>NC_071402.1:11751402-12067791 GCF_017976375.1 Cuculus canorus
TCACTAATGATCAGGACACACAAACTGTGGTCTGTTGTCTACTTCCATAAGAAAACACAGAGGATTTGTCTCTTCTTAGTGCTCTGCCTTGTTCTTCTTTCAGACTGAAAATTCAGATTCAACAAATGCCGGGCCAGGGCTTGTACCAGTATGTATTACCAACTCAGATTTAATGTTAACTACTTCTTTACCCCTAAATATCTGCATTTGGGCCTCCTTCCTCCAGCCAAATTGGCTAACCTGTTTTCACAGTCCGTCTCAGTTTAGATTTGTGTTTGCAAATATGGAGAGGGATGGTACAAACCTGTGGCATCAGCAAAACATTTCTCCCCTGATCCCAATAGCAGCTCTGACTTAGAAAATGGAGAAAATGGAGTGTTTTCTGCCAGCCAGAAAACACTGGGCCCTAGTACTAGCTCTCTTTCTCACATTCCACTGTCAGTAAGTTCAAAGGAAAACTTAGTAAGAAATTGTAGCTACGTCCTCTAGCCCTATGAGTCCGCACCGGCACACCAGCTTGCCACGTGAGGAAACATAGCACAAAAAATACCTTCCAGGAGGCTTCTGCCTAGTGCTGGAAAGCACTGATGCACTCTGGCTCCAGGGAAAGGTAAAAAGTTGATTGCCACCCACTCAATAACCATTTCCTTCTGAGTGATCGATGGAGCGTAGTCAAAGACCAGTCTGGTGACAGGTGCCTATAAGGTATTGGAGGCAGAGGATGAGAACAGCTCCATGATAAATGCTGCTTCTCACAGAGAGAAAAGCAGTAAAGAGCACGGCAGCAGTAAAAGGAGTGAAATAGGCTTCCTGCTGAATGGAGGAGCAGGCAGTAGGATAAACGAAGGGACATTGATCGAATCAGAGCATTTCTTTAAACTCAGAGCCTCAGCTGCAGCACTCCCATCATGCCATGTAAAGTTTCTTCCAGTGCGTGCTTGGTGACATCTTGACACACTGATTTTAGTATTACCTACTCTGTAATCCCCAGGGGAAGATATCTGAGCTCTGTACAGTGCTTTTGAGTCATACCTTTAAACTAAACCCATTTTCCAGTTCCCTCCCTATCAAGGTCAATGAATTTCTGATCTCACAAACAAGAGCTTCACAGGAAAGGAAAGCAGAAAGAGGAATGAAGGTTTGCACTGCTCCTTTGGGGTACCAGCTGGTACAGCTCAGTCAGTGCAGTCTGTAGTCAGCATTAGGTGACATTAGGCTAAAGCTCTCCCGCATAGGCAGAGCAAAAGGACAGCAGGGAGCAAGGCTTTCCCCAGAGACAGAGTCTGCCCTTGTCTTTCTTTGAAGATTACAGTGAGACAATCTTCCTGCAGGGCCGTAAGCTAAAGTTGGTTTTGTATCTAAAGAAAGACTAGGGCAGTCCCAAAGAGATGAAGTTATCGATGGCAGGAGAAGGGGCTATGGCTGAGGTGTACCTGTGCCCACACTGTGCTCCTGCAGCTGATGCCTGGGCTGGAGGGCACAGCAAGGAAACCTCACTGCTTGTGCTGTGTGCAGGAGCTTCCTCCTCTTCCATCACTGTAGTATTAAGACACAAGAGAGTAAAAATATTCTCATGTGAATAGGAAGGCTTTTCCTTCTCGTCTCATCTAAACTGTTGTATTACAGTAGCTCTTTAAATATCCTCCCCAATTCAGTCTGTAAGATGCTGTCATGCAAACCTCCATGTTTTCAAGCACATGGTCTCTACCTCCACATCTCTCTCATGCTGATAATGCTTTAACATCTGGGCCAGCCTGCCTGCAGGAACAGTGCTCACGCACACAGATTTGCACACACGTGGACATGGGCTGACTGAAGAAGCTAAAAGCCTGCGAAACATGGAACAATAATCAAAAGTTGACATCAGGACAAGAGAACAGTGGGGCTTTGCAATGGACAAATAAATGACCTTCGATTCCTATGTTCCCCAGGCATTCATGCACAGAACAGACTCTGTGACCAACATTTGGATACAGGCACACTCACTGGAAGAACAGTCAATGAGATGGTACCTGAACTCCCTATCATCAATACCAACAAATTTCCATCTTCTCCATAGGGCAATAGATGCTGTTGTACGGCTTGTTTCTTTTTACATTACCCTCTTCACAAAGTGTGAACAGCCAGGGTTTGGCATTCGGTGCATACCCACAGCATCTTCTTCTCAGAGGGAGAAGTCTTATCACCAAGCCTGAACACAGGCCCTTGGACACACTAGGGCAATGATTTGCTTTCTATACAACTTTCATTGAGCCATCAGACAGCAAAAACAACCAGGGGAGATGAAACCATCTTAATTTCCATTGAATAGGAACCTGTCACAAGAAGCTTCATAGAACAAGGAGGGCTACCACTCCAGGACTGTGCAGAAGACATCGGAAATGATCATGAAACAACCAAATAAAATAAACAATCCTTTCATCTGCAAATGTTCAGAAAAAATACATCCAAACTAAGATTTTAAGGCATAATTTTCCTCCAAGCGAAAACAGATTAAAGAAATCCTCCAATTCAGCACCATCACGTACCTATCTAGGGGCAGTGTGAAGGTACAGAATAATATACAGATAAAACACAATAAATCTGCTCATAATTTGAATTTTTCTGAAGAGGTGCTTAAATATTTTTTGCTGAACATCTGCTGAACTGCTTTGGGAGTAACGTGAGACTACGTTATGTTTAATAATATAAAGAAAACTTTGAAGCTTTACCTTCCAGATTTATACTCAAGGAATTATTAGTCATTAAACCTGTCAATAAAGCAGTTTTATTCCTCCTCCAGATCAGTGGCTAAAATAATTCCCATTTCAACCAATCCAAAAGGAAAAAAAACCCTAAACTGCTCTGAAAAACATTTCTTTGCATTAACCAGGAAAAGCTTTATTTAAACTGAATTTTTTTTTGTCATTATCTTCCCCCTTTCTAAACTGAAAGGCCACATTTAACTGAAGTCAAAATGTTTGCAATAGATAACTACCAAAAAGAGATGTTACAATAATTAAAGGAAATTCTCTGTTGCTTTTTCTCAGTTAAATTACTCCATAAATTTGACTCAAGTTGTTGAACAGTTCTCTTCTGACCAGTCTTTTTAGCAGATCTTCTGTTTACAAATAAGAAAATTTTCCTTTTCTCGGTTTTGAATTTTACCAAAAGGCCTCCTCTTATAATCGGAAAACAGAACGAGGGAGTAAAACAAAGGGCCCAAACACAGCATACAAAATAAACTGTTCATCTTCTCTAACTCTGCAGGGGTTCAGGATGTTATCAAAAGGGATCTCTGAGCACCCATTTTCACCTACTGCCTCCACTGTCTGTGAAGCATCCTTTGAGAGAAGAAAATATATAAAAATACATTTTAATTAGATATGCTTATATACTTACAGATGCATTTTTAAGTGAGCTTTTGAATAATTGCTTTGTTTCCTATAAATTTGATATGAAAGAAAAGTATATTTCAGTTATGAAAGTATTGTGTACTCCCAGAGATATATATATCTGAAACACGCAATTCATGGGTCACAGTGAATGTTTTACAGCATGTCTTAAATGTATCAAAATCACTTGATGGCAATTGCTTTGAAAAGTTTTTTTGATTATTGATATCCTTGGAAAATTCAGAAAATGTTGAGGATATGAATGGTACATCAGAGAATTTCATTATGACTGTATGCTTTTTTTTTTGGTGCTACATAAAAGGCTTTCTTCAAAAGGTTGCAACACGTTGTACCGCTTAGCTGACTAGAAAGCATATTTTCCTGTCCTTCAAATTTCTTCAGCCAGACTTGGGAGGGAAGGATTCTAAAGAACATACAGGTTCAGCAAGGTGACTAGGAGCTGGTGGGTTGTAACAGGTGTACAACCACCAGCCTGATCGTAATGGTCCTTAGCCAGCCTGGACACAGCAAACCAAGACAACAAGCCAAGCAGTCTGATGACTGTCTCGTTCACTGTCAAATACTGAAGCAAGGAGAGAGGGAGGGGGAAGAAAGGGAAAAAAAGGAATAAGTACATGAAAAAAACATTTCTTTCTAAAGTTATGCTATTTCTTCTTTATGCATAAATTCCAGGAATATTCCAGGAAAAAGGCTGTCTGCCCCAAAACCACAGCAGCTCTACTGGTAAACCCACCACCTCCCCAGTCATCTGCCTCTGTGCCAAAAGCAGTGTAAGAAGGAGAGACTCCCTGATACACCAAGAAAATATGTTATTTCTCCAAGATTACCTCAAGTCCAAAGGCCAGATCGTTAGCTGGTATAAATTGTTATATTGACTTCACTGGAGCCCAGCTGATTTATTTCCAGGTCTGGTTCTTCACTGGGTACACAGAGACCAGAAAAGCACAGCACGATGTATGCACCCACCATCCTGCCTGCCCTCTATCTTGTCACAAAGACCCCATAAAAACTTAGTTTTGCTAACACCACCACCCTGGGCCAGTCACGGGCAGGAGATAGGACGCTCCTTTCGCCCAGGGTCATGGCCTTCAAGATCCTGCCTGTCACTTCTGAAAAGTCATAAAGTTAAGACATTCATTGAAGGAATCCCAGGCCATGCCTGGGGAAGAAGCCTCAGAGCCCTCTTAGTGAGGTTATCTGCCTCTGGGATGCATCTGTCGCCAAATGGCATGTACATCTGTGCTTAATGGAGCTTGTCCAATGAGGACAACAGTAATGTATCATATGCAGCCCTGTGAAAAACTCACTGACCACAGCTCTGGTTATCCCTTTTACAAGAAGGGTCTAGTCCTTTTCTAGTGGAAGATGTCCCTGTCCGTGTCAGGTAGGGTGGATCTAGATGATCTTTAAGGTCACTTCCAGCCCGAAGCATTCTATGATTCTAAGAAAGCTGAATTCACAGGGAAATCAATGCAGAGGGAGGTTACTGAACTGACCAGGAAAGCCAGTTTTGCAAGAGGAGGTGAGATGTGCAGGTTTCATTTAGCTTCACAGGACAAAGATGGATGCAGAATATTGTTGGTATATCCAAGTACCACATAATGGTAAACAACTTGGAAAACCAATTTAAGCTGCAGGATGATCACTGGCACAACAACAAAAGCAAGCTGCCTGTGAAGACACTTAATGGAGAACTGAGATTTTTTTAACTATCAGAAGAAGAAATTTTTGAAAGCATAAGAAAAGCTGTGAGATTTTAACATGAGATCCAGTCAAGGGGAAATTTGTTGTATTATTTGAGCAGAAGAACTGGACTTAATAAACCTTCCCATCCTTTCCACTCCTTACATCATATAAAAGCCAAAGGGAATTTTGCCACAGATTTAATTTGGCTCATCCTGAAATGTTAATCCTATCAGTGTATGCATGTGATCTAATCAATTTTGGGTCTTCAAATGATTCACCACAATTTTTCAGACCAGATATGGACTTTAAACTAAATGAAGGCTTAAATTTTATCTTCAATAGCAGTACTCCAGACCTGGGTACGCAAATCTCAGTGCATAGAATAAAGTGTGGTCACCACAGATACAGCTTATTAATCAATTATCTCTGTTTATTGGAGACTAGGATCTTCCTCCAGCTGCTAAACCCGATGACATGCAATGACAATTATGTAAACTTTAATGAAACTCCAGAAAAGCTATCAACAGATTCCTGACTGTAATTTTTTAGCTGATCTAATCTGACATATGTTGATTTTTTGAGTCATTTGATAGTGTAGAGAGCTAAGTAAGCCCTGCTCCAAACAGCCATAAAAAGTGGCACTGCAGATTTTGTTACTTTTGGAAACACAGGAGCACATTGCTGTGAACAGTCAAGCGTGAACAAAGGAGGGATTAGATCTTAGTGCCGATCTTGACCTTGGGTGCATCAAAATTTTTTAAAACAAAGGTGTGTTTTCAGATAAGTAACCTGTTTTTATGAAAGGAGTCAGCCTTCTGCAAAAGATCATGACACTCCATCAGAAAGTGCAAAATCTAATAGACACAAAGTTTTCATCCTAAGACAGGAATGTTTTTCAGCAGTACACTTCCTAAAAAAGTTCAGTTTTCAGACATTGAAGATAAAAACATTTGCAAGGGTAGTTGACTTTTCAGTGAAAAAGTGGCACTAGTCCCCCTTCTGCAAGTTGCGGAAATTTATTCTGCAAATAAATATCATCCAGATATTGTCCAGGGCCATATTTTTAAGAGTGTCTTAACTAGGCTTCCATTTCTTGCTTTAACTTAGGTTGTTTGATCCTCTGAGAACTGATTGATCTCATAAATCATCTGTCTAGATAAAACCCCTAACTTTTACACTGCATGTACAGACTTGTCTCTTAAATATTTGGGGAACACAAACCAATAGAAAACCTGTTTCAGAATGTCAGTTTTACAACTGATACCTATAAAGTGAAACAGAGATTAGCCTAAAAAAATGTTATTAGCTTATGCTTAACTGTGTGTGTTTTTTATTAGTAATACTACATCTAAGTTGAGCAGAGAGGAAATCTTTGTAGAAATCTGAAGTACACAAAAATAATGTCTCTCCATCATGCAGCAGTTCCTGCACAGAACAGAACTAGTTCTGCTTCACTTAATAATAAAGACTCTGTGTGTAAATGAAATTCCTTCTTTCCGCAAAGGCAATCTTGCTTGAATTTGCTGTAATTGACTTCTGAGCCTGTGTCTCTTATACCAGAGGTATAAGAGAAGGTGCTGGGATGCAAAATTATTTGGTGCCACCAGCTGCTGTATCCTATAGCAGTTGACACATGGGCAAAAAGGAGGTGAAGAAAAAGGCCTAACCAAAAAGCAGAAAAGTGGACACTAGTCTAAATCTGAATTCATGCCCACAGCTGAAGCAGAAGCAGAGAATATCAAATGTCAGAAGGAAGTTTATCCTTGCAAGCTTTCCAGTCCCATTTTGCACAACAAAGAGATCTGGCTGGTTCTGATAAGGGGTAGATGAACATCCCAAGTTTCAGTTGCTTATTTATCTGAGGCACTCCACCCTTCACTAAACACTTCAGTTCCTAGAATGATGCAAGTCTCTTGATTAAAACAACATGGCACATTACCAGAATACCTTAGTCTCACTATGTTCTGCCTGTCCCATGCCAGAGAGCCATCACAAAACCTGATTCTGAACTCTTGGTTTAGCAAATTTCCCACCAACCTCAGTGGCACCAGCACTAGGCATAGGTAAGTACTTTCTATTTGCACACAGGTTGTCTTGCCCAGTCTTTCTCAGCAATGGAGGATATTACATACATTCTTTAAAGGTTTTCTTTGGCTTTTTTTGTATAGCAATGCGAATACCCTACATGGAAGGCATCTTCTATTGCAGCAGCTGGAACAGCAACTGCAATAATTGAGACTAGTATGTATCAATGGGTCCTTGTAAAGAAGAGAAAGGATAGACTTGTCATGATATAGACCCGCCTTTCCCTTTGAAACCTTGCATACTTCAGCCAAGTTCTTGTCTCTCTCCACCTGTGTGTTCAACCATTTTTGGTATGCTGACTTAGAAGGTCCTGCTTGATCAAAGAGCAAATGCTTGTATAGTAAATGTAAGTCTGTAAAGAGTAAGCTAATTTTTCTTAGCTATCTTCTACCAACCTACTGGAAAGTGTTTCCTAGGCTCTTTTCTGTGATGCTTATAGGGAAAAACTTTCCTGCTTACCAGCATTGAAGAGACCTCCCCAAAAGAATAACCCTGACTTAGTGAAATGTCACTTATGCATCACAGAGATGGAGATGCTTTCAGGAGACCTGAGCTGCAAATCACTTGCTCAAGACTCAGTTCATTAAAATTGCTGTTCTATGCTTATCTAAAAATATAGAGGACATAAGTTCAAATGCACATTCAAACATGTCTACTATTTCCACTATTGAGCTCCAAATTATTTTCCTTAGTTGAAAAATTTTCCTCAGATTTATCCCATCACATGCTACCCTGAAGGCAACAGACCCTCACTGCCTCACCCTCTCTTTTCATCCAGCATCTGGCTCCTGTTAAAAATGTCTCCCCTTTACATTCATGTGTAAGTGAATTAGTTCATAGTTTCTTCCAATATTTTCACATCTTTGGATATTTCACCTAAACATATCCTTCTAGTGCTTATTTCCACCTGTTTTACTTGTCTTTTAGACTTCAAGTAATTTAGCTTGAACAATCACTTAGTTTGATTTATTCCATATGCAAATTACTCTATTATTTGTTGGAAGAAACTTTAGCTATTGCTTGTTTGCAAGATGCTACACGTCATTAAGTTTAATCTCATGGCATCAGCACAGTTAAAATTATCACCTAGTTTGTCTCCCTCACAATTCAGATTCCTCTTTTAATGAGCTAAAAACTAACAAGGTAGATAAGGGTCATTAGAAATGTGTGTTCATCTTCACCGAAACCAAACTCAACAGCTGCAAAAAACATATCATTTTATGCATTGCGTTGGAAAATTACGTGATTCCAGGAGTTTCATATGTTAACCAGTGTTTTTCTAAGACTGATAATTATTGAAATGTCCAACATGCAGAATTCCCCTAGACGTTGTCTGCAGATAATCTGCCACAGTAGATGTCTGCACAACCTCAGACCTGACCTGAATATGGTTCCCTGTTTTCTCTACACTCGCATATGAAAACCTGACATTTCAGCAGTTTGCAACTAATCAATTAATAGGTCACTCACAGACTGTAATGTAGTCAAATATTAACATGAGAAAAGAGCAAATGACCTACTCCCCTCACTGCAAAGCCTTTGCAGTTGTAACTTCAGTGGGTGAAAAAATATTAACCAGCTCTGCTAGGATCTCCATGAGTGAACATCTCACTCTCAAACAGTAAAACTTCACTTGCCCTTGGGAATATGGCAGCATCAATCTGTCACATATTAGGGATTTCCTCTTCATGCTGTTAACATACCTCAGACTCAAACTAATAACAGTAATTAATAGGCCTGTTGAGAAAAGAGAAACAGCTTATTTAGGGCTTGTCTTTATCTGAAATTACATCTACTGCAATGAGGACAATCATCTTCTTGAACCTATGTTCGTTTTAAGCTTGCCTGCTTATTATTTTGCATAGAGGGGCAGGATTGTAAATCTATTGAATACCTCTGACCCTTTCTCTCAAAGGATGGACTTTGTGCAGAGTTTCTCAGGTTTTGTTCCCTCAAGCCAGCAGACTGAGTGTTCTAAGCCTCAACCTTGTGAGTTTTCAGGACGCTAAACTGCTCTGGATCTGGATCTTCCCAGAGAAAAATTAGAAGCTGTAGGTCATGGTTTGTGCTGTAAAACTAGTGCCAATGATTTTGTGGCAGACAGTCACACATCTGAATCAGATCTAAACAAATGGCTAGATCATGTCAGAAGGGTACGGGGCCACCAGAAGTGCTGTCTTTTAGATTAATCATAAAAGCAAAGTTCAATCCTTGCGTCTGCAGGTACATTAAAGCTAGTCCCTCTGTGTGCTCTTTGTGGGCTACTGACTCTGATGCCCTTCATAAATCTCAGTCTGGTGAAAGATGCCAGATTCCACCATAGATGTTGGCAGGATAAAGGTATTTTTTGTTCCCTATGAAGCTGCTGTCGAGCTGTTCTTTGCTTTCTGTGGGTCTTGTCTTCAGCAAAGAGATTTTTTTTATGAAGTAAAATATCTCCTCAAAAAATTCTGGGGCTTGTCATCTCTCTTTGTCACTTCTTTCTTGTGAAAAATCTTTGCATACCACTGGCTGGGAAAAAAAATACCAAATTCCTTGTTCACGAAAGCTCCATATCTAAAAGTCTATGAATCTTTTTAATAAAAAAAGTACCTTCCAAATCTTTCACCAAGGGGGAAATAAAAGGAAAAAAAAGAAAAATCAACAGCTTATGTCTGTGAAGGGACTTGGTGCTCCTAAACAAAGGCCACCTTTCACCTCACAAACCTGCCTGAACCAGTCAAAATTTCTTCCTCCGCTCACCATTTCCATTGCACCTGAATCTCTGAGAGGTCAGACCTGGTGTTTCAAAACATTTTGAGATTATATAGATACCTTTTTAGACTGATTCAGGTACCTTTTTTATGCTGATACAGGCAAGATGGGCCTCAAAATGCCCTTAAGACCTTGCTGGCCCTCCTTGTTGTATTCTTGTTCTTGGTGGAACTACTTTTTTTTTTTGAAGTGGTGGAAATCTGGGGGCAAAAAATAAAGGTCAAAAGTATGCTGCAATACTGCTGGGCAAGAATGGGCTGTTCACACTTCTGGAAACTATAACACCTTTTCAGTCAGATTTGTGAATATTGAGAGGATAGTTTGGCTCTGTCATTTTTGTGGTGACAGTTAATAAATCTATAGATTTACCTCTCTAGAGAACCTAAACCCAGTGATCTCCTCAGAGCCATCTAGCTTCCAATGCCATGTACAAGGTCAAACCTGCAATTTTGGCTGTGAGAGACAGATTGCATAATGAATAATAGAAATGATTCAGAAGGGGGAAAGGACACAGTAACATCCTCCCAGCTCAGCATTCAGGCATTGACTGTGGTCATCAATGGACAAGAGCAAAGATGGCAAACCAAGTAGCACAGCTCCCTTTCCTATTCCCCACTCTATAATACAAATGGAAAGGAAAATTGGGTGCAAGAGCCAGAAGGGAGTTGCAGACAGTTTGTTCTAACTGCATTTTTAGCCCTGTCCAGGAGAGAATGATGGCAAAGGAAGAAAGACGTCAGTCTGCATAACCTTTCTGAGAGCTCCAGAAAGTGTCAGGAAGGAACAAGACTTCGTGATTATTACTTTCTTCATGCTGGAGGCACAGAAGGCAGACTGCAGCTCAAGTAAAGATGGTAAAAAACACTTTAAAAAACCATTAGGAAGTCCTGAGGCTGGACCCCAAACTAGGAAGTTAACAGGTATGTTAGAACCATGAGATAACTTAATAAAACGTAAGGAAAGAGACACTGTGCTTTTCTGTGAAGACACGGCTGTGAAGACAACCTCCAACCATTTTGAATGGTTACTAACCACATGAAATAGTGGTCTCTGTGCCTCATTAATGACTGAGCAGAATTTGCAAAAGGTGCTTCACTTGTGTCCTCAAAACAGGACTCTACTCATGGTGAAAATGAAAAAACAGTTGCTCTTTTACACTAAACAGACAAGTGGCAGCTGGCCTTTGGGTAAACAATGAAAACCTCTCTAGCACTATCAACAAATTCACTTTCTTGAACTGACTACTCAGCTGTAAAAAAATCTCCTTATTCCCATAGTGCCAATCCAACAACTGTCCAGCTCTCCTTTTTATAACACTTTTACCTTTTCATCATAAAAAAGTAGGTATGTAAAAGTACTGACCCTGTGAATCAGGGGTCAATTATTATTTCTCAATGTGTGCTTACAGACAGGCAAGTAGACGCTGGATAGACCCCAAAAGACTGTGAACTGTGTTCTGGCTGCCTATTACAGTCATTAAGTAGGTGATTCATTGCTTAGCATTTAGGGCTGCCAGACTGTGCCTCTCTATGCAATAAAAAGGGAGAATGAGTTGCAACATCAAAGTCAGGAACTCACAGCCGGCCATCTGCCTAACACTTTGACTTATGTCCCTTTATTGTACATGGATCACGGTACAATGATACCTACCAAACATCAGCACTATTCTAGGCCCTGCTTGGTAATAAAACCAGTCCTGTCTAAGCTAAGACATGAACAAAGCACAGAAGGCCACTGCGAACAATATATAAAGGAAGGATGGCAATGCTTTAGAAAAGAATGGCAAAGAAATCACATCTAATATTGTGTTCATCTGCTGTGGCTTATGTTTCATGGAGTGGGCGGTGGGCTACAAGCCTACACTACTGTACGACACTCCCCCAGCATCTCTACAGACTGATTTCAAGGTGCTTTTCTCAAGTGAGCCAATGCTATTGAACCCCATTTTCCTGAGGAAACAGAAACAACATAGCATCACTGAGGCTACACAATGAGTCAAATCCAAATGGTTGTTCCCCAGAGTCCTACTTTATGTGGGAGGAAGAACTGTAAACTGGCCTGTTATCAACCTCTAAAGCAACATTTGAAGCCAGGACTGCACTGCTAATCCTGTACTTAATCCACTCCAGTGAAGTACAGTAGCAGGCAATTAGCATGTCTTTGTTGCATGAATTCTACTACAAAGTATGCAGGGCTGTCAAAACCACAGGTCTGCTGTGATCCTCTCATTCAGACAAGGCATTAGTCCTGGAACATAGGTAGCAGGAAGAGGTGTTTTGGAAAACCTGTTCTTCCCTGAAGAGTCGGCCTGCATTGCTTCCTGAACAAGCCCAGTCCTGTTTGCTCACTTAATCACTCAGCTACAGGTTCATTTCCAGCTCTTGCTGTTGTCACCAGGCTGCGTAAAATCTGGCAGGCTTCATGCGTCAGGCATGAGACCTACAAGCTTGACTCCTGCCTTCATCTCTGGAACGTCACAGTGATGCCACAGGTGACAGCAGCAGTGACTGAGTCACTGCAGTGCAAAAAGCGGCCATGCATCACTGAAGACGCAAGTGGCACAGCCAGGCCACCGGGCAAATAGTAGCATCACACTGTATGGCTTGGGATCATTCCTGCGTGCTCGATTTGCATTTCCTAGTGCTAAGAACCAGACCAGGCCATGCACTAGCATCAGGGAGGGATAATTGCTATTACAGCCACTCCTGCTAGTATGACATGCAAAGTTTCATACAATGTCTGGGCTATTCTTTGTGTAAACTACCTTAGAAATCCCTTAGAAAGAATTAGTGACTTCCAAGTGAGGTTGGAATACACCCTGGAGTATTCACATCTCTGAATACTTCATTCAGCTGGGCAGCTAGTCCATGAGGTGTTCTAAGGACAATATTTAGGAAATATTGTTGCAACAGTATTGTATTTATTCCTATTTGCTGATTTGGTAATTTTGAGCCTCACCTGTTTTAGTTTGCTCATTTCTTTTGTGAAAGCACACACACACACACATTCACATAATTCATTGCGCTCACATAAGTCTTCTATTCTACTGCTATATTTATTTGAGGTTCACACATGCACACACCTGGAGAGGGAGACAAAATCACTCTGGTTGAAACTTTATCTTGCCTATCTGTTCCTCAAATGGATTCATCTGATTTGGAAAGGAAGAGGATCATTTGATTCCTGGCAGAAAATGGCCTACTTTGATCCTATATTTCTGCAGAGCTACCCATTCCTCTAGATTGTTTCTGCGTGATGTTTTCCTTTTTATTCCTTCATCCTTGTCTCATTGTACAGTAATACTTTTGAGTAAACCATCCTTCTCCAAGGGAAACATTATATCTCTCCCATTTGCAGCCAGGCATAACTGTAAAACACAGCACCGCCTCCTGCACCAGCTTGTGTCCTTAGATGATAAAACACTATCTGGCTGGTCTTGCATTTAAGCCAGCAGATGCTTGTAGTACTACATTTCAAAGGACTCCCATCAATCCATTTCCTTCATTGTCCCACTCTTGAAAAAACCTAGACAGTAAAGCCTGCGGCTTTGTAGTTTTTTATTGCTCTAATCTGGACAGATCTTACCATTGCTGTCATAATTGATTAAGCTGTTGCCAGCATCCTCTGCATCTCCTGAGAGCTGTCATGGTTCACATTCATCAGGGTGTGCTCCAAAGTTCATACACTTCCACAAGGCACAGCTCAGCGAGAGCCGGGCATCATTAGAATAATACTTCACACTTGCGTCTTGACTTTCATCACAGGCTTCCAAGACTCTTTGCAAATACTCAGAGTCCATTCCTGCTACCCAAATAGCACAAGTTTATGTAGGTGTTTATTCTGTAGGAAAAAAGGCTTGCTGCCCATGTGTGTCAGTAATTTTAGAATTGAATGTTTTCTTCAAAGGGAAGTGTGAATAGAACGAGATATTCCCTTCCATAAAAAAAATGGGAAGGGGGTTTGTCCTTTGTTCAAACTGAAGGTTTATGAGCAAGTGGCCCAAGATGAACAAGGGAAGAGGCAACAGATCAAGATAAGGGACAGGAACAAACCTTAGTTCAGTTGAGGGACTCGGTGTCTTTATTAGCTGCAGAAAAGTGCAAAGGGAAGATTCAGCACCTGTCTCCAATAAGCAGAGCCCTGTCCAGGAGACTGAGAAGCTGCAATTGACTTATCTCTGCTCACTTCTTTGATGCTTCTTAAGATGGTGGCTTTGCACCTTTACTTATCTTCTCTCTCCTTTTCTTCTGTCCAGACTTAAACAGAGAGAAGACAACAGGTTACTAAAATAAAATAAAACAGCTCACTAAAGAAAGGGCAAACTGACTTGGAAAACCATGAGCTTTCTCTACCCCTACCAGCTGGAGTTTCTCTCACTTCTACAGACATTAAAGTTATGAAATGTTTGGATGTTTTACTAATTCCATTAAGAACCAGAAAGGCTGTTCCCACCATGACCAGAAAATGAAAAAGCAGCAATCACACGGGAAAATGCTCAACTTTCCAGACTCAGCAGTTTTATTACTGCAAATACCTTCCAGATAGACAGCCATACATTTGCCTGCTTCCTTACTCTCAACCCTAACTCAGCCTGCAGAGGCTAACCCAGTGTTACGAACCTTCTTCCCCAGCCATTTCACAAACAAGAAGGAATGATCCACCAATGAAGACTCCAACCTAGGATTCAGACACATGGGTTTTTTCTTTTGTAGATTGCCTGAGACACTTTGGGCAAGTTGTTGATAGTGTTTGTGTCCCTGTTCCACAGCTGTGAAATAGAAACAATAGCACTTCTATGCTGCAAAGTGGCATTAAGAAGTTTAATTTTGAGGCCTATAGTGTATGATGCTAATAAAAATCTTGGAACTACCTTTTCTTTGCATTCCCAGGCTCTATCTGTAGCCTGAGCCTACTCTTTCCCTAGGACTTCTCTAGCAGCAATGAATGCTAATGTGATAAGTATGGGGCTTCTTTTGTGATGCTGGGTACGCTTTTTCCTTGATCACACAGCTTGTGGGGTCATGTGATTCTGGATAATCTTGCTCTTCTTTAAAATAAAGTCTAAATTTTCATAGTCAGAATAAGGGGTTGCCAATGAAAGAAGTGAAAGCATGAATAAAAAAGGGAGAAATTGAGCCATCTCACATTAATTATTTAAAAACATCAAGATTTCTAAGCTGATAGAGGTTTTATTTAGTATAAAAAATTATTTGTCCATGCAGAGCTGACAACACTGATTTTTTTCTTCCTGTTTTTTCCCCTTCAGGTGCTATTGCAGAGCAGATCAGATCAGCACAACTAACTCCAATTCACAAGCAAAGGCACCTAAATTACAACCCCAGCTCTGCCTGATTCTTTGAGAAAGTGGGACAGAGCTCAGAGCTGGGTTTTGAAGCCTGCTCACATTATGGCAATCTTGCTTGCTAGTCAGCAATGTGATGAGTGCATTACTATTTAGCAAAGGTACATAAAGCCATGGTCCCTGCCTCGAGGAACTTTGAGCATTGCAATACAGAAGGAGGCACTAGAACAGGAAGCCACATAAAAAGAAGAAGAATTAAGCAGACATGTTGGTTACGTACTCCTGCAACCACATCAAGCCTGGTCAAAAGGAGGAAACTACCATGTCCTTCAATGCAATCCCTACTCATGAATCTTGTCCCCGGCAGTCACATGCGGGTCAGAATGGATTGGCGTGGCTTTCCAGAACACTTTCCCAGAGCCAGCCCACCCTCCTGCACTGGGCTGCAAGATATGCAAAGGATAAGCATGCATAAGTTAGCTGCAAGACACACATGTAATTAAATTACTGTCTGGTTCAGCTAGTGAAAGCAAGCATGAGCTATATACAATCTGCTAACATTTTCAAACCTTTTCATTAAAAATTCCTCGCTCTAGCCTTTGACAAACAGGGTGAGTAAAGTCTGCAGGTCCCAGGCCCCTTGTGCTCCCATCACAAGCTGCCTACTTCCTACAGCAGCTATATTCCTGGAATAGACGCATGGATCTCAGCCCATCCCAAACCCCTGTACTCCAAAAGTTCCAAGACCCTCCTGCTAACTCTTCCACCTCAGGGCTGGAGTGAATTGTGTGTGGTCTCAAGCTCAAAAGGAGGGACAGCTGTATCTGGCCTGGGTCTCATCAGAGAAGGGCTGCCTGTTCTTCCTAGGAAGCTGGAAAATTCCCAGGCAATCACAGAAAGGAAAGAAAATCTTCTTGAGAGCCAAGGAAGACAGTCAGTCTCACAGGACCGTGGAGCGACTTGCTCGAGGTCACACTGCAAGTAACTGCTGGAACTGGACAGAGACAGAAGGAGCCCCAGTCCTAGATTGTACAATGGTCTCTTCCCTTTAAACCTACTCAGGCCAAGGCTAATCAGGATAAGAAAATGATCTGGCTAAGGAAACTTTCTTTAATATGAAGGATGCCAGCACCTCTAGATGATGATGCTGGTAGGAAGAAAACATTCCTAGACCTGTACAGAAAGTGATTTGTCCTTGACTGCTCTGTAGAGCTTAACTGTGACTAGGATCACTCCAGCTTCTTTGGGTCGCTCAAGTCCAAACCAGCACATTTTAGAGTTTAAGCCACCCTGTGGAGGCACAAGGGGCATTATAACCTGATCTTATTTAGCAGAAGCGGTCAGTATCTCTCAGATATTTAGCATTCCTCTGCAGAAACCCATCAGGCTGCTGTGCAGAGCGCTGCACATCCTGCTCTTCCTCTGAATAGTTTATTGCTTTCTTAAAGAGAAAAAGTAAATGGGCCAGATCTGCAGCTGATGTAAATCAGCATCTCCCTCTTGAAGTCAACGAAGCTACACCAGCAGGCACTAGCTAAAGATCTGGCCTAGTGAGTTTAGTACCATGAGGTTATGAATCATTGTTATTATATGGCACTGCATGTAATTGCCTGATCTCTTCTCCCCATCTCCCCAAGGGTCCAAAGCAGCCCTTCTCGTAATGCTTCCAGCAGCAGGGGGAGATGACAGCATAATGTTCAATTATCTTTTGCATGTTTTTCCAATAGTAAATCACAGCAGGGGATGTGACCCCCTGCTAATTGGAAGTCATGTCCTATGGGGCTCTCTTCTTGCCTTTTGCTCCAATGTATATATTTGTATTAAGCATTGATAAACGGCACGGTTGTGGAGAGGTGGTAGATCCTGTGCAGTTACAGTTCTAATGAAGATTTCTCTCACAAGCCTGCTTTTCTCCAGTTCCAAAAATATTTAATCACCCAGCCTATTTAAGCTGGATTTTAGCATGAGAAGCTAAAGCTGAGAGAGATTCCTCCATCCAAACCTGACTTAAATCAACTGAGCTGTTCCTGTGTTATAGGAGGATAATGTTTCTTTCACTATCATCTACCACAAGGTCTGAAATCCCTCCATGACCACTTCATGTTTCAGAAAGAGCGAAACCTAGAGATGGTAATGCAGTAGACAGGAAGCATTTCTGTGCAGCTCATCAGTTTAGGTTTTCAAAAGCCAGCAAGCCAGTTTAGGTTTTCAAAAGGATTTAATCTAGCTGAAATTCAACCCCGTGGTCAATGAAGCACTTACTTACATTCCTTCCTAAGCTCAGCAATAAGGTGGAGGCATTGAGGGGTGAGATAGTCAGGGTTTGGGGATCGAAGCAGGGCAGGGAAGGGGAGTACGGTATGTGTGATACAGAGCCTGCGATGCCGCGCTGGACCAGCAGTACACCTCCATCTGTTTTGGGCCAGGGTCACCAGACCTTTTGGTGGTGTGTACTGTCCCAGTGTAGAGATGCTGCTTCAGGAACTGTGCAGACAGACCACTGCTCTCCCTGTTCTCCCTTCACACCTCAGTCTTTTACAGCCTTGTGAAACCATAGGACACAAGTATCTGGTCAACTAGTTCTACACGATGTCCCTAGCAGCTGGGCGGCTGCTCTGGAAAGAGCACTGCACCATAACCAAACATGACCTCCCAGCAACATTATCACCAATCTCTTTCTCTACCCAGTGTCAATGTATCAGATATGCTCTCATCTCATGAAGCAAAGCAACTCTGCCTCACACATGGAAGGATGATACAGGAGAAGCCTGTTATATCACGATTATGTAAGATACAATTACACACCTTTGAAATGTATCCAGAACACATTGCATCATGATAGATGCACCAAGAATATGATTAGAGAAGGATAATAGGTGTTTCTTTAATAACGTATTAGCCAAAGTGTTTAATGAACGTATTTTTAATGCCAACTGCAGACAGAACAAGGTGTATTTTGACACACACTAGTTGATCAAGGGAAACCTCAGGAGGAAGTCTAAAGGGAACAAATGAACTTGGCAAACTGGAGAATCCAGCCCACTGAGAATTTAATGGGAATTAGGGCCCTAATTCAGCGAGGTATTTAAATACAGGTTTTTAAAGGTACTTAGTGAGTTAAACATTTAAATACCTTTAAAAATCTCATCCAACAACATGTAACAATCTCTAAGTCTGTGTTCAGGTCCATCCTTGTTCATTTCAGCAAAGTAAGCAGTACTAAAATACTCTGCTGAATCAGGACCTAAATAAAATGTAACAAGCTAATCCAGAATTTCCCTAAATATTATGCAAGCTACTAAAGGGAGATTCCTCCTCCATCTTTCTGGTCCTCAAACCCTCTTATAAAATCATTTCTCAATATTTTATTAAATTCTGCGAGTTAATGAAAAAAATCATAGCTAAGTAATCATTTTGTGTCAACTTCTGTCAGACATTCTAGGAAGAGCAGAGGTTTACATTTCAAAAAGCAGAATTGATAATCAACCACTGTACAATAATTTTGAGACTTGCAACACAGAAATATCCACATGACGTATAGAAATGATGTTTTATAAACAGTTCTGCTCCCACTTTATGTCTGATCAGGAATATGAGTAACAGTTGACTCTAAGCACTAACTTAGCAGGAATCTTAGAAGAGGAGGAAGTGAGAGGAAGCTCGGATACCAGGAAGATGGGCACTGTGCAGAGGCACAAAGCAAATTCAGTAAGTTCTATGCTCAGCGAGTGGAAGTTGCAGAGAATTAGGGCAAGCCAGAGGTTTAAGTGCCTGTCTCAACTGGATGGGCAGGCACTGAAGAATCCCTGCATTGGGATTCCCGTGGTCCCACTGGCTGCTTAAAAAGACGTTTGTAAATACATTTTAAGAGGGAGAGGGAGGGATTGATAAGGTGAAGAAGAGACCCTTGACACTCTCTTGTTCTTTCACCCCTGCAGTGAAACCAAAAACAATCTCAGTCAGGTCTTGGGAGAGTGAGAAGGTCAGATACTAGTGATACTGTTTTAAAGTGTCTCCAGAAGAAGTGGTTGACACTACACACTGCAGTGAAAACCTGATAAACATCAAGTACTCAACAAGCTTCACATGTAAGAGCTTGAAGAGTGATGTTCTTTTCACTCCAAGAAGTCTGGCCATAACTCAAGAGCGTGAAGTGTCCTGGCTGCTGGTCATGCTGCACAAGCACCACCGTTCTGCCAGATCTTGGATCTGCTTTCAGGGGAAAAGGGTTTATGTGTAGACAGCTGCAACAGCGAGGTGTGATGGCATCCCATCCTCTTTCACCTTGCTATCCTCAGAGAGCAGCAAGCTCCACTGCCACCCTGCTTCCCCCTCTCACAGCCCCCACCCTGTCACGGGCAAGTGTTACCCTCAAACAAAGTTAAGATCTTTTTTTCAATAAGGGCAGTACAGGAAATGTTTTGGTCTTTCTGTAAAAATAACTGCTCTACAAAGAAGAGTCGCCTCATGCTTATCAATAGCCCCAGAGGTGCTAGTCTCGGTATGTACAAGTGTAAGAAATCGTGCTGCACACCTTTTACTCACATTACTATGATGGAGAAGGTTTATGAGGTAGTGGGTTTTTTGGTGAAAATAGTACTGCTTTCAAAAAGGTATTTAAAACATTATTTTTATTTCCTAGGATAAATCACCATGCTTTGAGTCCAACCTGGGCTACAAAGATCATCAAGTACAGTTTTGATTAGATTAATGAAACCATTATGTTTCTGAACAAAACTGTGCTGATAAACTTAATTTGCAGTCATGTGAATTATGTTGATAAAACCCACTCATCAGCTAGCTGAAGGGGTTTTGGTGTAATTCTGCTGTTTCTGGTTTCATAGTGAAGGAGGATGGCTGGTAACAGTCATTTAAGTGGTATTACAAAACATTTTAGGCTGAAGTGGGATTCTTGGCTCGCTAAACAGCTGCAAGACCATAAGATACAGAGGAAACGTCTTTGCATTTACACAAAATGTTCCTGGCCAGCAGCTTTGCTGCCAGAGTGCTTTGTGTGCTTATATACACTGCTTGATTCCCTTCAGGAAAATTCATCCATATGTGGTTCTGCAGTGGTCTGGAATGTGGAGCAGGGGAAATTGGACATAGGATGCTTTGCTGCAGGATCAGTAACCTTCTAATGGGCAGGGCAACCTCATCAGCACACTCAGCTGCATCTGGAAGAAGGCAATTCTTTACAACTTCTTTGAGAACATAACTTGGACCAAGAAAACTTCACTTTTGCTGTCTAGCAATCCACACCTTCCAAGAAAAATTTCTTTCATCATATTTCTCGTCATCTTCCTAGACACCATAGCAAAGGACTGGGGGGTGTTTGTGACATCATTTTCTATTCATAGGGTTAATTCTATGGATATAAATACACAAGCATAATTTTTAATGTAAATTGTACTGTGCATGCAGTGAAGTGTGAGGTTTGTGTCCATGCTGTTTCCCACTCTCAAAAGATTTCTTGTGGTTTAACTCCACTGCACAGTGGTAAGAAATGAAAGGTGGCCAAGACTGCCAGTGAACTCCCTGCCTTAACTACACAAGCTATGAGAAGCATTATGTAGACTGCCCTCAGTTAGTCCTTCTGCAACTGGATTTGGTTCTGTTGATTTCTCTCACTTAAGACAATTCCTTAGCTCCAGTGCTGCAGCAGAACATGTTGATTCTCCCTTCTCCAATTCAGGACCACCAGCTAGTCTGTTTCAAATCAAGTACTCCTTTGAATAACCTGGTACAATCTGGACAGCATCTTTCCTATAGACCCCTCCACTAACAGTCCTTGTTGAATGCTGTCTTTGGCAGAGGGTTAATGACAAACAGGAAAAGGGAATTCATGGATTAAACCAGATATTTGCAGCCGGCAGGTGCTGTGGCTGGAAGAATGCTAGTAGCCCACCTCTGTGCTTAGTGACAACATAAAAACTCTTTGGAAACACATTAAAGCAGTAGCTTGCCCTGATTTCTCCCACGGACTGCGCATCAGCATTGTTTCCAAATGGGTGTGAGTAAGAGTGGTAAAAGCAGAAATATTAGTAGCTGAGCTAGGCAACAGTCCAGTGGTACGGTTAGAATAGTCTAAGACCTATGGGGGAAATAGTTACAATATTCCATTTCAGAAGAGAAGCAGAAGCCTAAAAAATTTTCTTTGGGCACAAAAATGGGTAAAAATTGAGGATAAACTAAAATAAGTAATGTTTGAATGTTCTCCTTTATCTAAAGTGGCTTCTAGTTATTCTTTACAGGGAAATTCTACAACCTTTGAAGGCCCTAAACAAATCCAGTCTTTCAGAGCTGGAGGACAGCAACTGCTGACTTTTGAGACTGGAAGTGAAGCCTGGAAGTATCAGTTCCCCAGCATAAGCTGGGCCCCACCATAACCAGTATGGTGTCAAAGACTCCATACCACAGCCCTCTGGACTGTCTGCTTGAGATATACTCTCTAGGACTGTATTTTCTGGAAACTTGTGCTCCCTGCTCTCATTCACCAAGCAGAGAAGGGATCATACAGGTTTTGACAGAAGTCTTGTTGGTTAAAGTCTCTGAAGTGAATATCTGACTGCAGCTAAACATTTTTTTTGCTGTTTCTTCCTGAGGAGCCTGGAAAGATCTGGAGAAAGCAAGGAGTCCCACATTGTAAGCATCTACACACTTGATGAGTTCAAAAGAAACCGCAGACTAAAGTGCTGGGAATATCAGGGTCAAATCCTCCTCCACTCTTGACTTGCTCTGTGGCCTTGGGCAGATAATATTACTGCCTTGCCTAAGTTTCTGCAAAACAAGAGGGTGTATGAGTTACCATTTTTAAAGCACATAAAATACTATGTAAAGAGTTGCTCCCACTAGTGCTGGGCTTGTAGGTAATTGATAGCTGCCAACTTTATTTTTTAAGTGGATTTCATGTCTATATTTTCAATACTTCTTTTGATGTGTAACTCAAAACTGTCAGGTTTGATTTCATGGGTCGTACATAAGGTAAGCGTAGATTATATGTGTCCTACAAATCTTATGAGAAATTTTTACAACTGCTCCATGACCCATTGTATGAAGTTGCATACACTGGAGTGGGTATTTCTCCTGGTTTTCTATTGAGAAAGGAGGAGGAAAATACCTGTCATGCTCTGGTGAGAGTTTGATTTATGTGTGAATATTCTTCGGGTTTTCTTTGAATGGGAAACCAAACACCGTAAGGAGAGGAAAAAGAAAAAAAAAAAACCTAAAAAAAACCCAAACCAACCCACCCACTACATACACACACGGCACATAAAAGAAACATGAACTTTGATTTTTATCAAAGCATCTCACATCTGACATTTCTGGCACTTTTCAGTAGCACATATTTGATGAAATAACTCAGCAATTGGGACTGAAGAGGCCGATTAAATAAGCAAGTAGTTACAAAAATGTATTGCAACTGGAAAAAGCCTGCAGGAAGGATTAAGAAACAAAATCAGAAGTATGAGCCTAAAGGTTTGTAAGTAACTACTAATTTCAGTTTATTAATAGGAGATGCCTGAAAAGGTCTTCACTTCCAGAAAGTAGTAAATTGTCAAGAATTTCTGGAAGATGAGTCACTTTCAAAGGCAGACATTCAGGAGAGCAAATGGTAAATTAAAACCCATGAGAACAAGTTACATAAATAATTTTGAGGACTCAGGTCTGATTTGCTCCAGGTCTTGGTATCCTAATACTTTAGGGACGAAACCTGGAGCTGCTTCCCACAGAAAAAACTTCTGGAAATACAGCCAGGGGGCTCTGAATGCATCATGACACTCCTGCCACTGAACAGATATCTGGGAGTAGACGGATGTCCTCTTCAATACCGAGACCACTTAAAAAACAATACAAGCTGTGCAGTAGTGATTAAAAATTCCTAGTTAATGAATCTCAGCAGATATTTGCTATCTTTTCAGCCTCTTAAGGTAATGATTTCTTTGCCAGATGATGCCTTTAACAGCTATGAAATCCATTCTTATCTACAAAATTCTCACACAATCTGAGCATGAGAAAGCAAGCATTCCACTTGTTTTCGAAATGAATAACAAAAATAGGAAGTAAGTATTCTCAAACCTTCTATGTTTAATATCCTCAGCAACCCTAGGGGACTTATTTCTTACCAATCCTCATCTTGGTTAAAAACCAGCTAATAGCTGTACATTTGTATGCATTACAGCTGCATATGTCAAGTGTACATTTACTGCATTAGTGTTGACTAAAGGTAGTAGGACGGCTGGCCATGGACCCATATCTGGTCTTCCTCTCTGAGAGCAACAACCTTGGAGCCCAGTCAGTAGAAGGAGTAATTTGTGTGTAGGTTTCAAGATCTGAGATCTCATTTTTCCCTCTAGCATCCTCTCCTTACCGTAGCGGTTGCAAACGGAGCAGGCTTTCTTTCAGCCTCTATCATGACATGTATGAGAAATAGCATGTTTGGTTGACTTTGGTTGACTGTTCGTTTCTAGGATTTTGGCCCTTTTTGATGTCCTGTATCTCTTGTATCTTGTGGCAGGTACAATGAAGCAGCAAATTTGGAAGAAAGGGATGATAAAAATGTTAAATCCACAGAGACATAACATGACTTTATATGTATCCCAGGTTCACAGCAGAGAGCCACCACAGAAGAAGATGCCTTGCTCTAGCCTCTTCCCACCCCCAGCCACCCCTTCCCTCAGCTCTGACAATCACTTGAAGAATCAGATCTGTTTGCTAAGCCAGCAGAAAACAAATCTTTTTTTCTTGTATGTGGTTAGTTTCCACGTCAACTCGCCGCACATTCGCATGATCTGTAGACGCTATGTGAGGGAGGGACAGGAATATGTGAGTTGGGGCAGAGAGGGGAAAGTAGGTTGCATCAGATGAAACTGAACATCAAATTGCACCCTGAATCCCCAGTGGCACATCTAAATCTACTGATGCAGTCGTCAGAAGCCTGCATGGAATGCTGAATGATGTGAGAAACCATGAAGGCTTTTTGCCATATAAAGAGAAACTTGAACATTTGAGGATTTTTAACTAAAAGTTTCAGACTCTGTATCAGATATCAGAGAATTAAGGTCTTAAACATAGTACTGAAATGAAATTTTAATGATTTATTTTAATATAACAAAGATGATTTCCCTCCAAGAATAATAGTAATCAACCAGCAGCGTATTAAGGTTTAATAAGCTGTTCCTGTCATTAGGATTTGATCTTATATAACTCGTAAAGTTACTCTAGGATACTGTAATAAAGGACTATTTTTACCAGATACATGAAAAGTACCAAATATTACATAGAGTACCTAACATATAGGCAAAGTTTATGCAGTACATATAATTTGGATGATTTAGGGGTTTTAAAGAAGATTAATATTTATCTTTCCATTAGAGGAAAAAGTTAAAAAATCTCTAAAAATTATTAGGGATCTTGCTTTTCATTGTATGTTAACAAACCGTTAAAAACTCCAGTATGAAGGTTGTGATGAAGAGTAAGAAGGGTGTTTATCCTGCCTTTTGTGCTAGATAAGCAAAGAAAACATATACAATAATTTGAAGACTTTTCATGCAGTTGCAGAAAGTTGAACCTTACTATAACATGCATTTAAATGGCTTAGGCTTGTCTCCATCTTTACTGACAACACATAATATAAAGAACTCAGAAAGTATATATGAGTAAAGAGCTTTACTGATAATTTTGCTGGAATATAAGGTCCAGTCGTTATATGCATTTTCAATAAGTATTTTGATAGATGTCAGTTCAGAAAATAGCTACGAGGATAATGTGTTTTGTCAGATAGATGTGTTAGAAACATGGTTGTGCACACACAGATTTTGGACTAATTTTAGTAATTAGATCAGGTATCTATATTGAAGCGTATGCTGATATATGCCGATTCCTGCCTATGCCTATGCCTATGCCATCCCTATTAAAGACAGGTTGGGTGTCTCTGCAGCCACCCACAGCTGCACTCTAGACTAAGCCAGAATGACTTTTGGTTGTAAGATCAGGTAAAAATCCAGAAACATAACCTCAGCTTAACAGTAAACTCTGCAAACATTACATGGGAGCAAAAGTGTAAATTTAAAGATGTGCTTTGTGCAATCACTGCACATAAGATGAACTAGCGTTATCAAATGCTCTGTAAACAACAAGAAGTTTCATCAATATTTTGGGTGTTAACCCCCTGGGGGCCTGCCTGTATTTACAGCTCCATGGCCAAAAAATGTCCAGTCACGTCATGATTTTTTTTTGTTTCTCATCTGCCAGAAATGAATAATATTGTCCCGAATTTTCATGTTGCAACATTACTTGTCCTTTCCCAGACACCACACTGATGTGAGACATAAGCTCACCATGCTTATGCCATTAGTCAAATGGGACCTTTGTGACTGAACCAAGTGCTCTCTTACTGAAAACTGGGCCACTTTTGCTGAATCTGATAGATAAAATATTTATGAAAGGTGTAAGGAGCTCATTTGTTAAGATATGACTGATGCTAGTAGAGTGTCTCTGACTGACAAGAGTAATTAATTAAAAATACACTGAACTGCCTCATGCAGACAGAATACAGATTTGAGGGGGGAGGTCCAGGCTAAACCCATGTTTCTCCTACCAGCAGATGGTACTGGAATTCTTTTGCTGGAGGACCACATTCCCTTCCCATTAATTCTCACCTTTATGGCTCTGCTCTGAAAAACACAGAATTACCATGGTATTAAAAAAAAAAAAAAAAAGCATTTGTCCTTTGGCAAAATAGCACTGGTTCAGCAGAGCAAGAGAAGAAACAGAGGACTTGATGGCTGCTACACAGTATTCTCTCTTGGTTTTCCAGTAAAAACTTTGATATTAGAAATCAGTTCCTACGTGCAATAGTTGTTTCATTTATCAGAGCTACGTGAGTGAGCAAAAGTGAAAACATTTACTGAAGCTTCTAAAGTTAAGCAATTCCAGTGAGGGTAAAATGTCGCTTTTAAGCCATGTATTTGCTAGGAAAAAAAGTCAATTACATTCAAATCAAGGATGAGGTCCATGGCTGTACTTTGTGTCACAGTTGCACCTGCGGACCTTAAAAAGTGTTATAACATTTATCCAATAGGTGTACCAAAGAAATGAAGAAATGAGGAGATCTGGATGGAGGAAATGACAATTTGGTAGCAATGTTGACATGTAGGTGAAGTCTGTGCAAGAAACATGTGCTCTTCCATGCTAACTAGTAGCAGAATTCTTTGTTACTAGCCCCATATTCTACATCAGCATGAATACCATTTCCTTGCCCCAACCATTCCTTTTGACAAAGTTTATTTCTTTGGGGCAAACAAAAGCACGTTTTGAAACCTGACATATGCATCTCCAGTGGGAGAAGCTACTACTGCGTCCAGTCGAAAAATCTTTACTGCTTACAGACATAACCCCCATCAAGTTCTGAAGATTTGGTCCTATGACATAAACCTTATTGACATATAAAGTAGAAATTGTAAAATTTTCCTTCCTCACTTCAGCACTATGATTTATTCTTTAACGTGGTATTATTAATTATGTAGCACCAAGAATTCACTGGGAAATTTTCAGGCAAAGGAGCTTGAATATCACCACTATTGATGGTTCCTAGTACAGTTTGAGTGTGTGCCAGGTAGCATTCTCTGAAAAAAATTCCCCAGGCTCAATTTAGAAACCTGCACAGACTAAAGCCCATTCCCAACACCTGGTTTAAATACAGCCAACCCATTTGGTATTATAAAGCAGACTAGTCGTAAGACATGGGGTGCTTGGGCCCAGTGCCAGAGAATGACCATGGGTACAATTACTTGACTATACATATATCCAAGCTGTGAGTGAGGGAAGAACAAGGCAATTTGTTAGTAGTTTTAAAACAGTATTTATCATTGTCATAATCAGACACATAGACAAATGCACAGGATGGACCTATAATGAAGTAACCTGACACCAAATCTCTGTGGCTATGCCTGTACTAAGTTAAAAAAGGCCATTTTAGCTGTTCCTGGATGGGACAGATAATGCCTGGACAGCCAGACTGCCCCTTCACTCCTTGGTCACACCACCAGCTGCTGAGCCATCAGCCCAGGCTACCCTCAAACCTTGCTAAGAAGACTCTCCAGGAGAGCTATCCATGGGCAATGCTGTGACTGATCTTTACTTCATGCCCTGACACTTCATAATGATGGATTATACGCAGCTCTGTATAGTGGAGACCTCTACAAAAACAGACAGTGCAGCATGATGAACACTTTTACTGAATACCTGTAGCACAGTACACTTTCTTCCTTGTTATCGTCATCCTCAAGCCATGGCATCAGTTCAGCAACAGGCCATGAAGTCTTTGCATCTCCATCTCATCACAGAATTAGTCAGCCAGTGAATGATGCAGGCAGAAACAGTCTGGGGTTCCAAAAGGAAAATCCCTTTTGTTGGAAGCAGGAGGCAGAGGTTCCCAGCCACGGACTGGTTTTCTGTTGATTCAGCACTTATGAAAACCATTTCTGTCCTCATTCAAGAGAGGCAGAATATTTTAACATCTTTAGGTGAGGAGCTGGAAAGTAGGTCAGGTAAAATAAGTGTGACAAGACAGGCTACTCACAAGGAGGTGGAAAGTTCAGCTATTATAGGTACGGTTGTGACAAGTTCAGATTTGGCATTCGCTGATCCAGATTTCTCAAACATTTAACAACTTCAACCTTCAACCTCCAAACACAGTGTGCCTGTGTTTGTCCTTTAAACAATTGTGAAGTTAAAGGTAGAAAGTAAAGGTTTTATTTTAGGGGCTGGATATTCCATTAAATAAGAAATTTTAAGGTACTCGGGCCCTTAAAATATGGTAGTTTCAGAAATTACGCTTAGCATTACATAGCTGGTTTTAGGGCACATCGTTTTTAACTGCAGTGCGTTAATGAGAAAGATCTGATTAACAATAAAGCTAACAACTGTGTGTCATCTGATCCATGCCTATTGAGATGTATTAATGTAATGTAATTAAACAATTTCAAATCATAACATTATTTATTATGTACGAATGACCTAAATTTAATTTTGTACGGAGATGAGTGATACTGATGTTATTTGTTATTTTACTTATAAAATAGCCCCTAGCTTTCAGAGAGAGCTCAATAAAATAATATTTATGATAAAACCATAAGTGGTTCTTTAATATTCATACCCATAAAGCTGAATTCTTGTATAATATATAAGAATGTCTATAAAAGCCAAATAAAAATCCAAATTCCAACCAGAGCAGTTACAAGCCTGATCAGTTACAAGTTAAAGGATGTTAGCTTTTAAGTATTTCTGCAGTCTTCATTTCAGATCCTATGATGCGCGCACAGAACCACACTCACGTAGCTCAGATATTGCTCATCTCATCATCCAAATCTGAGAGTCTGATGTTTACATTGCATTTCAGAAGTTTGTAACACAATTGTCATCAAGTCCAGCAGTAAGGAGGTTGGTTTGGCAGGACACTAACACAGGGTTTTGGAGATGTCAGTTCATAACCCCTCCTGTTTCACAGGCTCTGCATCACGGAGCATCTAGATTCAAAGATCCCAGAAGGATTGTTCTTCCACTTCCTTCTAGGGTGTGTGAGAAGGAACAAGTGATGCTCCATGGTGCTCAGGTACACACACCAGTAAAGAGGAGCAAGCACTCTCAGCGATTGAGTGGTTTCTGTTGTGTCTCCCACAAGTTCCCATTCAACGTTCCTGCTCTTAAGATTTACCTCAATGCTGACTAGGTATTCATCTATGAGCTTTGTGTGGCCTCAAAGTAATCTGAAAATTCATTTCAAATACAAATTTGCATGCTTTATATACCAATTTCTGGAAGCATTGTTTTTCTTTTCCAGAAATAACAAAACCTGGTGTCTTTAAAGAAAAAACACACCATATGCTGAGAGATTTTCTTTCTAAACATATGGATGCCCTACTAGTGCCCCTATATCATAGAATATCATTCTCCCACATCCTACCACTGGGTCCAACTTACACATCACTGCTTGCTTCACTGAAACACAAAGGCATCATAGGACCAGTAGCATTTCAAGCCAGGCTAAGCTTCAGAGATGAAAACAAACTTTCACTCTCACTTACACATCTACAGGCATCTTGCTGTAAATGCTCAGAACTATGAGTCTCTCTTGGGAACAGACTTTCAGCACAAATTTCCCCACACGTTTGCTGCTTGCATGAGAAACACAGAATTATGATCAATTGTGCAGTTAATAAAATTACCAAGGGTTTTTAGAATTATTTGTGCATTCCTTTGCAGGTTTTTGGACTTAGGAAAGTCTGTGATATCTGGCTTAAGTGGGTGTAAAATACTTTTCAAATTAGAAAGGCTACATTTTACAATTTGCAATCACTCCAGCATCATTAACTGCTTCACTTCATATTCTTCTTATTTTATAATGTACATTAATAATAATGATCAGATACTCTGAGTTACCTTTCACAAGGAAAATACGACACATCTCTCCTGATAAAAATTTTTGTGCAATATTTTAACTTTGGAATTTCCTAACTTTTCAATGTTTCATCTCACGTGCATCAGACTGTGCAATACTGGGGTTTTTAAGAGTATCAGGAGGTGAGGGGTTCTGGCTCTGTTGAAGCCGCTTCTTTTGAGGTGGAGATTTGTTAATTCTTGTTTTGCATATGCTTTCGTAAGTATTTTTAAGCACAAAATAAGGAAACAAGAAAATAGATGCAGTGTCTAAATTTTCTCACATATTTGAAAATATTTATTCCATACAAACTCCCTGGGCAAGTCGGTAAGTTTCTCCCTCTAGTTCTCAGCTCTCAGCTGACATGCCTCATACGTGGAGAGTTTTAACTTTCTTTAAAACTATTTGTATCTCACAGCCTATAATTTTGCTTGACTTTCCCAGAGTTTGGTGCCTCTTTGAGATGATCAGCATGCCCACAAGTCACACACACAAGTTACCACACACATTAGAAATTCAGTAGGGCTCTCATGAAATACTAGTAGAGCTCATATGGTATCAAGGTACAACATGCACTGATTCAGTGGTGCAGCACAAGCACAGGCCCATATTCATCCATATAAGCATGTGGTTAAGCACCGTGTACTATCTAGTCCTTTCCCAGCAAAATGGAAATCCTTGATCTAACTGTGCAGTCTTAATTGTCTTTTTGTCACCCATCATTTCCTCAGAACACAATGCTCAGATGGGATACCCTTGTACAACAGCAAAACCAAAGCTACGTGAGGCCAAAGCTAAGGTCTATAAAGAGATCTCAAGGGTCTTTGGGCTTAGTTCTTGGTGCTCACAATTTGGTATCTAATGATTAGAATGATTTTTAAAAGACCTTGTCACTCTTCACCACATCCACAGCATTAGATGAAAAACAGTATTGAGACACTTGAACCAGAAGAGACTTCATGCAGTGCTTACCAGTTTGTAGGTAAAATCAGTTCCTGAGACGTATTCAGCTTAATACAGAAGACATTTGCAACCAGAACCAGAAACTTTAAGGTGTTTACATTTAATCCCTTCCTCAGCTGCTGAGGCCACCACAAAGCTGTACTACACCAAGAGGGTATTCTGTCTTGATCTTTACACGTTCCTTTCTTACACCAATGGTAAACACATCTAGAGGCATATGACCACGGCTTACCCAACTAAGTGTACTGTTGGTGGGATATGAACTGTTTTAACTCACACTGCAGTCTTGCCCAGAATGAGAGGACACCACAGGCATTATCACCTGCACCTGGCAATAGAAGTAGGTAAATCTGTGGCTTAGAAATACTGACATTAAGCTCATCTTCTGATCAAGATCACTTCCCATGCCAGTAAATTTGATGCCCAGAGAGAGAAGAAGATGCCCAGAAGAGAGCCTTTCTGAAGGATAGGGTCAATCGAGTCTTCTCTTGGGCAGCTGTTTGCATCTCTTCTTTCAAGCAGGGGTACGGGTTGGGTATTTTTGTTGTTTGGGCCACTGACAGCATGTGATATCATTAGACATGTGAGTAAATTTGTGAGTTTTGTGTGTGTCTTCTTCCTGTGAACTCCCCTCCCACTTATCCCTTTGCTTCTGAGAAAGAGAAGCTGAAAATGGCTGCTCAAGATTTTCCTTTTTGTTGAACTGAAAATGAGAGAAAATCTAAGACTTTCTGAGTGCAGCTGTAATTTCCCAATCAATAATAACTGATCAAGAGCTCAAAATGCTCTGCACACAGCTACAGCCCTGCATTTCCTGTCACTGCCTGAGGTGAAACCTTCCATTGCCTGATACGATGATTCATTTCCAAAACTTCAGTTAAGTTATCACAACGGCAGGTGACCTCTGATTTTCACCCATGTCTTTTCCCCACCCTTGCTTTCTTTTATTCTTTTTCAATTAAAATGTGACTCACTGTGATGGAATTTTGTCAGAGTGCAACCCTGATCTTGTTCCTCCCCAAATCGTGTTCTTAATACATCTGTCACAAAATTTTAGTTTAAACTTCAGTGCTTCATGCTGTCGTTTTGTTGGATGTGTCTGCAGCTTCCAGAAACCGAATTCAGAAAGGCTCTGCTGTGCCAGGCTCTGTACAAACATAATGAGACCTTCCTCCAGGAGCTACATTTTAAAAAGGTCTTTCAGACCTTTGCTGATACTGTCTCTCTTTTTTTCTTCTGTTTCTCTTGCTGGTGATCTCATTAAAGCAGTAGCCTGGCTGCTTTTTGCCACCATCACAGGAAACTGGATTGTCTTACTGGAGACAGCAGAACTGCTCTGGATTTACACTCTAGGTAACCAACAGCAGGATGTCCTCTCATCTTTCATGCTTTAAAAACCAGTCATGATGAAATGCTGGGATAGGTGCAATACAAGATTCCTCTGAGGTTAGAGATCAAATGAACCTTCCTCCATTTTTTGATACTACCTGTTTTAAGAGACATTAATTACTAAATATCTATGTTGTGCATTTGGAGTTTTTTCACTCATCCTTGCTTTCTACTGGGATTTCAGCATCTGTTGCAGAGGAAACCTTGGAAGAAAACCAAAAAGTTCTGGTAAGAGGTGTCAGTGATGCTCTTTCCAAGTCAGAACTGGACTACTGATATCATTTGATGGTAGGTAACCCCCTGTGACACTGCTTTGAACCACATCCCGGGAATGAACCACGTGTTTATCAGAGCTTGGAAGTCCTAATAACACACGGAGGCACATAAGGCAAAATTCAACAGGATAAGTGAAAAGGATTTTTTTTTTATAAAGCCCTTGTATATAAATTGTCCTATCTCTTGAGGCTACTAAAAAACCTTTAACTTGAGCACCCTTGGACGAGCTCATTCTCAGAGGAAAAAACCTCCCACTTTCCCTATCAAAAAAGGATCTTCACTTCAGGAGATAATAGGCAACAGCCCGGCCTACAGGCAACGACATATTGGTCGCGGGAGCTAATGGATGCAAATGCCTCCAGGATGTTTTGCAGACGATCTCCCAAAGAAATTCAGTGCCCTCCTCATCCACATTGCAGCACAGTTTTATTCAAAAAATAGGTTACCTTCACAAGAGTTTCCCTAAGAAGGAAAGTTTCAATGACGGTGAGAAGTCAACACCAAAATCTAGTACACAAAATTTGAAAGCTGAAGGTAGGTGGCATTATTGTTAATCTCTTAAACATTTCAGTCAAGCTCTAATAATAGGTTTTCCCACATAAAAGGGTAAATGATCCTGTGTGTCAGAGGTTATGTCTTCACTTTAGATTTACATCAGGTGAACGGGTTGTCGCTTCCTTCTTCTGAGTTCATAGAGAAAGCCCAGTCCCGGAGGTGTATTTTCCATTCAGAGTAGAACTACCAAATGAAGCTCACAACCTGTTTTCACAAGGGCTGACATCCTTAGTGCTGAGGACGCAGTCACGGCATTTGAAAGCTGAGTTCCCTGGTGTTTTCCCACACCTCTCTGTGCCCAGAAAACTATATACCCTCACATGGGTGGGGGTATGTCTACACCATCACCTCACTCCCCACTTCACCCCTAATCTTGATTCACTCACCTGCCACATTGAATAAACATTCATTCATTCCCATGCTATTTTTCAAAGTCTTACGTATCTCCTTTGAAAGAAAAATCAAAGTGTTCTCTCTTAGATATTCTACTCTGGGAATATCTCCCAGCAGGCAGTATGGACAAGAATGCACCACACTTGTTTTCCTCTGCTCTGCAGATCCTTCCAGCATCATTCCTGCAGGCTTTGCAACTCAAGAACTCCAGTCTTGTCATGTCATACATACAAAACCAAAATGTCTCAGCTACATTCCATGAGAAGAAGAAGCAGCAGAACTGCTTCACAGCTCACATTTTGAACTGAAAATAATAGACTCAAAATGTCTTACGGGAAGAAGGACATGCAGGAGTCGGAGGGCCAGGCACAGTAAGGAAAGGACAGAGCTACTCTGCTGTTACGGAGGCCTGTCTGTCTAGAGTGGATTGCAACCACTAATGGATGCATTTATCAGGGTAGATGTAACCAGAGCAAGACCATTTAATGCAGTAAAATGATTATGGCATATTAATTTGATTGATTCAGAGATGCACATGGGTGCATACAATCCCTTTGTGGAAATAATGAATATGGAATGTGGTCATGGTGTGCTAACTTGAGTTTGAACTACATGGAATTCAACCACGTTTTTGCAACAAAGACTGTGTGATAGACAGTAGTCCTTTTAAAGGAGTCAGTTCCCAGATTGGAACTTTGTCATGAGTTAAAATATGATAGATGTCTTAGATGATGATATTACTAAGGGGAAGAGGGTTTTTTGTGACACTGTTTTTCAGCTGTGAGGTTTTTTTCTGCTCTGTTATATAGACTATCAACTTTGGAGACAGCAGAAGCCAGGAAGGTTTATTACATGGATAATAGACCCTGGTCTTAGGTTTTAATGTGGATTTCCTTCCATGATGCTCTTATATGTAAGAAGGAGTATATGCATTGTGGCTGAATTAGCATTGTAAGATTAGCCTGGACTAGAGACCTCCTCCCCGCAGTGAAAACAAACAATAACAGTTGTCAATCTACCATTTGAAAAATTACCTACCTGATAGTCTGCATTAGACAGCATGACATAACCAGCTTCCATGCTCAGGAGCTCCCTAGCTGGAGCTGAAAACCTGCTTCAAGAAAAACCATGAGATCCAAATATAGGGAAAATACAATTAATTGACTGTGGGTCATGACAGAGCGTAAGCAATGGGCTACAACCTAAGACAAAGAGGCTGTAGTCCGTGCTCTGGCTTAAGAGTACAGAGTAACCTTGTGTATGTCTACAGAGAGGGGAAATAGTGGAAGATACTATTCATGATCAGCTCAACTGAGGATTATGTAGGGAGAAGTAATGCACCTTCAGTGTAATACAATTACAGTGGCTGCATCATTTTTGAGAACTTTCTAAAGTCAGGATTTTATCTACAGATGCACTGGAGGGATAAGGTAGGGAAGTTTCTCTAAGTTTAGAGAAAAAGAAGTCATCATGTATATAACTGCTTTATCTAAAACCCTGAGATCTGCACATTTGGCTTGGGTGTCCCAGAAGGACCAACATTTGCATGAGATTTCTTCAGATTTTTACTTCCAGAAAAGCCAGAAATAGTATAAGAATATCAAGAATGAGCTCTTTACTTCTGCTTTGGGTTCCTTGTAGAGGAGGAAGTACAAATCTTCCAACGTGCTCAGTTCAACATCAGTTTTTCTAGGTCTTTTTGTCAAAGCAGTTTCTCCAGCTTTAACAGTGGAGAAGCTACAGACGTTGGAATGCAACAGTAAAGATAGCAGAAGTGTTGAGTGGAAGACAGATAATTCAACTACCCTGCCATAATGCAGAGGGAGTGTGATATTGGTGGAAGACTTGAGACTTTCTTTCTCTAGAGTCACTATATCACACTAATGCACAGATCTATTTACTGCATAGTATGTATTTTTGGAGACTGGAGAGAGATGAAAAATCTCTTCCTAAGCCTGCCCAGAGCCTTGTTCAGTAGCAAAACATACACGGTTTTTACACGCAGGCAATCATCTTGTTTAATGGAAGTTCTCTCAGACCACTTCAAGTGATTTGGAACAAAATAGAACTGTAACTGGCAGCTCTGTGCCTCCACTGTGTCTGATCCACCAGCATGGTCCCTGACTGAGTACACACACAAGGGGAGCCAGGCAGCTTTGTTTAGGACAAAGAAACATTTACAGCTGCTTTCCTCAGTAGTGTGGCTCTGCTTTCTGATGTCAGTGGCATATTTGTTTTCCTTTTCACCAGAAAGCAGTTAAATCTGCATTGAGAACAGCATTACTGGTGTGTGACATTTTATCGTCAGAGGTATTGTAACACGGGTAGCTGGAAATCTGCACTGTAAAACAGCACAGGAGATAAGGAACTTCACATCTGGGGTGGCCTGCATATCTCCTTCACACTGGCAAAGTAAGCAAACAGCTTTGTTAAATGACAGCCATTGGGTTCAGAGAACCATCATCTGCATCCCTTTTCACGTACCGTAAATATCCATATCAGAAAGCCTACAGCTAATCCATATTGAAACCTTTGCAGATAAAAATCAAAGGAGAAATACTGAAGTCTGACATCTTCATCCAAGACTGACTGAAGTCAATCTCCTAAAAGATTTGACATTTATAGCTATCCCTGAACTGCCCTTTCATTCTTGGCAAAGGTAGCAGGGGCAGAAATCTCTCCAAAGCAGGTTTGAGAAGCATTAGCATGTCACTAAATAATGTTGATGTTGCCTTTCTCAGATTATGTCCACAGAATCCACAGACAAACTGGAACCTACAAATCTTTTGTCAGCCCTAAAAATCCAATCTTATTAAAAATTAAATAAATAAAAATAAACCCCTATCTAGTTAAACTGCCTCTTTCAAATTCATACTGGTGACAGAAACCTTATTACCAATCACGTAATAAGTGTGCTGATGTGAGCACTCCAAGATTGTTTCTAACATGAGTTACTGCCCATTTGAATGGCTTGTGCAATCAGGGGGTTTTCTAATTGCTTTGGGGATTAATAACACAATAGGAGGCCATTTCACATTGGTTGACAATTATTTTATCCAACTGTATAAAGAACAGGTGATAAATTAATAAATTATAATCAGTCAGTTATTAAAGCTTAATGGCAGATGGCTGTAACAAGAATAAAGAGATCCTGAGCCTCACAAAATGGTATTTTGATAGTATTTTTCAATGCATTTTTAATGAGAGGCATATAAAATGCATAAAACTTATAAATCATTTATAGAAGAATAAACTACAGAGTTGAATGGTCCAGTTATAACGCTATCATTATATTATTAATATCACAAGATCACACAGGAGCCTGCAAATCTGAACAACAGCTTCTAGTGTCAGATGCTGTAAAAACAGAGAGTGCCACTCCAGTGCCAAGGAGCTGAATGGCCACAGCTCGGTGATGGGAGGCTGCACAGTTGGAAGATAACCCACCAGTGTCATGGCAATATCCCAGGGCCAAAGCTCACTCATTTGCAGAAGCTCTGCAGTGAAGTCCCTACTGACTGTTGCACACAGTCCAGTACTCTGGGATTTTAACCTAGACATACATATATTTCTTATGCATTTCTGGTTTGCAGAGGATGCTGTGCTGTAAGACCAGAAAATGTCCCACTTGCAGTTTGGGGGACGAATGTACAACAGCTTGATTTTTGTTTGTAGATGTATGGATTTCCACAGCACAAATACACGTACGTATTTCCTGATCACCTTCTTTTTTGTAGAACAATCTGAAAACATGGTCAAGTAAACCAGTCTGGGAAGTCTATTGTTTTCCTGCCTCTTCTTGCTTCTTCTGAGGCACTCAATAACCTACAAATGCATTCCATCCTTTCTGGTTTTGGCTATATTTAAGAGAGAATTTAAAGTTTGTCTTTATTTTCCAGGTTATAGACCTGCAAGAGTGTTATTTGTTCCCTTGTACACATACAGCACCCAGACATGTAACATCTGGGAGTCCTGATCCAATGCATATGCTAAGAATAAATAATTGTCTTTTACTGGTTCTGATTTACCTTAGTTGATTATAAGTTAGGGGTTTTCTCCATGGGTAATTTGGTGCAAGAAGGATACTGCTTAGGGGACATTGATATACATCTGTCAGGGAACAGGAAAATTCAAACCCTTGCACCTCAAATCTCACCTCACACAAAATTTGCCCTAATTTCTCCCTGCTGAAGGTTAGTCAGTGATTTAGGCAAAATGAACGTAATACTGTGGTTCCCCAAAGCCAGATGCATTCTTCACGAAACAGTCATTGTGGGAATACCATCACTGTTCTTACTAAGCAAGAGATCAAGAATTGAGTAACTGCTGGAAATTATGGTTCTTATCCCAGAACTAAATGTTTTGGCACTGTGAGACCTTAAAAATGTGGTTGACAGACAAGTAGTCATCCTCGAATACGGTCTCTTACAGTGACCAGCTCTGTCTCTTGGCGTCCCTCCATCCCTTCCCCTCCCCTTTCTCTCACTAACACGGAGGGTTGCTTGCTCCTGTCCTCAGCCCACATCAGAGGCTCTGTAGGAGGAGGCTGCATTTGTATTAGGCACCTGCACAGCCCTTAGAGTCATAGGGAGAACACGGTCCTTGAAAATGGCCTTTCCCACAGCACAAATCAGAAAACAAGGACAATACTCAAGAAATATCTTGGAAATGCCTCCCTTGCAGTGAGTTTGCAGTAACCATCCTGCGGCTGAACACAAGAACATCAGTCTGGCCCCTTTTGCAAGTAATGATGCTCATGCTGTTTTTTCCCCATCAAGAAAGGGAAAAATAGAGTTGCTCTTCTACACCTGCAACAGAAGGTGGTTTGGGGAGTAGGAGAGCAGAGAGGGGCCTTGAGTGATAGGGTTGGCCCCCATGGATGACCTGAACCCTGGCTGGGAGTAGTCTCTTTGAGGGAGAAGGAAAGAGGTGATGTTGCAGGTGCATTTGACCTAGACCTTGTCTGCAAGCCACCTCCCTCCAGCAGGGCTATGCTCCTTCTCATGTCTGCTGCCTGGTCCTTCCTTCACAGGCATGTTTTCACTGCACTTCCCTCTCCCTGCCCCTCCACCTCTAAGTTTCCATCCTCTTTCATATAAATGAAGAGCGATGTGTGCCCAGTCTCATGACAAGTAGCAAAGAGGCATAGTGAACAGAGAGACACATGTAGATGAGACTCTTTCAAAGCTTTTACAATTTAATCAATATTAAAAATGCACAAAGATTTCCCCATATCCTTCCCTTCTAACACCTGCTTTCCTTCTTCTAAAGGTCCCTTTGCTCAGCAGGGAACAAAACCACCCCTGAGTCATAAGACTGTTTCTCAACCCACTCGTATGATCTCTGAGAGTCCAGTTGTCTCTTGCAAGCAGAAGAAATACATGACTTTGCCAGGTAATCAACATGGAAGGACTGGTTATACAGAAAATCAAGGAAATTGATCTTTTGCAAGCTCTAAAGAGTGCAGTTTTGTCAAACCCATGCTTTTTCCCTAGCTCTGAAGGAATCTCCAGATGGTTGAGAGCTTATGAGGACAACACCCTTGCTCCCAGGTCATGTATCACAGTTGCCAGAGACTGCAAGGGGACCGCACTGCATTCAGCCAGTTCTGTAGCCCTTGGGATGACCAGGCAGAGAGGAGAGTGGCAAAACTGGCTCCATGCCATTCCCAGGTTGAGAGTAGCTTGAATGACTTCTTTGCCTCCACATGCCCACCAACTGCAGCCGCACATCCCAACCCTGGCTATCCTTTGACCTTGAGCTCTTGTTCTCCCTTGCCCTTTTCCTACTGCATTGAGCAGGTTCATTTAGTGCTCTGTTCTTCCTAAGTCAAAATGTACACAATTTTACTTTTTGGATCATTTTTGTCTCCCAAAGATAACTTGAAATGTTTCAGCCTTTATTTTGCAAAGACCTCAGGAAACTACATCTCTCAAAACTCCCACATTAAAGCTGTCTATATACAAAGAAACCCTCCATCCATCCCATCTTTTCCTTCTCCTGATTCTAGGATTTTTTGTTATTACCATGATGCTACATTTATCTGACCTTTATTGGATATGCCATCTCCCATGCTAGAAATTTTAAAAAGCATTTAACTCTGTCAGTATCTAATTGAAATTTTCCTCATTGCCCTCCAAATTTAGCACAATATCATCCGGAAACACTGCAGCTTTCAACTCAGCTGAATCACAAAAGCCAATGATATCAATAATATTTTTTTCTTGTTTTTTTAAGAAAAGATTAAAAGGCAGGAATGCAGTCAGGATTTCAAGAACTAAGAAATTGTTCTACTCCCTACAGGTTTAAATACCAGTTAATTTTGCATTATACTTTTACATACTCCATAATGTAGGTATCAACCCCAGACTTTCCTAACTGGGTTTTATTCTCCCCTACCACACTGAGGTACACAATGCTTACGGTCAGTTCTTTTTTTTTTGTTTTATTTTTTGTCTCCCTCAGTGGCAATATCCTCAAAGAATTCCAGCCAGTTAATGAGGCATGCCCTTCCCTTCCTGAAACCATATTAGATATCGTTAATTAGGCCATACTTTTCTAACTCTTCCCCCCCTTACCATCTCAAAAGAAGAGCTGAAGACTTTCAACTGCACAGATCTGCAGCTTCCCGGTGCATCCCCAGGCCCTTTATAAAAATAGAAAAAGAGATCACATTACCTTCTACTCAACCCTAAGATATCTCTTCCCTGAAGGAAGCAAACTTGCAAAAATAGCAACTATGGCTTCTCCAATTTCCCAACCAGAGCAACAGTGGCTTAAATAGATGTGTATTTTTCTTTCCTAAGCAAGGATGAGCCTCAGAAACATCGGAAATGTGTTTCAGATGAGCATGAGGAAGCAAAGGAACACATTCCCCTGCTCATCCAGAGCTCGTGTTTCTGTTATTTATTCTGTTCACCTGAAACTTAACAAGATAATTTCATGGTTTTCTAAGATGCAGTTTCTTCTGTTTTTCTTTGTTAGGGTTCTGGTTGCTAACCTGAACTGAAATGTATCTCTTCAGATCATGCAAAATTTTAGCCTTTTACTGGAAACACCAGAAGCTTCTGGAATTTTTCCTTTTTGTTTTTCTAAATATAGACTAAACCTCAGACATTTGAAATTCTCTTGATTTTGAGAAGCTGAGTTTGGAATTGAGGTTTGCAGATCATAAACTAACTGATAAACTCTACCAAATCAAAATGATTACGGTTTACTCTCTTATACCTCTCCTGGAGCTGCTGTCATAAATCAGTCATTTTATGACTGGTTTTGCAACAGTAAGCCCAAATCTTCTGTACCTGAAGTTATAGAACTACCTTCTCCTTCTCCATCACTTTTGAAAAAAATCAAATCTTCATGTCTAGCCAATAGGGAAATCAGTTTCTTGGCTTGTCCCATCACTACCCATTTTAGTGACAAGGGGACATCTTTTTTAACAAATACAATTATCTTCTATTATTTTCTTGATACAGATATATATTTTTCTTGCTTGGTGGGTCTAAAGATGAACATAACATTAACTCCACACAGACCACCCTGAAAGGCAAAAAAGACTGACATCCAGCATCAGGCAACTCTGGCAATGTGTGCAGGATTCAAATGGAGCCCAGGTATTTCACAGTTGCTAGACATGGACCAAGCACAACCTCCCCTAAGGTGGGAGAGCTATTTCACCTGCCTGCAAAACTTCACAGGCTCCACAGCAGTTGCAGAAATGAACATCAGGTGGTCAGAGAAGGCCATGTGATCCATGGGTCTGGGGATTAGGAATGCAAAAGTCAGTGCTAGTGGTTCAAACAAGATGCTGCAGATGGGGAAGGCTGAGTTCAACACTAAGACTTTGATACTTGGAGGAGAGGTGGAAGCAGTACAGCTGCTTCAGGGGCAGGGTAGGGTTTCTGCCAAAATTAGCTTCCTGTTTACTGATGACTAACATTGCTGTATGCAAATTACACCAATACAAATGAAAGAGTAATTTCTGTGGCCAGTATCTGCACCATAAAAATTATTGCCCTAAAGGACTCCAAATTTTGCCAGTGCTCAGTAGATGGGTGACAATATTGACCTGAGGAAAACCTCAGATGTGTCTCAGCTCAGGGACTCTTTGATGTCAGGGGCAAAAGCTACTTTCAGTACTCTGAAAACTTTAAGAACTTATTTACTTTTTTTTAAAAAAAAAAAGCTTGCAAATGTCCTTGATCTTGTTTAGCACTAATGATTCTCCTTCTTCAAGTGGAAGGTGAGATGGGAACTATCCGGAGGCTGCAGGCTTTCAGCATCACTATGGGCTTCTGAAGTACAGGTAGACATCCCAAATGCCATGAAATTACTGAGTAATCTTAAAATATATTAAACAGTTAGCAATGGATCGTATAATCATGGTCCATTGAAAAAGACATCATTTTTGACCTTTGTGTAAGAACCAGTGCATCTGAACCCACAGAATATATACCCCAATTAAAGGCAGCCAAAACCACACATGACTATTCCTATGTGAGAGATATTCTCATTTATTCCTATTTCTTACTAGCCCTACCATCAAAATATCTTTCAATTATGTTTGCACACCAAGCACAATGCTTTTCTTCCACTTTTAATTTCTTCAGATCAGCGTGAGAGAAATTTAAAAACTTTCTGTAAACAATGCATATCTCTTATCACCAACACACTCCCTTCTCTGCTTCTTCCTTTGTTAAGGACAATACTTGTCTTATCATCTCATCCCTATGGCTAATAACAATTTGTGCTTTTCTTTCAGGAAAAACAGACAAGGAATCATAGGGTAAAAACACAGCATAGTTGAAGCATTTCGGTTTTACCTCAAGGTAAATTCATAAAGCTCAGTGTCAAATGTGGATATGAACCTGACCCCAGGTAAGTTAATCTTGTATTTAAGGTGAAGTACCTTTTATGTGCATGCATCCTAGTCCTACATGCCTGAGTGGTGCAGGGTACCCATCTCTGTGGGACTGCCTGCTCTCCAGCTCACTATTCAATGCAATGAAATGCAACACTTTGCAGAGGAATTTCCACGGGTTTGCATGTCAAAGAAAGCCCCCTCCAATGTCTAGAGGTTTCAGATAGGTGTGTACAGATGAGGCTGAAACTTGGCCCCTGCAGCTTTATCCCCACACGCCTTGCTGGGGTTTCACTGCCATTTCTGGGTGAATGGGTGGGCACCGTTAGCCACCTTTTTGCTGCACGGGTTTTGGTGTGGTTTGAGGGGAGCTTTTTCGCTCACACTTCCTCCTTTATGCTTTAATTTTTGTCATTGTCCATTCTCCTTTCATTGCCGTGGAAGGACATTTCTTTCGCTTCAGCATTGGATCACATCAGGACCAGATAACAGTGTGGGAGGTGGCAGGAGGTATGATCTACCCTCAGAGGTCACTCCACTTTACAGAGAGGGGGCATTATCATCTCAACCTTCCTCCTTGAATTCAGCATCCCCGTTGAGCTGAGTAGTGCTGCCTGTCAGTCCCGTCTGCCTTCCCTCTTGTTTCTCTGCCTTTGCTGCTTCTTCTCCTTGCTTTCTTCCTCCTGAAAAGAACAACAGAGGTCAGAGGGACCTTCAAGACCAAAATGAAAGCAGGGCTCGCTACGGTGCACCACTGGCTGGCTAGCTGGCCATCCAATGCTTGCTATAGGCATGAAGCCTGATGACCCTGTCCATTCACACATTAAGTCTAAGTGTCTGGAGCTCCCTCATCGTGCTAGTACCTGTGGATTCGTCATCACGAGGTGTATCTGGAGCTTCCTCATCAACTCAGTACCTGCGAGTTTAACATCATGGGACTTCTCAACACTAAGGAAAGACTATTCTCCCTTTTTCACTGATTAAAACTGAGAGTCATAGCTCAAACATCTTAAAAGTACTTGATTTAAAATATACTATTGACATTTTCTGCACCACTATTAAATGGGAAGCCCCAAAGATGCATACTGAAGTGACACTGTCTGAATATGGCTCTGGTCTATTTTGCCAAATTATTAATTCATTCATGGAAAAGCACAAACAGGAGTCAAGTCTCCACACCACTCCCTTCCTATCCCACTCTTCCTCTTCAACTGTTAAAAATGTTGCAAGAGGAGAACTAGTAAAAATTAACCAACTTAGAGGATTCACTGTGTCACGTAACAGGCACTCAGTGCTGAAGACCTGAAAAGCCCATAAGCCATTCATCAAGTGGGAGTGAAGCTATTCTGGTAATAAACATTTACGAAAAAACCACCCTCAAATCAAATTGGAAAAAGCATCATGCTTCCCTTTCTGTTGTGTTCTGGAAATACATATGTCTTCTTTGATATGTCACAGGCTTTTCCCTGGAAAAAAATTTGGGGTAGTGAACTGCGAACATTTCACTTCAGACCAAAAAATACAGAAATAAATAGTGTTCTAAAGGCAATTTACTTCGTGATACAGGCTTGAATGTCTAGACCACAGAGCCATCTGAATATTGATTCAAATCTGGCTCTATTCCCTGAGTATACTGGTGATTCACGACTCAAACACCTCAAGTTAAAAAGTGAATTTTTATAAAAAAATGTAGATAGTTTACATGCAATATATTAATATTATTTTAATGGTGATGTAGGAAATTAAAAGCAAGATGCATCCTTCTAAGAAATTGCCCAACGTAAGTAATTTCATGGGAATTCAATTATGAAGTTTTGGAATTAAGCTTGGAGATGAGGTGAAGGTTTCTCTTTCTCATAGTTGTTGAGTCTTTTGTGTTGTGAAGACATCAGTTTGAGGTGTCTAAACATGTAAAGACATCACTAGAGTTTAGACTGTCATATCCAGCCACGGTACTGTACTTCTGTAAGGATCTAAGTACATAAGATGCTTGTGCAACAGTCTGATTACAGAGATGAGTCTATGCAATTTAAATCACGCTAGGGCTTACTTTGTCACTGCCATTGCACAATTATACCTGCAGAAGATACCCTTATAGGGGAGAAGCCACATAAAATAAAACAGAAACTATTCCAAAGCAGATAGCCTGGCCCCGAAAAAGCAATGCTTATGTTTGCAAAGACAGTGGTTAAAGCTTGAAGTGTGTCTGAGGATTTTTCTTCCTCACAGCAGAGCCCTTTTGCTCCTGCTGGGGCTCAGCTCCAGCTGGGGTCACATTACTTCTGCAGCGTGAGCCTCACTATTTTCAGACTGTGCTTGACTCAGAAAACAACAAGAGCCACTGAAGCAAATGACAACTGTCTCTCCTATGAATTTGCAGCATTGTGGTTTATATAAATTCTTTAGCTTGAGAGCCACTGTAAAGTCATTTCTTGAATAGAAGGAATCACAAAAGTGCAAATGGTAAAACCAGACCCTGCAGCTTTACTTCTTATAAAATTATTCGGCTAACATAAGAAATGGGCCACATTTCCCTTTCTGTTGAAAAGGTTGAAAGTCTGGGGAATCCACATGCAGAAACAGCACAAGAACATAATTCTGTGGCTTAATTAAAAATAAACCTTCTGGAACTTTGACTTTTTCTTTTTAACTGTAGATCTTTCCATACTGATGATATCCAGTCACAGTCTAGCTAATCTTATTATGTTATTTTAATTACAAAAACAAAACATCAACAGTTACCCTCTGTCTCCCTTGGTAGGAAATCCAAAGAGCCAAAGAAACAAGCCATTGAAGTAACTCTTTTTCCTGTTTTGTGTTTTGAAAGTCCTTCAATTACACACACAATGGCCAAACTGCACTTTACTTGATTCAAAAGGTGGGTAGGAATTAGCAGAATCAAAGTGACATAGGAAGGAGAGATTTTTTTTTAAGCCTTCCAGTAGCAAATACAGACAAGGGGGTAATGCAAACACTATTATGCTCTTTTGATGCAGAGGAAGCAAATGCTCGTATTGTGACTTGCAACAGAATGAGTCAAGAAATTAAGACAATCAAGCTATGTCATGTTTTAGCTCACAGTCACTGTAAAGTCTGGGGTTATAAACTACTTCCTTTCAGACAGGCAGACAGTGAGAGCTCTGTTCTGTTTTCAAGGGATGCATGCTATCACTTAGACAAGATCCTTACTCCCAGTGGGTGATAAAAGCTTATCACACCCGTGAACAACACAGCCCAGTAACTGGTAGGTGCCTCTATCTCGCAGCTCCAGCTGCTGGCTTCCTTTGCCTTGAAGTAAGGGAAACATAAATAAAACAATCACCATATGGATATTGCATTATGTTAATGGCAGTGGCTGTAAGAAATGTAGTTTCATACCATACTGGTAAAGGACTGAATCCACCACCAGCAGTTCAAGACTGGTTAGGCCAAGAGAAACATTTCTCAAGCACAGTCCTGCAGCAGCAAGCATCAGTTGGGCATTATCTTCAAGACACAGTTTTTCTGGCTAGCTAAACACAGAGAGAGTGCTGGAAATTAATAGTAGGTGGCTGAGGACAGATGGATCAAACAAACTGCCTGAAATGAGCCAGACTTCGTACCAGTAGAAGAATGTGCTGCATCTTACTTCTAGCTGCACTTCCATTTAGCGTCAGCTTCCAGTATTGTTCATGTAGCAAAGGGTGGTTTGGGACAAAGAGCTTCAGGAAACATCATTCTAGGACTGATTCTCTCTCCCAATTAAAATCAGCAGCAAGAGATGAAAGATAATGATGCTCTGTGCTTCTGGACTGTAGCAGGAGGGACTTTTATATTGTGCTTTAGCATGACAAATGGCCTCCTCTATCTCAGGCTGTGTTGTACTGGAGCTGATTTGCTGCTCATGTCCGTTTCCAGTCAAAGTCTGTTATTCAGTTAAACCAATGCAAATCAGGAGCAGCCCCAGATGAAGATAATGCAGTTTCTCCTGAATTATAAGGGTATGAGAGCCAGCAGATTTCAGTCCTCTGTGGTCAGTGTTTATTACGGTAAGCAGGGAGTTACTCTGGACAGAGAGCCAGGACCAGGCTGATTTACAAGTTAGTCACCAAAGTACGCCATGAGCAATCCTCCTGAAGGACAGCCAAGGACAGAAGTTTAGACCTTGTACAATTTTTAATGGTTTCAATGCCGGCCTTGAATCATTGCTGACCGCCTAGAAGCAGTTCAAGATTTAGGGACTTCCTAACTGAAGCTGAACTTCAGTGCCAAAATCCCAAGCTGAGAGCAGCAGCTCTCCACCTTCCTTTCTTTATTTTTCTTCGAGAGGTCTGTTAGTACACAAGCGTTTGCACTCTCCCAGCCCTGTCCCAGGCTTGACTCACGCACTGCAGGGTCAGGGCTGTCCCCAGCCTGGGGCTATGGTCTACAGGACATGTTCAAAGGGCATCCAACACATCCTGAAATGTAAAATGGCTGAGCAATTTAAAATTCTAGTCCAGAACTTAAACCCAGGGAACTGCACAGCCCTGTGCCAGTTATCGGACCCAGTCCTTCATCTCTGTGCCTGGCTCTCTGCACAGGTGTGATTTTCAGCCTTAAACAGCTAGAGAGGCTTCATTTAAATAAGCTACCAGTCTGAGTTCCCTTTAATGTCTGAGATGGGGGATTTTTTTTTACTCGTGTGTTCTGTGGTTGCAAGAATGAAAAATGAGTGGTCAGACTGTTAGTTTGCAGTTATGTTCGCTGTTTCCTTTTCCATAGATAATTACTTCTTTTTCTCTCAATGTGTTGGTTTTCTTAATGAGTTGCAGTAAGGGGGTTTTTGTTGTTGTTTTTTAAAAAACTCTTTCATTGTTAGTAATAACTCTGAAATAGTCTTAAAGCAGTGTATGCACAGTTTTACAAAAGTGTGAATGCTCTGCTGTGAACTCTATGCAAACAGACCTCAGCCTCTTGGAGAGACACACAAGTCTTAAAATTGACAGAATAAAATGAGTAAACCTGCTTACACAAACTACTGTGCAGTCTAAGAGACAAGGATTGCTCATTGCTCTTTTATTATAGTTCATCAGAAGAACTTTCTGCAAAGCAACAGGCTCATAAAAGTTCCTACCAGCCTAAGAGTCTCTTAGAAAGCCCTCCTCATCATTCAGCACAGGAAGATAATTCCACAGCCAAGGGAAATTATCATCTGATAAAGTTAGGAAGTACAAAGCAATAACAGCAACCATTGAGCGGTTTTAGAAACAAATAAATTAATGGGGTCCTTCACACATGATACAAACCAATGCTACTGAAAATAGTCATTTCTTCATCATGAGTGATTTATGAACATTCACTTTCCTTTCTTCTCCAGCAGTCACATACTAATAAACTTGGGATCAGAGGAAGAAGTTAAGACCCTAGTTATGCATAGTATCCTGATGCCTATTGTTCTTTGCCGTGGATATGTTGTCTTAAAGACTGGTTGTCAGAGGAAAAAAAATCCCATGATTCTCAGGATGCTCCTAGCACCAGGAAAGCAATGATTTCTTTAATAAATCTATAGGTGATATGGAGCTTCACCCATCCAGGTCTTTAGAGGGTGTCTCAACACAGGGCATGGAGATGGACCTCCATCAGTTTATTGAATCGTACCTAACCAAGGATGCTCAGGATAGGACTTTTATAAATGAAAAGATGAACTCAGATAAACATTTCATGCCATAAAGTATTTTCCGATTGTTGGGACTGATTGTTCCAGTGTTCACAATTTGTATTTTCATCACCCCCTTTTTGTTAAAAGGGGAAAGGAACAACTTCTGGAGGGGAGATTGAATCTTTCTGTTCAACAAAGTTTGACCGGATCTGCATGTGTGCAGCTGACTAGAGATATGTGGTCACCTTATTAGGCAAACAGATCACTCTTAGTGTTATTACATCCTTCTCTGTCCCGTGGAACACCTCTAATTTTAACTTGATCGGACCAATATTTGCTTTGCCTCCACACATTACATGGATCATTTCCTTGGAACATCCTGTCCTTTAGATTAAAAGTTGCAAGATACATAGAGTTGGCATCATTTTCTACAGTACTCATAGGCCCTTTGGACTGATGCCCATCCAGGGACCTAACAATTGATCCTTTGTCCAACACACCTACAAGAACCTCTTCCTCCTCAGGCCTTCTCTATTGACACCACTTGCACTTTCTCTTCCATTGGCAAGAATATGGTTCCTGGATTATGTGTCTCAGTTACAGTAATTTCTTAGATACAAAGAGATACAAAGCATGGAATTAATTTCAGAATTCAGAATGGCCTGAGCAGAATAAATGCCCATGCAATTAGTTTGCACAAAGATCCTTTTTGCAATGCCTCCATCACCTAGAGCACATGAAGTAACCCGACTCAAGCTAACTCAAACATGTCAACATGGTACACAGAGAATCATAGTTTCCTAAAACACATATATTCAAGTCTGTCTTGCTAGAGAGATCTGTGGGGTTTGAGTGCTCTTAGGCTAGACACTCTAAACCTAGCAGATTTTTAACCCTGATCTTTTCAGCACATGGAAGAGAACTGTGGCACACAAAGGAAGGACTCATCATTCCCTACCTTTTAATTTAGTATTATTTAAAGTTTTGAACCTTATAGCAGTTACAGAGGTTCCATGTGTGTTTCAACAGTAAAGAGACTTTCCAGAAAACTTTGTAAGCTGTCTGTCTTTATTATTGCCACAAGCTGCTGAGCATATAAAACTGTGTAGTTATGGTTTCAGGATATGACAAATGATCTCTTCTTTTCATCCATTGGCAGAAGGAGGAATTAAAACAACCACTGAATTTCTTCCCATATACAGTTCTCAAGGCTGACTGAATATTTTTAGTTCTCTATATGATTAGGCCAGTGTATAAAACCTTGAGTGGCAAACAGCAGATGATTGGGGAATGATTATTCATTCTTTCCCTTAAAACCAGAACTAGAAAACAAGCAATGAATTATCAGGTAGAGGGTTTAAACCAAAAGGAAGTACTTTTGCACACAATGTATACCTAAAGAAATGGAACCTATTGCTGCAGGATGTTGTATGTGCCAGAAGTTTAGATTAATTAAAAAAGCAATTAGACAAATGTATTGAATGAAAATCCATTAGTGAATATGAAAAATAAATATAAAGCTCCTTTACCAGAAGTTGCTGGAAGACGCTGGGGGAAGTGAAACTGGAGACTTGACTTGGTTTTGTACCTTGTCATTAAAAATTCACAACAAATCAATGTCAGAGGCAGAAATCCTGGGGTAGTATCTTAACTCTAGAGCTGTTCTTACATTTCGGTGTTTAAAAGGCATTACTTTTCCTCAACTGCTGTCAATACCCATTTCTTCTTAGGGAAATTCTGCTACCATCTGCCTTTAAATCAAGAAATGACAGATTTACTAGGCTATGTTTTCCATTTGTTTCTTATATTCTGTAGCCTCCATTGCTAGCAACCTCCTCTTTACCAGAAGTTGCTGCCATTTTTATCTAGATTTTGATGGGCATTTTACAGAGCTGTTGGGCACCCTTGTCCTCTGACTTCTCATTTTTACATTTTCACCTAACATAAATTAAAAGTTTGAATGAAAATGTGTGGTCATGAGTTGGGTGTCATGACAGTGTCTATGGAATATAGCTAATCATACACAATATTTCTGCCGTCACTGGGTTTTGTACTTCCATTGATATGACAACATGATTTCAGGGAAATTTAAATAAACAGCATCATCAAAATTCCAAGGGATAGAGAGAATTTGAGTTTCCTTTCTGGTGTAGCATACCTTACAAAACAGATTTCTGCAGTATAACTCTGCCTGTGTCCTTCTGCTGTTAAAATGCTTGTTAAACTTCTGCTACTTGAAGAATACCAGGGTACCCACTCTTGCAGTTTCTCCTAATTGGTCTCGCGTGGACACCTCACAAAACCACTTTGTGTAAAAGACTGACAGGCAATTCCTTCAAGGCAGCCTTATGTGTTTTAGCATTTCTTGCTATTGCCCAAGGAGTAAAAGCAGTCCATGACATGAAGCCTGGACATTTGAAACCTCTTCTCAAAGGAGGTTGTCTTTTTCCTTTATTTTCCAAATCTGTTTCAGCAGTACCTGTGAGAAATGGGAAGATGCACTGGCAGAGAGAAATGTGTAATAATTGTGACCACGGACTCCCACCTCCAAGACCCTGGTAAATATGAAGTTGCATATTCCTTTTATTATGTCCCCAGAAACCCTGCTATTCAATTAGGGAAACCTTCCAGAAAAATCTCCTTATGAGTTTTTCTTTTGTTCAAAAAGTAATAAAAATTTGACAGTGAGCATCAAATTGACAGGTTTACCTAGGAAAAACACATACAACTGAAGATTAGATCAAGACAGGGAATTAACTGCACAGATATAAACTACAGCTGCTAATTGGCTGTCAGTGAAGCTAAATTTTTGCTTAAAGGAGGAAATTTTAAGAACAGAGGATCCACATAATATTTTAGACTGAAGGCTTCAGACTGTAGCTACATCCCGTTTCCAGGGAGTGTAGTCTTCCTGTAGGATATTCTCTTGAGAACTGAGTACGAGTCAGCAGTGCCCAAAGTCACCAGGAGTGGCCCATAAATGCTGATTTAACTCTGGAGCTGGCTGTTCTACACAGGTGCAAATTTTGCCCTTGGCAAATACAAGCATAAGTGACACAGAAGTAATGACTTCCCCGTTCTCTCTCAGATGATTTGCATCTGAAAAGAGACACTTTTGAAAAAAGAACCATTTTGTTTCAATGTCTCCAAAATAAAATTATTTGACTCTTTGATTCAAATTGACTTTTAATTCTGCAACTTCCTTCAATGCTCAGCTATTTAAATCCTGGGTCTTTTTAAAGGTTAGACTCCAGAAGGATTTTTTCTTTTGATTTTTACCCAGCTCTGACTTAAGAGCAAATTGCCAGAAGGGAATCAATCAAATAGAGTTATTAACAGTTGTGTCAAAGTGAAACAAGGGTGAGTTTATCACAGAAGGTGCTGCTTACAAAATTTCCAGAGCTTTACTCAAAATGTGGTGCCACTTTTGCACATTTGGGATCTATTCCTTAAATATGTGGACAGCAAAACTGACATATAAAGAATTAGCGGCTGAGGCTACAAAGAGAGCTGTGTGCCTGAAGAATTCCATCCCAGGGACCTCACTGTAGTATTGGGGCTTTGATATCCATGGAAATGTGGATTCCCAGGAACTGTAAGTAACCCTGTGGGTAAATTTATCTTATAACACTTGGGAAAAATAAAAGGCATCCAGCATGAGGTCATCAGTTCCTACTTGGGGAATAATTGACAAGATATGTTTTAAAGAAGCAGAATTCACTTTAAATCCCTCTACATCTGGAGCTTACTTCTCATGTTACAGGAATCCCAAATGTTCGAAACAGTGAACCATTAGTGACTGAAGGAGCAGCAAAACATCTGTATAATGCATGAAATGTCTGGAAGTGTCTGACACTCTGGGAATCAGCTGAAGCTTTCAATTGAAGCTTTAATGGTGGTAATTGAAGTTTGCTGCACTAGCACATCCTAGCTCGGTAATTAGATGGATTACAATCTTCCTTGTTTGGCAGCATTCTTTAAACAAGCTTCAGTCTTTCTTATAGTCAACATTCTAGCAGAGATAAACGTCAGATCAGTTCAGAGTGAAAAGTAATTTAAGGAAAGACTCAAATTTATCTTCACTGAGTACCTAACAGGAGATATTCGAAAGACAGGACAATGGCCCTTTCTGTCTTAAAAGAATGGCCCATTTCTCACATATAAAGGCTAGCTTGTAAGGAGGGAATCTATGGGTGTGCCTTCGCTGAAATCACTGAAGCTAAACCTGCTTATAATATTTCAGGATCCAGTCTATGTATTAATGAACGTATGAAATTCTGGCAAACGGAGTTGTGCAGGGAAAGGAGAAAAGGGAGAATTCCAAGGAAGAAAAATATATTGCATATCACTTAGCAAGACAGAATTTGTCACTGTGATTGGTAAACATATGGTCAATGGAAAAAAGAATGAAGCCATGAAGAAAAACTCTGTGCTGCCTTTATATGAAAGGAAATTAAATAAAGGCAGTAGAGATCAGGAACCATCCCCCACTCATAAAGGAATGGGAGACATGCTCTTCAGTCATTGACATCTAAACCCTCCTCCTGTAAATCATTTTCACTCTTAGCCTTAAAAAGGCAGCATCTAGGTTATGCGTGTTTTAGAAGCTACTAACAAATGTGCTACGATTACTTATTTTATTGGTGCCCTTTACAACTTCAGAAGCAATGTTTTCAAGCCAGCTCTGTTTCCCAGTGCTCATGTGTAAATTTTCCCCTACCTGGATGTTTTGGTTGAGTAATGTGAAAACTTCTAAACATCAGTGGGGTGGTTTATCAAGAGAACAGAGCAGCCTGAGTTCACTGATCAAATCCTCATCCCTGTGTCCTGGGAACTGAATTACATGGTTGTTTCACCACTGTGATGGAAGCAGACCTCTAAAGCAGGGCAGACAGGTACAGCTCATCTTCTTGTGGTCATTCTATTGCCTCAGTTTCCTCTACAGCATCTCACATCCCTTCACCTCCCTCCTTCCTCATTCAGCAGACGAACAATGTTGGTGGTCACGTTATCTCACCAGAGTAAAAAAAAAGTCATCTCTGGTGCAAATCACTCTAGCATAATTCCAATGGCCAAAGGAGGACTGAGAAAGAAACTCTACACATTCTCCCACTTTTCATCCATGGCTTTTCAATCATGTGCACTTCATCTGGAGGAAATTCAGTAACTTCTACCATCATTATTCCCTTACTACAGATTTTGCAATATGCTTGGTTTCCTCACAGCTGAGCAAAGTTTTGCAGTGAAACATCCTCCCATGCTGTTGCCTTAGTACCCTGAAAAAGAAGCCTATAACCTCCCTGTGTGAGCAGGTGGGTCCCATTTCAGTAAAATTTAGGAAGCACATATAAAGATATTGAAATCTGAATCTCTGAAGCTTTGACCATTGTCATCAGTGAAGGACCGTATTTACAGCAACAGCCAGGATCTCAGTCAGTATTCAGCAAATGTTTCTGAGAAGAAAACATCCCACAGGACATGTTTCATCTTCTTTATAATTTGCAAGGTGCCCAGGTACTTAAGTGATCAGAATAAATAAACACAAAAAGAATGAAAAAGCCAGAGTCATAGACAGATAAGTGATAGAGACTCTTTCTCACTGTGTCAAATCTCTCAGAAGGTCTGGGTTAATTTTCCAACTTTGCCACAAGGTGCTGTCTGATCTTGAGAAAGTCTCTTGAAGGCCATTTCCATTCTGAAAACTGTCTACTTGAAAATGATAACGCCTTACTCAGCAGATTTAATTTCTTGAGTAGTCATAGTCATAGTGCCTTCATTTCATGAAAAATAATAATTTTTTAAAAGGGCTATTATATTTCTTTTTTTATTTCAAAGAGCTGAGCTCAGCTGTAGGCCGCCTTCTGCTTGCTCAACAGAAAAAAAAATAGTTGTATCCCTGCAACCTCAACATCACAGGCTGTTCAAACAAGGTCCCTGAGGTCTTATTGGCTTGCACAATGTCCAGCGCAAAATATGCTTCTGTTTCCAAGAACAGATGAGTATAAACTCACTGTGATGAAAGACTGCAGCACTTCTAAACATCAGGGTAGTTTTTTACCAGAAAAAGCTTCAAGTAAGAACATTTGGGCATTAAACATATTAACTACTTTTAAGATTAAGTTTAATAAGTTCATAAAAGAGATTACATAATGTGATTGCCTGCACACAAGAGACCCCTTTCAGGCCTGCACTCCTTAACTGCAGAATTTATCTTAAGGCTAAGAGATCAATCGATGGTAAGGACCCTTCAGAGATTTGACTGTGTATGGGAGGTAGAGTTTAAATGAAAGTGTTTTAGCTGTACATCCCTTCCTGTCCTACAACACATTCTCTAACGTAGCACTTAGGAGGAGTATGACAAATTGGTAGTATAATGACAGGGCTGGGATATCCTGGGTGAAAGAATAGCCTTGATAATGCTGCTGGCAGGACTAATTTGAGTGCCAAAATGCTCACACATTTCAGAGGTCTCCAATGCAGTGTGATGCAAAAGAACACCTTCAGAGGAGGTACAACATGAAGCACTGAACCAAATCAAGCTGTTTTCTGAGAAGCAAGTACTGGAGATGGTGCACAAAACCACCAATGATGGTGTTGCAGGATTACCCCCACATTCATTAAGGGGTGCAAAATCCTCTAATTGACACATGATGGTTTCCATATACTTCTGCCACTTAGGAACCAGTGCTGAAGAGGGACCTCAAGAGCTAATCTAAACCAATGGGGCTTATCGACTTGTACTCAGCACCATGTAAGTATTAAGTATAGCTGCACTATTTTGAGACCACTTGCTCTGAGAGCAACGTAGACACATACAATTGGCACTGCGCCTGCATTAATAAATGATGACTTGGGTGGTTCAGGGCTGGATCTCTCATCATCTACTGCATGGTTTATGGGCAAAATCCACCCATAGATAATTGTGAATTGACTGTACTGTTAAATAAGTTCTGTTCCTACATGTATTGTGTCAAAACAGTGGCTACACACATATACAGAAACTGTAATCTCCACATGGAGGTGAGATAGAATTGCAGTGGCTGCAGAAATCCTCACTGTCTGAGGTAGAAGAATTGCTAACAGCTGCCATTCATCCATCCACAGTCATCTGTTGCTAAGCTTTACAAAGAGGATACCAATGCCCTCAGCAGCAGCTCCACTGTATAATTCACAAGCACACTTCTTCCCCTTTCTCCAGGCTGGACCTTTGAACAACATAAATCGTGAAAGATCATTTCAAAGTTCCTTCTCAAAACACAGCAGCTCATCACCCACCAATATGTTTGTGGATTGTTCAAATAAACAATGAATGCCCACAGGATACACCAAGTACCAGGTGTAAAGAGTTATTACAACTCCTGCACCAAATGGAAAGCCTAGGCTGGATACTGAATGGTTACCATTGTCCCTTTATTCAGAGGACTGGGCATAGGTAAAATACAGAGGCTGATAACCTTGTTTTGCTGAAGTTTTCTACGGAAAAATATTATAAGGCATATTCTCCAAAGCACTCATCTTACTATACCTCACTCAAGTGGCATAAGAAAAGTAGGGACGGCATATCCAGGGGGTTAGACGTGTAGCCTTTGGAGGTCTGCAAATGGCATGGAATTGTTATGGCATAATTGCACCAAGAACAGATGTTTCTCCCTGTGGGACCATTGACAATTGACTCTTATTTGCTAAAGGATGGCTACAGGTCAGACTTCTGGAATCCCACACAGCATTATACTTTCTTTATATTAAACAGAAATGTGCTTCAGCAGTTTCTTACTTCTTTGAACCCTGTCTCGTGCCATCACATAAATAACAGGCTTGCTGTTTTCCTATCCATGCATAACTTTTATATATATTGTTTTGAATAGGTCTATGGAATTTCTTTGTGAATAAGCTAATATCCATGGACTTCCTTCATACACAGGTATATGACCAATTAAGGCAGGACAGGAAACATAGAATGATAACTTTATCTCAAAGAATTATAAGAACTTTTTTTTTTTTTAAATTGTGGGGTATTTTCAACCTGATGCAATTTTATTCATTGCTATCTGTAGAACTCAAGAAGAGAATGTCATTTGCACAGCAAAGAAACAGCTTACTGTGGGCAGAATACATTTTATATTATATTAGCCATCTAAGAGGCAAGTATCTAATCTAAGGCAGTTTCCTATGCTCTGCACTCAATTGAGAGAGAAAGCAATGATCAGTATGGGCAGGATCAGCTACTCTCTGAAGACAATTCTTTCTGCTGACTACGGAGGGAGTTTGAATTACTAGTGTACTTAGAATATTTGGCTTTTTTGTAGTTGAGGCTATAAGAGGCAAAACTTCCGCCAAATATTTAGCTCCTGCATTATGCAGGAGTTACGTTTAGTGTGCTATTTTGCTTGTATTCACCTCTCATCTCAGATAATGTTTCTCCCAAGGTTAAAATATACTAGATCATAAAGGAATAAAGAGCATTACCTTTGTGGTTATCTGAATAATACACATAGGCTGGGTGCCTTTTTCCTTCATTTGGACGTAAATTATGGGTCATTAATGCGTTCAAAAGGGGGAACCAGTCCTGAATTTCAACAGGATGTTCATCAATACCTGGCACTGCAATGGCTGAGAAATGCCTATTGTTCACTATAAGCCCTGCTTAACAGATGAGGGATAAGAGCTATAAAGTAAGCAGGCACTCTTGGATTTTTGTATCCTCAGAAGTGTGATTGAAAAGCAGTGGCTGGTTCACTGCACTATTGTTTGAAGATTAAGGCAAACAGAACAAAGAAGCAGCAAGGTCACCCAGCCCATCAGAGAAGACACACTTTCCACAGTGTGTTTCTGAGTGTTTTGTCCGATCTCTTTTTAAAAGCCTCATGCTGTGAGGGCTGTGTCAATTCTTTTAGGAGTTCGTACTAGTCTAATAATGGATATTCTTCTCAGGAAAAGTTCGCTGGTATTTGCCCTGTTGTTCTCTGCACGATATTATAAAGTGGCCAGATTCACCTCTCAGGTAATTCCAGTAATCTTTCCTTCAAATTTGGGCTGTACATACGCTTGCACAGAATCTTCACTTATTATAGATAGTTATAGATAGTATTTCAAACCTTTGCTGTTTAGAAGACTGTAAGGGCAAAGAACTCAGTGTAAAGCTCAAGCTCATCTGAATACAATGGATAGATGGATTTCTGTTCTGGGTAAGTATCAAAGGTTTCTTTCCATCCATAAAGCTACACACAGACTTTGGTTGGAGGAGCAAAATGCAGTTTCTCAGATGCCTCCAGCTATGGACACCTCCAACAATTTATCTAACCATGCTGGTTCCCTGCATTCAGGATGGTTTTTTTTTCTTAACTTGGCCTCAGACTTTCTTGAAGTCCTTTCTCTTTGACAGTACTGTTTTAATGTAACAAATATCCAGCACTGAGTATTTTATCACAGATACGGTTAGCACCTAGAGGCTCTAATACCATTGTGCAATGTGTTATAGATGAGAGACATGGTCCCTACCTCATAATTAGATGATTCATTGGTACAAGAGAGCCTAAAGCATTGTACCATGCTAATTTTCATTAATCCATTGATGACTCATTCAATCTGGCTGCTATTTCTTATCAGATATAAATTATGTCAATATAGTCAAATGAAAACCAACCAAGATTTGATTCAATTTTCAACATGAATTTAAAGGAAATGGGGAGTCATGGTGCTTGCTATTTCAAAACAAACAAGATGCTTCACGTGTGGTGAAAGTTTTTGTTAAAATCAATATTTTGTTAAACAATATTTCAGGTGGTGAACAAAAAGCTGCTTTTCATTAATAAAATCAAGTTAGCTTTAAGTGGAAACAAGGGAAAGCAAGCTTGAGGAAGACACACTGAGAGGTCTTCTAAATTTCAAAATACAAAGAAAAAGAAATAGAAATGTAAGTGGAGAAATCAAAACATAATATTTTTAATTAAAAGTTTTTGCTGGTGTGAATGTATTTAATACAGTTCTTACCACCACAAAAGGTCTAAGTTACAAAAAAGTTGCCACCATTAGGGAAAACAATAACAGGAGGAAGTACATGGTAGGTTTAGAAATTCACACACCCACATATTCTTCCTCTGACCTCCCACCCTAATTGTGCATGTCGTTTTTCTCATAGAACTAAATTTATTTTGTTTTCTTGATCTGTATCTGGTCATGATCTTGGCTGGGGTAAATTTCATGTTTTGATTTCAAGCCGTCTATGTTGAGAGCAGATGTATCCCACTCAGAATATCACTAGGATGAAGCTGATCAGTGCTTAACTCATCCTAAATTCACTGACTTCTGCTGTGTGAACTTTTTTATCCCATAGACCACCATTTCTTGCTTTCAGTTACCACCACAGGAACTTCTTCTGCACTTCTTTATTCTCATATGTCTGAACAGTTTTCATGCAGCCAAAGAGCCAATGTCTTCCTTGTATACTGCTTTTATTGACAATTAAGCCTGGTGCCACTCTTCCTGTGATATGGGGGAGATAAGTCTCTTGATGCCAATCAGCTGCTCTACATAGGAGATACAACATTCCTCTGACAAATATTTGACTAACCTTTCTCCCAGCCATATATATCTCAGTGAACCACTATAAAATCTTGTGGCCTACCAGAATGATGTGACATTCAGGAAAAGTACTTACAGGAAATTTTAGGGTGGGGGGAAATTGAAAAAAAACCTGAATTACAAGCTAAAGTTTCAGCTGGTATGAATTAACAAATCTTCACTTAAATCAAGAGCTTTGTCATTTTACTTTGGTTAAGAATTAGGTCAGAGAAGTTTATATTCCCAGAATCTCTGCTAGTACAAATTTAGGTATTGAGAATTATCTCAGTCGGGCAATAATCTGGCACCAAGTTTAGCCACTTAATGGGCTCAGTATAGAAAAAATTACATGTAAAAGGCCATATGAAGTAAGTGCATATCGATATTTTCAGTGGATTTAGTGCAACTCTCTCATCTTTGGGGAAGACCTGAGTTTTAAATAGACTGGATCTTTACTGACTTCATATGAATGTATTATTCTCAGCTTGATTGGCAATCTTTTGTAAAGGGATCACTCTTGGAGGATGAAAGCAAAGGAAAAATTTCTTCAGAAACAAAAATAGGTGGGCAGGAAGCCTTTTGGTGGAAAGTCTGAAAAGAAAAATTAAATGGGCGTTGCTTCAATGGAGACCACTGAACAGCCTATGGTGACCAATGTCTAGAGTGACATACCAAGTTCTAATTAGTATGAAACCAATTAAAACTCTGTCACGGATGAAGACCTTTGACATGTTCCCAGACTGTTAATGCTGGGATAGGAAGCAAGACAAAATTTAGGCAACTAGGCACGCAGGTCTGCAACATGTGTGCGGAGCTTGCCACCAGGGACTGGCCAGAAAGTACCAGTTATGGTCATGTCTCAGAAGCCAGCTGCCCTCATTGCACTTTGGCTGTGACATGTTCCAATGTCTGGCATACAGCGACAATGCAGATCCCAAATGAGTGGCACCATCCAAAATTGCAGAGAGGGAACTGACTGATGGGGAGATGACAAAGGCCTGTGCACAAAGGGGAACTGTTGGGCTGCAGAAAGTATTTTTGGAGTTCCTCAAGAATCTGTCTCGAGACTGATGTGACAATAATATCATTAATAGCATTACCAAAAAAAAAAAAAATATAAGGCTGCTGTGAATGGAATTTGTGGATGAGAAGTTGAAAATATCTGACATTATCAACGTGGAGAAGGATGAGGAAATCATAGAGGAAGCATCAGATAATTTTTACACTGAGGGTGGTGAAACACTGGAACATGTTGCCCAGAAAGATGGTAGATGCCCCACCCCTGGAAACATTGAAGGTCATGTTGGATGGGGGTCTTAGCAACCTGATCTAGTTGAAGATGTCCCTGCTCGATGCAAGGAGTGTTGGACTAGATGACCTTCATGGTACCTTCCAACCCAGACCATTCTAAAAGATTCTATGATTCTATGATAATGTCAGTGACAGAAGGGAGAGAGTCCCTTCTGTCAGGGAAAGAGAATTACTTTCAGCATAGAAAACAAGTCTGGCACTTCCCTTACAAGTCAATGAGAAAAGGATACATAGATCGATGGTGTGAGTATTTTTATGCAAAGTTTCTTGCTTGCTAGACTGAAGGAACAGATGATCTGATCAGATAAGTTTGCCTCAGCACCAGCACCTAAAAAGAAAAAGCAGAAAGCATAAATCAGTATCAGGTAGAAATTGCAATGCAACTAGATACAGGCTGGGGCTCATACCTCTTGTGCTGACTTTTTTGGTCTTAATCACTTTGTGCAATGCTTTCTTCTTTTTTCAGTATGACCTCAGTGAAAAGCAGACAATAGGTACAGAGCAGGATTTGGCTGCTGGGCTCTTAGCAGGGACCTGGTGGACACTGCAAGCGGCAGCCTCTGTTTCTCAGATAGTCTGGGACAGGCTAGTGGGTACAGGAGAAGGGAAAGTCACCTGGGACAGATAGATGAATCTATCTAACCTGCACTGTCTGACGACGGCCAGTGAGTTAGAAAGGAGAAAACCATTCTCCAGAGGTGGGGATGCAAATTAAGATTTCTGCCTGTGAGGGTGGCTCTGAAAGCAAGTGCTAGGTTTGCTAAAAGGCTGAATCCCAGAAACACCACCCAGGTGTCCATTGTTAATCCTTGCTGTCTGAGTTGTCATACCCACTGGCAGTCTCACAGGGATCAAAATTCAAAAGTTTGGCCAAGAAGCAGGAAAATCCCATGGCACCCACTCAACCAACTGAATTTGTAAGCCCAATACACACATGCTGCAGGGATGGGCATCTTGAAAAGGGTTGCTGATACCACCCAACACATTCATTTGGGATGCAAATGACACACAGTCAGATGAATGCACTATATGTGAAAAAAACACAGCTCTGCCAGGTGTACAGGAGCCTCCATCCTGGAACAGAGACACAAAGCCACACCTGCAGTCTCCCACTGGGCAGAGTAAATGGCAGTTTTGGATTGTAGCCCTTGGACATTAGTACAAGATAACAGATCCAACCCTGAAGTGTTTCCCCTTAAGGTTATAAAACACAAAGGTTGGGGTTTTTTTTTATTCTATAGATTGGGTTTGGCACCAGCATTGGTGCCCTTTTAAAGCAAATAATTTAAAGTGTGATTTTTTGGGTAATTCACACTAGACTTTTCAGAGAACTTGTGCCAACAGGTCTTAAGTAAAAAATTGTAGGCACCAAGATCTATAGGCTGAATTTTGCAGAAGCAAAGGGAAAAAATAACATCAAGACTCTCATTTAAACTCCAGGGAAATTAATCCAATGTCCATAGATTTCCTACTCTCCACCGCCTCTTGTGAAGATGACAAATACGTCTGAGCAGTTAAATCTCACTACTCAAATAAGTGAAATTACCCCTTACAAGCCTAAAGCTTCCACTTAAGAGAGAGTGAAAGTGGAAAAAAAAAAAAAGAACGTTTATAACTAATGCTGGACAGAAATGCTAAGACTTATTAGGCTCTGGATTTTCAGTCAATCCATTAAATCAACAGAGGCACACTTACAAGTTCCTATTTGACCCCCATCTTAAGACATTCAAACATAAAAGTTTGGTTCAGACCATTCCCAGTAAAGACGTTATCAAAACTAAAAATGTTTTATGCTACTGGTAAATTTATTACTCAGAGAGTCTACTTGTCTGGTTTCTTGTCAGCCTACAGAGGTTTTCTGGTGGGTTTTTTTGACAACATAGTAACATTTTCTTTCTTCAATGCTTCATTAGTTCATCTTACTCATGCAATTTTCCCCATTTTTATTTCATGTAAATCACATTACTCATCAGCTCTGTAATGCCATCAGTGTACAAAGACCCTTCTATATATAAAAAAAAAAACTCACACAGTAAAAACCCCAAACCTGGTACTTATAAAGGTAGTATCATTTGTTGGAGAACTATTCACAAGAAGTATATGAAGTTAAATGCTCTTACGAGGACAGAAGGATTCTTGAAGAATTTTAACAGATTCACTAGTATGTGCCAGAGGTGAGATGGTCAGGAAACAATTTCTAAACCAGGGAATCTTTGCCTTACTATACCTACCTTCCTTCCTTCCTTCCTTCCTTCATGTGTGGCTAATGGTATTCATGCTTCAGTGTCTTAGTTCACCTGCTAAGTATTCCCCTCTTGAAAGAATGTGCCATGAGCAGAATATTTTGTTTATTCACCGGAATAAGTTGGGGTGCCCTACCAGAAGTCCCTATTATAGCCAGGGTATCTCCCCTCTCCTACCCACCACAGATGAACTCCTTCTTGCACATGTAGGGTGCAAGACAGGGAGGTGGAAAGCAGAAGGAGAGTGTTGTGAGGATCAGTGCATTAAACACCCTTGTAAATCACAGTTACAGCTCGGCTAGAAAAAAAATACTTTTTTCAGATATTAATCCTGTTGTACATTATACGGCTGATATTCAGATGCATAGACACGCATGCAAATGCACACAATTTATTAGTTTTAAATGTCTCATTTTACCACTGCTTTTTATCCTAACATTAAGGTACAGTCAAATACGAGACATAAACCACTGCAACAGACAACAATAAAGCAGTAAGAAAGAAAATGGCTGAATGCTGTGTAAGCAGACAAGAGAAAGTGGTGTAGATGGTACACAGCAAACCCTTAGGGGTCTTTCCCAAGCAAGATCAATAACAAGTTAGTCTTTTGAGCAGAAGGAATTTCCTCTAGGATAGACAAGCCACATCAGCTGAGATTTGTTCTCCTACCCAGGACTCAGGGTACATAGGAAAAGTTTTCTGAATGTCACTATATAACCAGCAAAACTGGAGACTTGTCGGACTGTCTCATAGATTCTGAAAGGGATGAGAGATTGGTCTTGCAATATGCAGACTAAAGCAGGGAGAAAGCGCTGAAGTGGTATCAGTATGATGAGAAATAAAAAAGAACATCTGTGGGAAATTAAAAAAAAAAAAAAAGTCAGACAAAATGGCTGATCAAAATCTCAGGGAGAAATTAGGTCCCAGTTTCATTAAAAAGAGGCTTTCACCTGCAGCTAATGCCCTTGCTTGCAAAAGCCTTTTGGTTTTAACAGAGAAAGAAAGCTGGACTTCGAAAAGATCACTGCTCATGGCAGGGAGAGCACTAATTAGCCAGTAGGGACCCTGGGGAGCAGTTCTGTGTAGAGTGGTGAAGCTCAACGTTTCATGCTAAGTTTTCTGTCAGTGTGAAGTGAGGTAGGATGCGTAGCCAGAAGCAGCCTTTTCTGACAGTATCACCAGATTCAGCCCTGTTTGAAGTTGGGAAGTATAACAGTTCGTGAGAGTTAAAAAATTATCTTCAGTTTTTCACTACAGAGTTCAGTTTTTCCTCTCATTCTGTATTACATTTCTAACAATTTAGCCAGTAATGAAACCAGCTGTAAATAGCATACTAGCTGAGGTTAGTGAGCCTTCAGCACGGTTCATTCTCCAGCCTCCACTCCCAGGGAGCCAATTCAAGTAAAAAAAAAAAAAATGATAAGGAGGTTTCAACGTCATCTATCCTGGTTCTTGCCTGCGATTTGTCCTTGAAATGCACACACTAGCATAACAGTAATCCAGAGCCAAGCACCTGACACATCTCTAATTAGCATTGTTCTTGCAGTTTTACTTTGGATTTTTCCCATGTGAAATCACTATTTTTGAGTCAGAGCACTCATTACATCTTAAAGCCATTTCTGCTGCATTTGTTCCAGATTATTTATTTCTACCTGATCACAACTAAACACCGTTGTACTGGGTGGTAGTAGCCATTCTTTCAGTCCAGAGGAAATCTTCAGACAAGCAGGAACTCACTGCAAAATTCTGCCCTTCATTTCTTTTATTCATTTTTTTACATGATTGCAGCTGACTGGGGTAGAAATTTGTAGAAACTGAATGCTGAGCAAAGCTATCTCTTTTGTCTAACGTCATCTTCACAAGAAATCTTTCTGAGCTTTTAGCAGATCTGCTTTAAGATTTGATGTTTTCCTTTCAACTCTTCTTACCCAAACAGGTTAAAACCTCTTTCCTCTGTAAGAACCTGATCCTGCATTAATATCAGCTCCTGGGAATTGTAGCCACCCCAGCAGCCCCATTTTTGGCAGGAATGAGACATTACAGAGTTGTTCTTTCCCACAACTTTGAAATGTGATTACCTTACAAGCAAGAGCCACAGTTTGCCTCTGTGAACAAGGGGGTTTGGAGTTCTGGCAGCTCCAGGGTCTGCACACTCTGGGGACCCTGGTGAAAGTGCTACAAGGACAGATAGGTTCAGATAGTCTTGCTAGCTCGGTGTCAGCACCAAGAAGGAAGGAAAGTGGGGACACAGGAATGGATGAAGAAATGGACAATTTGCTCAAGAAAGGCTTGGCTGTAAAAAGGTCAGGAGCTGCCCATACTGATACACTGCTGCCAGGCCTAGATCCATTCCTGGCATAGAAGAAAAAAAATCCATTTATACCCACCTATCCCCAATTAAAGAAGGTTTTTTTCCCCTGGACAACATGTATCTGTCCAAAAGTGGGCAGGATGGGAAGTGTGAGCACTCTTGTTTATCAATGAGTTTCATGTTAGTGTTGAGAGAGACTCATTGGGTCCTGGCTGGTGACTGATGTCCAAAATCTCTTGTAGAGGTCGGACAGTGGGAACTTGCAGAGCAGGCTGCCTTCTTGCATCACATACAGTCATGTCTGGTCTGTAGTCCCGGGAAGGTCTGCAGGGACCCCAGGTTTCTATGTAGTCAATAGAAGAAACTGACGGAAAACAAGTTCATTTCCTCTAGGATTTAACTTCCTACATGAGGATCCTCACTTCTTGGCAAAATAAGAGGAATCATCACGTGGAAATGGACTGAAACCTGCAGAGACACTCTGTAGTGTGAGAAGCAGGACAAGGATCTATTTGCATTTTCCATACATGCTCACTAAGGGGACACAGTATTTTCACAGTGTCTTACAGAATCTCAATTAGAGTTTCACTCGTCTTCCACTCATGATGTCTTTCCAACTCCCACCTTGACATCGCCTCCAGCTGTGTCTGCTGCACTTCCTTTGCCACAGTGTTGCACCAGTTGCACAGATAGCGGCCAGACAGGCAGCCAGAGGGCCAATGGCAGCATCTTTTTCTGAATACAGATTACATGGCTGAAGTCACGGAGTGAAGTTCACACAGCCAGTCCTCCTGCATCAGGAAAAGCAAGTGGTTTCACTAGCCTCCAAAGCTCAGGGGGCTGAATGAGGAATCTGACGTTAGTCCTAAGATAGTGATTATCTAGCTTTGTGCAAGAGTGGCAAATGAAGTTCTTGGACAAAAAGTAGTGCAGGGTTCTTGCACAACGACCTGCGGTTCCTTCTTGTCACAAGATAGCTGTCTGCTTCCTTCTTCCTCTCCATATTCTTCTGGGTTCCATAGCTGTGAACAGGGATAAGTCCCAAGAAAATTCAGACCAAATTTTCAGCTGTGTTTTTGGTACTGCTCTGGAACGATCTTTGTTGAGCTTTCTCCGTGACAGGAGGACATCCGGTATTGCGCCATCGAAAATAATCCTTAACCCCAGGAATGCACTGAGAATGTGCCCTGAACAAGACTATACCCTATCGCTCCAACAACTCCATGAGAGTCACTGAACTGAGACTAACCTGATTTGTTGCAATGAGTCTAATTATCCATTCGGTGCAGGCATCTGGAAAATACATATATGTGAGCTACACTAAACTGTTCAGTCTTCGTGAATACTGCATAAGTCAGGTATCTGAATCCTGGAGTCCCATAGGTGCTCTAAAGAATGATTCAAATTCCCTTTGAACTCACTACAGGAGAAAGTTTTGAAGAGGAAGATTCTGAGATTTACTTCCTTTTTTGTTGGAGGTCTGCAAATTGTGACGATAGAGGGCTGGAAAGCTCCTCTCTCCCTCAATGAACTGGGAAATCAGAGGTGATCTTCCTCTCAGCCTCTCTCACATCCTTGCCCTGCCATCCAATTTTTCAGTGTCGTACCTTTAGCAGAGACAAGCCCTCTGGTTTGCCCTCACTGACAACAGTTTCATGCCTACCCTCCCAAAAGGGTTTCTCTGGCAAAGATCAAGCTCCCTGTAATAACTCAATGAGGCGTACTAGTAAGATTCAGGAGAGAGAACACACTCTTTTCTCTGCTCACCCATGGCCTCTGGAGCAGCCTAGGTAGAAACTGCTCCACTAAGGCAAAGGAAGCATACGCCCCCCCAGCCCACAGAAAAGAAAAGTATTGGATTCTCAATACCAGGCACCAGAGTTACAGGTCATTTTCCCCTGACAGTCTCCTGTGCCCACAGCGTGAATCTATAACCATTCTAAACTGGTGATCTTCGGGCTTCACTAAGACTTTAAGATTAAAAAGTCACTTGTGACACAGAAAATAGAAATAGATATGAACTATTAGATCAGCCTGTACATTGCCTTCCTACAGCAGGGGCCTTCCCTACCATGCATCGTACAGTGAACTTCTTGGGTGACTAGTAAAGAACAAATCAAACGTAACTATCGATTTGTAGAAGGCTCTGGCATGTTCACTGCATGTCACCTTCCTGCTATGTCAAATCCCCCCTCCCATATATTCCTACTTAATATGTGGGTGAGATAGCCCCATCTGATGCCTTCACCTTTAGCATGGGCTTCTCTGACAATTTAAAAGACTGATGAAGTTGTTGTGGACAGAATTAACTTCAGTGTCCACAAAGTCCACAACACTCAACTTTGATATGAATTTTAATTATTCACATAATTCAGTTTCCTTGACTCAGATAACACAATTTTGGCATCGTGAGTCTCAGAACAGCATGGTGCTAGCTAAGTTCAGGCTCACCTTTGTCTGGCAGAGGTGGCCTGTCAAGTCGATAACCTCTGCTGAAGTTGTCGACGAGTAGCAAGGTCATTAGTAAGGATTTGCCAGCACGTCACACAGTGAGTCATATTTAATAGCCCGTCTGCTGTCACACTTCATAGAATATTTTCCTATTATTCCTCCTTCCTCTTCTATTCCTTAGGAGTAAAGCAATTCTTGGAAGATGTGTAACTGCCAGTACCCATTTTTAGAAATGAAAGAGCAGAAATATAGTTGTCTTTCCCAATACCCCCAAATGTCTGGTAGCTTTTATCACTCTTGCTGACAATTTAACAGTGCTGGCTGCTGTTAGGGATCAGCATTAGGATCCCTAGTCACAAGCCAAGGCCTTATTTTACTAGGCACTATAATGACATAGAACAAAATCTGCACCCCAAATGGATGCAACGTCAGCACAGAGCAAATCCCTTCTCACTTGCCAGATTCTCCTTTGAGACCAGACTCCGAGTTCTCATTGCTGTGTTTAACTAGCCTTTATGGGGACCTGCTCTTTCTGAATATTTGATTCTTTATTCTTTCTTTTATTCACATGCTCAGAACTAAGTTAATGACATTTCAGTAGCTAGGTTATTTTATGTCTGTCTCTACTTTCTTTTTTAAAAAAAATTAAATAAATTGTTCTGCATGTCTAAAGTTACCTAAGCAGCAACATCCCTTACAAAAATTCTGTCCTCGTCCTGCCATTTTATACTGTGTAAGTCTCCTTAGTCATCTTGAAATTTAGTATCTCTATTTTGTTGTCTGTTGGGTTTTTTTTTCCTAGAGGATCTGAAGGGGGCAGACAGAAGAGGTTATTATGAATGAACCGATCATTTTCTGAACTCATTAAATATGCCAGCAATTATTAATTAATGGCAACAGGGTACATTCCCCACCTCCCCAAGAAAGCAAGAATGCTCTTTCATAGCTGTATAGCAATCCTTTGAAAACAGAGAATGAATCTGATCCTTGGGGGTAATAGTAAATGATCTAGATTGATGCTTTCCATTCCTCTTCCACCACAGTTTACATTTAACAAGAACTTTAAAGAGAAATTATTTGCTTTCTAGTCAGTTAATATTATGCTTACTTCACCTCTGCAAATGCCTCGAAGTCTAAACAGCAGATGTCACACAGCACATCCTTTCTGGAAACTTTTTTTGCTCGCTTCAGCTACATGATGAAGCTGCATTGCAAATGCCAGCAGCTTTCCACAGAAGTCTTCAGAGGCATCAGCTCCTGAAACCTCATAGAATCTCCTTGCAGCAAACAAGACACCCCTCCCTTGCCACAGAGCAGAAGGGTGAAGCAGAAAGGGATGATTTGCAGGGAAATGCAGGAGCCTCAGAGCCAGAGGATGAGAAGAAAATGAGGACAATCAGATTCCTGATACTGGTGGCTTGGATATCTTCTTGATGGTTGAGCAACACTGATCCTGGTGACAATGGTCACACACACCCCACCTCCCACTTTCACTCCGCACCAAATCCATCTCTCATGGCACACTGATAGGAGAAATGCATTCAGTTTTTATTCACCAGTGGGTGATAGAGATTGAAACAAGATGTGAAGGGGGGAGGGGACGAGACCAGGCTAATTGGGAGTGAGCCTGGAATTGCAACTCCAGTAACTGAGAGATGGTGTGCTGGAGAGGACCGCCAGCACATCACCTCAGAGCAAGTGGGGGTGATTATACCTGGGGACAGTAAGGATGAAACTGGCACTGTGGAGTTAGTTATTCCAAGGACCAGTCAATTGGGAGTGAACTCTATTCCCTTTATGAGGGCTGAAGGTTTGCCAGCCTGGCTGAAGGTTTACCAGCCTGGCTGAAGTTTTGCCAGCCCAGCTGAAGTGCATTTACACCAATGCATGCAGCTTGGGCAATAAGAAGCAGGAGTTGGAAGCTGTTGTAGGGCAAGGTGACTATGATGTCGATGCCATCACAGAAACATGGTGGGATGACTTGTATAACTGGAGTGCAGCCGTGGAGGGGTATAAACTCTTCAGGCGGGACAGGAAGGGTAGGAGAGGAGGTGGTGTAGCCCTCTGTGTTAGAGAGTGCTTTGATACCCTTGAGCTCAATTACAGTGAGGAAGGGACTGAGTGCCTGTGGGTTAAAATCAGAGGAGCCCACAAGAAGGCAGATATTGTGACAGGAGTCTGCTACAGACCACCCAGACAAGAAGAAGCAGCTGATGAACTCTTCTATAAACAGCTGGGGATAGTCTCTATATCACTACATCTTGTCCTCATGGGAGACTTCAAGCTTCCAGATATCTGCTGGAAGTACAATACAGCAGAAAGGAAGCAGTCTAGGAGGTTCCTGGAGTGCGTGGAAGACAACTTCCTCACACAACTGGTGAGTGAGTAGACGAGGGAGGATGCCCTTCTGGACCTGCTGTTTGTGAACAGAGAAGACCTTGTGGGGCATGTGACGATTGGAGGACACCTGGGACAAAGCGATCATGAGATGATAGGGTTTTCAGTTCCAGGTGAGATGAAGAAGGGGATTAGCAAAATAGTCATATCAAACTTCCAGAGGGCAGACTTTGGACTGTTCAGAAGTCTGTTTAGCAAAGCCCCATGGGAGACAGTCCTTAAGGGCAAGGGAGCCCACGAGTGCTGGACACTCTTCAAAAATGAAATCCTAGCAGCTCAGGAGAAAGCCATCCCCATGTTCCGGAAAAGGAGCTGTCGGGGGAAAAAAACAGCTTGGTTGAGTAGGGAGATCTTGAGAGATATCAAACAGAAGAGGAATGTCTATGAGCTTTGGAAGAAGGGACAGACATCTTGGGTAGACTACAGGGAGGAAGTGAGATTGTGCCGGGAAAAAATCAGGAGGGCCAAGGCCCAACTAGAAATCAAACTGGCTAAGTCTGTGAAAGATAATAAAAAAAATCTTTCCACAAATACATCAACAAGAAAAGGAGGACTAGGGAGAATATTCAGTCCCTATTAGATGCAGAAGGAACATCAGTGACAAGGGATGAGGACAAGGCTGAGTTACTTAATGCCTTCTTTGCCTCAGTCTTTAATAGTAAGGGAAGTTGTTCCCCCTGTGTACAAACCCAGGAGTTAGAGGAGCAGGATGAGGCTCCCATGATCCAAGAGGAGGTGGTTAGAGACTTGTTTGCCCAGCTAGACACCCACAAGTCTATAGGGCCGGATGGGATCCACCCAAGAGTATTAAAGGAGCTCGTGGATGTCCTTTCCAAAACCCTTTCCATCATCTTCCAGCGGTCCTGGTTGACTGGGAAAGTGTCACTGGACTGGAGGCTGGCTGATGTTGTGCCCATCTACAAGAAGGGTTGCAGGGAGGATCCAGGAAACTACAGGCCTGTCAGTCTGACCTCAGTGCAGGGGAAAGTCATGGAACAGGTGATCATGAGTGCTATCATGAAGCACATGCAAGAGAACAGGCTGATCAGGACCAGTCAACATGGGTTCATGAAAGGCAGGTCTTGCCAAACTAACCTGAATACCTTCTGTGACAAAGTGACTCGACTATTGGATGAGGGAAAGGCTGTGGATGTAGTCTTCTTGGACTTCAGTAAAGCCTTTGACACAGTTTCTCACAGCATTCTGCTTCAGAAACTGTCAGCCTCTGGCCTGGACAGGCAAATACTCTCCTGGGTTGAAAACTGGTTGGATGGCCGGGCCCAGAGAGTGGTGGATTGAACTGGCCTCCTAGCTGGAGGCCAGTTACAAGTGGACTTCCCCAGGGCTTGGTACTGGGTCCAGCCCTGTTCAATGTCTTTATCAATGACCGGGATGAGGGGATTAAACACACCCTAAGTTTGCAGATGATAGTAAGCTGGGTGGAAGCATCAATCTGCTGGAGGGTAGGGAGGCTCTGCAAAGGGATCTGAACAGGCTGTACGGCTGGGCTGAGACCAATGGCATGAGGTTTAACAAGGCCAAATGCCGGGTCCTACACTTGGGGCACAACAACCCTATGCAGTGCTACAAACTAGGAGAAGTCTGGTTAGAAAGCTGCACAGAGGAGAAGGACCTGGGGGTGTTGATCAACAGCCAACTGAACATGAGCCGGCAATGTGCCCATGTGGCCAAGAAGGCCCATGGCATCTTGGCTTGTATCAGAAATGGCGTGACCAGCAGGTCCAGGGAGGTTATTCTCCCTCTGTACTCAGCACTGGTGAGACCGCACCTTGAGTACTGTGTTCATTTGTGGGCCCCTCACCACAAGAAGGATGTTGAGGCTCTGAAGCGTGTCCAGAGAAGAGCAACAAAGCTGGTGAGGGGGCTGGAGAACAAGTCTTATGAGGAGCGGCTGAGAGAGCTGGGGTTGTTTAGCCTGGAGAAGAGGAGGCTGAGGGGAGACCTTATTACTCTCTACAGCTACCTGAAAGGAAGTTGTGGAGAGGAGGGAGCTGGCCTCTTTCCCCAAGTGACAGGGGACAGGACAAAGGGGAATGTTCTGAAGCTCTGCCACGGGAGGTTCAGGCTGGACATCAGGAAAAAAATTTTCACAGAAAGGGTCATTGGGCACTGGAACAGGCTGCCCAGGGAGGTGGTTGAGTCACGTTCCCTGGAGGTGTTTAAGGAACAGGTGGACAAGGTGCTGAGGGGCATGGTTTAGGGAGTGTTAGGAATGGTTGGACTCGATGACCCAGTGGGTCCCTTCCAACCTTGTGATTCTATGATTCTGTGATACAGTCACAGCAATGGAGGGATCTGAAGTACAAGATGAAGCAATCTTGCTTTGAATGCATGACACTTGGAAGGTCTACTTATACTTTCTTTGCAATGAATGTTGCTTCTTTCAATCTTATACAACTTAACTGTTCACCCGCAGGCAAAGGGCTGAAGACTTCTGGTCACAAAAATAAAAGCAAAACAACTAAGAGGAAAAAAAAAAGGAAAAGATTTGTTTGTCTTTATGTCAGATGGAGAATTTAGATTGCAGGTTAATGACACTACTGACATTTAACAGATTTTAAATTTAATACAGATAAAGGCTGTTCATCTTTCCCATTCCAGTTCCAGTAACAGAAGATGTATTTTGCAAAAATTTATGGACATGGGCCAGAACACAGTAGGCTATGACTGGAGCAATCAGGTCTTACATGTATAAGCCAGTTCTACTGTCCTTTACATCTTGTACTGCATTTTCCACCTTTTAAAAATTACCCATAAATTAGAGTTGTTTTTCCACATTCCTGTGCAAAACAAATGCAAAACTGCCATACAGAGGAGGGGAAAGAAAGAGAGTGGAGGAAGGGAACACACTAAAACCAAAAAAACCTGTTTAAAGACAAAATAGTGTTTGGTAGATTTGCTTGGTAGGAAATGTTATGATTTCACCTGTAAATAAAGAGGAATAACAGGCTGATTTGCTTTAACTGAAAATAAGAGCACTCGTACTTTCAATATTTCCAAGGAAAACGCAGGTTCATTTCTCGTGACTGGTGAAACACAGGGCACTGGATTTTTTTTCCTATTTGTTTTATTTTTAGGAGATAGACTGGTGCAACGGCCAGCATGTGTTCGTCAAAAGATGCATTGCCAATCCTAAGAGCAATTTTACCCTATTGCATAAACTGGCAAAGAAAAAGATACAGTTTGTTCTAAAACGACAGGATGAAGGCAGTTGTGATCCTCCATACCAAGGCAAATTAACACTTGGAAATTGGGCTGATGCACAGTGTTGCAGGAGAAGAAGAGACTCACAGTGTTCTGATAGATTAAGAAAAAGGAGAAGCACTCCGCAATGTTTTGTGCCCACGCTCAGGACTGAGGGGAGCAGATTAGGGAAAGGCTCAGGTTACTTCTTTGTAAATAGTCCTGAAGTCCAGGAGAATGTTGAAATTAGCAGCACACCAGATCAATCCTCACATTATGATGACCTGTACAAAGCAGAGGATGTGAGCCCTGTGGCAGCTCTGTGGGAAACAGTTTTCCCAAATCACTTTCACTTTTGAGATGTCTCCCATTTCAAAGCAGGACGAATCTGTGACTTTTAGAAGATTTTCTCAGATCTCTGAGAGCCTCTCGTCTCAGAAGCGTCAATAATCAGGTGAGCAGGGCATCCATGCTAGACAAAGAAGACCAACATTCAAGTCCTTTGTTGATCAAAGTCAGAGGATGGATTTCAAGTTTTCCATGTGCCAAGCAAGTGCCATGAATACCACGCTGTTGGCTGCTCTGGGCAAGACAAGATCAGTTAGCTAAAAGAATACAACCTCAAATTTAGACTTTCTGTGAAAAGCACAGAAGACTGAAACCTTAGAGAGTTAGTAGGAAAATTAGTGAAGCTAAGAGAGATTTTAGTTTGGGAAGACTTTCTTTTATGGCTTGGTGAAACAAATCACAGTTGTACCACCCACATCAGATTCAGGAGGAAGAAATAGTTAGGTGTGAAAAAAAAGAGCATCAAATTGATGGGGGGAAGAGAAAGAAAACTTCTGTGATCGACAGCTCCAGGAAAATGAAAAGAAAAGAGTATGAGCTGTACACTGGAAGATTTCAGAGAGTAAAGGGAAATACCATGAAAAGAAACAAAAAAAGAAAAAGAATATGAAATTTTAAAATTAATGAAAAAGTAAAATTATGAAAGAGGTTCCCACATGAGAATGGGCAAAGGTTGTGACTTAGGGGAAGTTCAGAGTGTTTCATCTGTAAACAAATCTATGAGATTTCAGAAAGCAGATAAGGAACTAATAGTAGCAGCAGGAGATACATAAAGAGTGTTTCAACATCATGTACATAATCAAATCAGAGTGAGGAAGTGAAAGTCCAAGAGGATGGGTAAACAGGGAGAGGAGTGATATAGCAGCTAGTGACACACAATCTTTTGGATTTTAGCCTGACAAAATTGAGATATTGGGTCTTGCAGAGACTTTTGAGTTCTTCTGTATGTCATACCTGCCCCACAGTAAGCATCACCTTCATTGTTACCAAATATCTGTTCCCAAGCTCCCAGGGATTCTGTCCACATGCCCTGCCCGAGAAAACTACTACCAACTTAAACAGTCAAGTTACCACTGAAAACAAAGTTTGGAGGTCTCTTAGGAGGACTCCTAGTTTATTGCGTTGCTCAAGACAAATTTATCTGTGTCTTGTTGATTTATGACATATGTTTATCTGGTCCATATAAGTTTCCTTATGTATTTCCATCCAAATGAAGCCAAAGCTGCATCAAATTTTCATAAATAAATCTGTTCAAAACCTACAACTAGCTCTGCCCAGAAGGTTGTCATCTCTACAGGCTGAGTGAGGAGCCAAGTCTCCCACTGAGCTGTAGGAGGTTGACCCTATTTCTTTGTGGATGGGAATCAAGCTGCAAATACTGAACAGTGTTTTGTCAAACACAGTTTTATTCCCTGATGTACTTAATTCACACACACAAACTTAGCCTACAAAGAACAACCTGAAGGTCTCTGTGTTGTAAAAAAAAAAATGTGAGGTTTGTTTTTTTAAAAAAGTAAATATTGGTTTAAAAGTGCTCCAATTTAATCTCAACACAAGAGTGACTGGTGTCACATTTCTCAGTACTGGAGAGCAACCAGCAGCTACACACCACATCCTTAATCTGAGGGAACAGCCATAACATTGTGCAGCTTTTCCTCCAGCCTCTGCCAGATGCATTGTTTACACCTCACCTGCTGTGTTCCACTGGCGCTTATAAGCCTCTCCCAGTCCCCTGCTATCCACTTGTGGGGATTGTGGGACAGATTCCCATAGAACGCCACAGCTGAAAAAGGTCTGGACAGTGTCAATATAAAGTCAGGCAAGGTTGCATGGCATGAGTCAGCCTGGCTGGTGTGGCTACCCCACTAGTTCACCACACTGTCACCAACACTGTCCCACAGCAGCAGCTATTCAACTGACCCAGTGCTGGGTCTTGTGTAACCAACCGCAGGACCAAAAGTTCATGCTAATCAACACCACTCTGCAAGTTGCCAAATGTTTATTATACAAGCCTGGGCTAACCATAACCGGAACCGAGCTTGGGCAAATCTGAAAGAAAAAGATGCTTAGGGTGGGGTGGAAGCCAAGTCAATTATTTTGTAAACAAGTTTGGTGCTCTTCCTAAAATTGGAGGTCAGATCCTCTTTGGTGTAAATGGATAGGCTTAAATTGATCTCAAAGAGCAGGTCCGGAGAAGTAGCCAAGCACTAAAAGTCTCTTTTTAATGGCTGTCCAGGCTCTTTAGTGCTGTTTGAAAGGCCAAGCACAACCTTCCCAGGCTCTTCACGTCTAATGATTGCCAGACATCTGCATTTCCATTCCTGAATTTCATTGTTACCTATCAATTATAGGATATTAGCTGCTGAAGATTAAAATGTCTTAAAAAGGCTCAAGATTTCTGCCAAGAGAGGCATGCCCCAAAAGATGACCAATACCTCTCTTTGTAGTTTGTTGCTTTACACTCAGCAGTAGAAAATCAATGTAGAACAGTCATCTACATCAGATGAGATAAGCCTCCCCCGAGTTGCTCCTGAAGGCCACCAGGGAGGTGGAAGAAGCTGGAAAGAACCTCGGACGCCTGAATAGGCAGAGGAAGGAGGCAGTAGAAGAAGAGCCAAGCTGTTATTCTGGTGTGACTCATTCATTTTCCACAGTTTCTGACTGTTCTCACAGAAAAAAAAAAAAAAATAAAAAAAAAGGAAAGAAGAAGAAAATGACCAAGACTGCTTTGAGGTTTTATTTTAACTTTTTTTCTGAGAGAAACTGTTCTTCATCTCTTCTGTTCTTTTACCTGGCGTTCCATGTCTTAGTATGTGACAGTTGATGTTTCTTTCCTGTTTTACCCCATCTAAGATCTACAGATGGTGTGGTAACATTTGTTCACATTGTATGCAACATATAATGACCTAAATTCCTACTATGCCACGAATCTGGAATTTGGGCTAAACCACACTCCGGATTGAAGACATTATCTCAAAGACTTGCTTTTCTAACTCATACTTAGGGCTCTTGAGTACATTTACTAGCATTCAACTAGTTTGATTTAAGCTCTTTATGCCATTTTTTTTTGCTTTGTTATTAGTGTGATAGGAAGTCATGCATTATGTTAAGAAAAATAACAAACACTAGTAATCTTCTTTAACTGTGGTCTCTTTTACATTTCTTTAGACTTTTATTTAGCTCTCAGGAGAAATGTTATATTGAAGCACATTTTTTATTTTCTCTGTACAACCCGATATTTCATATACCTTTATTATACCCATTTATCTTTATCTCTTTTTTAAGCCAAGCAACACTGTTGTGCTGACTCTTTCCTCTCCCACAGGTCTTGCCTGACTTCTAGACTTTTCCATTCCCCTCTATGGAGCCATTGTGTTTCTGCTATATTTGAGAGAGACTCCCTGGAAAGTGCTTGTTACTTTTATTAAATTCTCACCCCTTCCTGACTAAAGATTTACACGTCTTTTTACCCTACCCATACAACACAGCCCTTTATATGTGTTTTTCTCAGACACATAGAGAAAGCCTGTGTTTATTTCTGTAAATGGGGATCTGAACGACTATCAAAAGGAAAAATAGCAAAGAATCACTCCCCCTACACTCACACACACACAACCAATGGATTAATTTCAGCAAGAGCAGAGGGAAAACCTGGCAGATGGAGTTTTCCTCCCTCTGAGGCATTTTGGCTAATTTACATCCTTGTTTCAGAGCTAAAGGCTCCCACTGAAAGGCAGCCATGTGTTCCTTTTAAACAGGTAGATTTGATTAAAGTCTGGACTTCTGGGGCATGATCCTGCTGCCTCTGTACAATCAGTCCTACCAAGGATAATGAGATTACTCACAGGAGTAAAAGCACAGCAGAACCCTGGAGTCTCACCAATTAATAGGAGAATTTTCTCCTCTTTTCCCCTCCGCCCCTTTCTTTATTACCCTTAAAATGCCAGGGGAGCTTCAGAGTTATAGCAATTATTGTTATGGAGAACAGGGCGTAAAATGAACTGTTATTGCCTTTAAAAGAGCTGGAATCTCTTTACCTTTCAAGGGTAGGGCATAAAAATCCATATGCAAATGAATAAATATAAATGCAAATATAATCTACATGAGGAAAAGCTGTTTTTTCCTGAGCTAAGGAAGCATAACGATAATCAGGCTCCCAACAGTAAACAATGCTCGGTGTTTTGCAGGGGCTGTGGAAAAATGAAGCGAGAGTTTAATCCACTTTCTCCTCTGGTTGGAGGAAAAAGGTGTGGCTCCATTTGTGGGAAGCTTACTATTTTTTGTGAATATATTAAAGGCACTCTTTGCATACTTCAAGTAGTAGAAAATTTTGCTATTCCTGCTCAAGAATACTTACTGTCTAAAGACAAACATGTACTAAGAGGTTTAACTGTGTTGCTTTCATCAACTTTGATGGTTTATGTGGATTTGAAGACTGTAAAACATCCCTTGGCAAACAGCGGCTTCCAAGTGGACAGAAGATGAGTACACGTTTTTTTTTTTGGCAATGGACAAACAAGCGGGGAAATAAAAGGCAGAATTTCTTGTCAAAGACCCCACCTTGCAACAGATATCCCATGTGAGAAGCTTCCAGGAGACACCTGTCCCCAGCCCACATGGGCCAGCTGAGGCTCATGCAGCTGAGACATTATTAGCAGTGGAGCCTCCTTAAAAAACATTTGCATCAATTCGCAATTCACTACAGTGGCAAATGGTGAATGAAAGCATCGAGTAAGTAGCTGGTCTGAAGCACAAGTACAAAAACACAGACATCCAAGTGAGTGCTGGTCCAAGAAGAGGCATGTTAATCATCACAACTGGAGAGAAATTGTTAGTGTAAGCACTACATTTTTGCATGCTTTTGGTTCCTGTGGCTCAAAGAAACTGTCTTGAAACAAAACCACTGAATACCACCAATTGCTGTGAACTCACAGAATCACAGAATCCTTTAGGTTAGAAAAAACCTTTAAGGTCATCAAGTCGACCTAACTATAGGAGAAAAAGAAATTAAGTACAGTGTGGTCTGGCATGGTCAGAAGGGGACCACATGAAAGAGTTTAGGGGAAACTTGATGATCCCAAGGAAAAAATGGGAGAAAGGGGAAGGAAGCATTAAGTGACCCTGCAAATGTGTGTTGTGTTCCCAAAGTTCACCTTAATATCTGTAGCAAGTTGATGGGAATGAAGTCAACTTAATGAACAAGAAACTGAATAAAGCAAGATGTGAAAAATAGTCATGGGGGAGGAAAGGAACCAAAATTACTCAGAGGGCACTATACTTCTTAAAATGCTAAATGAAAAGACCAATAAAATTCATTTGCAGAAAACACTCTGGGAGAAACTAAGAGTTCAGCAAAGGAGACAGGTTTAAATCCTCCTGGGATGTGACAGAATTTATTGGTAGAACAGAAAAGACATTTAAAAAGTCCCTGGTGAATCTAAAATTAAAGGGGATTATTTTGCTGCAATGTTCGCAGAAGGACAACAGGGAAAAACACATACATTTCCCACGAGGTGCAAAGGTCAGAAAAGAGACATGAACAGATGAACAAAAAATCAAAACTACTAGAGATTTGATTGTAACAATGGGATTGTTGCCAGCATTGAGAAGAATGGCAAATTCTAAAGAAAATTTGGCAATAAACTAAATGAGTCAGGAGAAAGCAATTAAAGTAGGACACCGTGATGACCTTGACTTCAGTATTAGGGGGAAAGAAATGCAAGGTACAAGGTATTTTAATCTGGCATACGATAATGTACCATCAGGCCAATACTTAATATGGGATGTAAAATAAAAATAATTTTTAAAAAATTAAATGTCAACAAGAAAATCCCAGAAAGTTTCTTCAAAGTTAATGGAAACTTTAGCAGAGCTATATTATTCATAAAGGCTTGTAGTGATAGTACGAGGGGGAATGGGTATAAATTGGAGAGGGGCAGATTTAGGCTAGATGTTAGGAAGAATTTCTTCACTATGAGAGTGGTGAAACACTGGAATATGTTGCCCAGGGAAGCTGTGGATGCCCCATCCCTGGAGGTGTTCAAGGTCAGGTTGGATGGGGCCTTGGGCAGCCTGATTTAGTGGGATGTCCCTGCCCATGGCAGGGGGATTGGAACTAAATGAACTTTAAGGTCACTTTCAACCCTAACTATTCTATGATTCTATGATTATCATATGTAATCACAGAAGAGTTTGAATCGGAAGGGACCTTAACAGATCATCTAGTCCAACCCCCCTGCCATGAGCAGTGACACCTCCAACTAGATCAGGTTGCTCTAAGCCTCCTCCAACCTGACCTTGAACGCTTCCAGGGTTGTGGCATCCACAGCTTCTCTGGGCAATCTGTTCCAGTGCATCACCACATCCATTGTAAAAAATTTATTTCTTTGTCCAGTCTAAATCTAACTTCTTTTAGTTTAAAAGCGTTCTCTCTTGTTCTGTTACTAGAGACCCTTCTAATAAGTCATTCTCCATCTTTCTTATAAGAAAAATGGAGAGGGAAGATGGGTGCTGAATGAAGGCAAATACTCCTGGTGCCACCTGGCTCTACCATATTCCAGCTGCATGCGTGGCAGGGAACCAGCAGGGTGACAGCCAGGAAAAAAGATGGAGAAGGAGAAGGGTTCCCAGGAGAAATGTGGATGAGTGGGAGGGATACCAGTGGCCTAAAAGAGCATCTATAAAGAAAGCTTGGAGAGAATGCAAAAGGGACAAGTGTCCTGGGAACTAAAATGTTTCAGTATGGCTCTCTGCATGCGTTGATAGGTCTCTTGTGTCTGAAGCAGGTGGAGAACAGTATGTGTCCACGGCAAGGGAAGCCTCTGGGACAGAGCAGGCAGGGTGCATTGGCAAGGGGAACCATTTTGAGGCACACAGAAAATCCTTGCAAAGACACATACAGCAGGCAAACAGCTCTTGTATGAAAATGGACATACACAGCCTGAAAGAAATAATCAATAAATCTGGGTAAGTGAAACCAGGAAGGTCACTTGAGGGTGCACTATATAAAAATAGACCCTAATGTTGTGAGACGTTCCACTGGGCAGGTCCTTAAACTAGCTCAAAATGGTACTGTCTTCAGTGATGCTCTATATGTCTGCTGGCATCAGTCTGAAATGTAGGATGAGCTGGGAGGTGCTAAACACTTTAGTATCTCACTTCTCCTTGCAGCGGGCCAAGATCCAAAACAAGAAGAGCAGCCTCTCCATGGGCCCTCATTTGATACCCTGGGCAGGGTAGGCGTGAATGGTTGGAGATGGGGGAATTCATAGTGAAAGCCCCAAAAGAATCAGCAGAGTTTTCAAGAGTAGCTGGAGAAATTAGTTGGAGATTCACAAAGTCAATGGTTAGAAGCGGCCAGTGATCACCCCCTCTGACATCCTGCAAAACAGGCAACTGACGTCTCTGTTTGTATCAGGCTCATTGCTGGTTGATCCAGAGTGTGTCATTTAGGTGAGTTCAAATCCTTCAGAGACAGAAATAATCCACCTGCATGTAGGTGCCTGTAATGTCACTTGGTGGTCCTTTTATGATCACTGGGGACACAATCTAGTCAATGGAGTTTCAGAGCTTCATTCACTTCATCTTAAATTAAGTGCCTGCCTTTGATTGAGTCACATTCTAAACTTCATTAACTCTTCTGACTGAATAATTGACTAAAGGAAACAAGGCACAGAGCTCTGAGAAGTAGATGTTGATGCATTGTAGGCACCCAAAGGTGGGTGAGCTAAATTCCAGCCCAAGCATCCAAAGGTCTAAAGCACCCTCAAATTTGTTGAGATTATTAATCTCATTTATTCTGAGTATGTAGATAAATCACACTAGAAATTAGGTATAATTTTCTATCTCCAGCCTCCAACCACTGACTTTGGAATGTCATTGCCTACTTAACAGAAGAACTGTTCACAATAAAATTGTTCCACAGTTCTACTCTTTTTCTCTGGATCAACGGAGCTCATTATAGGCTAGATCTGTTATCACTGAAGACTAGATAATGATGCCAGATCAGATCAAATAGTTCTATTAACCAGGAAAGAAGGATCTAAAAGAATCTGTGAACCAAATGTTCCATAAAAGGGCTTTGTTCTCTATCTTTTTATTCCTCTGAAATTTGAAAAAAAAAATCCTCCACAATCTCCCCCAAAACTCTTGTACTTCCAAAGCAATTATAAAAATAGATAAATGTGGATATTGATAGATAAAGCAGCGATTCCTGTCATAGGGAAGAAATGTGTAAGGAACAAAGAACATGGTAAAGGAACTTCCCCTACTTGTTTACACCAGCGCACTTCCTCTGGGATAGCATAAGAGGCGACATGCTCATAGGTTGGTCGAGGCCTTGCCTCCAAAAATACAGCAGCCAAAGGAAAAGCCATCATGAGCTATTTTTCTCTAAACTTCACAGCACGGTTTCTTCCTAAAGGCCAAAGATGAGTTTTAAATGAGCCAAACCCATTGCATCTGGATCACAGAAGTAATTGTGAAATCCACCTGTAGAAGTAGATATTCCATTGCCACACAAACCTAATGCATGTTTGAGAAGAACTGCCACTCTGAATGTTGTCCTCATGCATAATCTAGCTGGAAAGGTGCAGCTTTTTCATTCATTCATAATCTTTTTTCACTTAAACTATTTTTATCCCATAATTTTTATATGTTTTTTTGTTTCATAAGCAGAATCGTAAGCCAGAGGGGAAAAAACACCAACAGAACATATGCTGCCAGAAAATTGATACGTCATGTTTCACACTAGTGAAGGATAAAATGAGCAGCTCAGAAAACACAAGGTTAGACTCCGTGCATTTGCTTGACAAAAACAGATATCTGCTTTGCAGTTTCTTTTCTGCCATTCCAGCTACGAGCACAGAAGAGCATTTCTCAGAGAAAGATCCTGTTGTTAATGATAATTACTGAAATGTAGCATTGGCAAAGGCTTCAAGAGACAATCCAGCTCATTCCCTGAGAGGATCAAGAATACTTAAACCATCTCTGACAAATTCTGATAGCAGATGCCTCAAAGGTGCTTTGATGCTGTCTTGAGGCCGTGGTAGAGCTCTGTCATGACAGCCCAACCAGGACAGCAGGAGATGGAGTCGTGTACACATTTCAAAGATGCATTCCACTCCAGCCCTGAGGACTCTGGGAACAGGATATCACCTTTCACAGCCTAAGGACTTCCCTTACCTCCACCAGCTGATCTGCTTCATCACTCAAAGGGAAAGGGAAACAGACCACATCTCCCCAGAGGAGTTTTCCAGTGTGTACAAAGCCTTCCATGGGTAGAGAGGAAACCCAGACAGTTCCGCCTATCCTCACAGCCTCAGAGCTGGAGGATGGTAAGGATGAAGGAAAAGGTATATGTCTGAGGGACCACTGCCTGATAAATATTCCTTTTGAGTTCTTTTGAGCTATTTCAAAGTTTGCTGTGACTCCTTTACTGCTTCTGGCCCTGGGGGAAACTTGGTCATTGTAAAATCAAAGCAAGAATCCAGAACCTTCAAAAATGTGCCCTAGAGGCCTGAAATATCCCTGATGCCTCCTTTCCCTTCTCATTGGCAAACCTTTTGGTATAAAATACCTATTTTCAGGTATGCCCAGGATATCTACATGACACTTCTAGGCAGGAACAGGTTAACACTCTTCTAGCCTTCCTTCTAGCTTAACAACACTGTCTCATATCAGCTGGGAGCTGTACCAATGGGGTACAAAGAACTTTCCAGGTGTTGGGCATTTAATGCATTAAAGAATTCTTTCAAATCCAAGTTATATTGGTATGTCCTAGATTTTAGTACTCCATGCAGGCAGACATCTGATGCACTGTGGATTAGAATAAGTAGAAAACATTAACACAGAGCTAAAGACTGGAAATTGAAAGTCAACAGGAAAAAAGTAAAGCACAGAAAATCAGAAGCAAAAAAAATTCAGTTAATGATAATACTCTAGGATGGCTTAATTTCATGACTATTTCATCAGAATCGCTTCCATAAGAAAAAAGCCTGTATTAATGTTTTTGCACTTCATATCTGAACTCCACCAGCCACATTTAAAAAAAGATAAAACAAATAAACCCTAAAGCCCACCCCTCCAAAACCCTAATGAAAACAAACCCAAGGGCTAAAATCTGGATAAAAGTAGTTTCTAATTAATAGCTATTGACAATTTGGATAAATGAATATGTAAGATCACAATGAACTTAGTCTTCTAGCCTTTTTTTTCCTTCTTTTTTTCTGAATTAATCACCAGTGCAGAGAGATAAACTCATTGCACATGTTAGTTCTGTGTTCCCTTCTCTTGGAAGAACAACCTATTCAACTTATTCTGAAAGCTGTTCTCACCCACTCTTCTTTTCAGTTCTTTCTCAGAATCAAACTGGTTTCTCGAACAGCAAGATTAAGACAGCATTTCTGCAGGAGACTTCCACTAAAACATCATTTAGATACCATCTCTAAGTAATTCCTGCCCTACTTCCATTTCAACATTCGAGCTCCTCTACTCAAGTTCAGGCATTATGTGAGTTATTCTTGTGTCTCAAAAATACTCCTAACTATTTACAGTTCCTCCTTGTACCAATATACTACTTTAATTATTGTAATTATCTCTCTTTAGTCCACTAAAAACTCACCAGGAGAAGCAACGTTGCAGATATGTAAGTATGGAGCCTGGTTTGGAAAGCAGACAGGTATCCAATTTACATGTGAGCAGGTAGAATTACCTTTCCGCTCTAGTGACAGCTCAGACTCCCTAAGCAATACAGGGCCTTCCTCTGCTTATAAGCCAATGACATTTTAATTCTGTTATTTGTATTCAGCTCTAGCTTTTGTTATGGGAACACAGCCAACTGAAGTACTGAATACTTAGTGAGTGTAATTAGAGAGGTAAGCATCTCCAAAAGCAAGAAAATCAACTCACACACGGGGTCATTATACAGGATACATGAGGAGAAAGTTGAGGAGCAGAGGGCAAAGACTTGGACACACACAGTAAAAGCCCCACACCCTAAGCAATTTGTCTCTACAGAACTGACATGTCTGTCAAATGAAATCCATTTCCCTGATAATTTGGAGAAATGTTTGTTTGTAGAGTGGGTGGATTGGACTCATGACCTGTTTGCTGAAGCAACAAAAGCTCTTGAAAAAGAGCCTTCCTAAAATCTGACAGGCTTTGGCCTTCAGCAAACAACATGTTCAAAATAAGTAAATAATGAGCAACCTTCATCGATGAACTGCCAGCACAGAATGCCTTCAGATCTCTCAGAGCAGTTCTTGCTTGGCTGTCCTTCAGGCCTTTCATCATGGCCCCAAATAGTCACGTGGCTTTTTTGCTTTCCAGCTTTCCGTTCAGCATTTGAGTCTTTGCTTTGTTTAACATTCAGCATAGCTTCATAGAGAAACCAGCTTATCTCTGGCCAGATTGTTCCTGGTATTTACATGCTACTGGGATCATAAGAAAATCAATAGGAATCAAGTACACAAATGTCTTTGAGGGTAAGTACCACTCTTCCTTCTAAAATGCCTATCCATCTCCTGTCCCTCTGGCAGAGTGAAAGCACTACTTTTCTACTATTAGTATGACACAGCCTTCCTGTTCACCCAAAAACAAAGGTCTCTTGGAAGGAGCAGAGGTTTTTCACCCAACTGGAAGAGGCTATGCTGATTAAAACTGGGAAAATATGGTCAGTTACAAGTGGTTGCAACTACCCAATCACTCCTAGATTGTTTACGTAAATGGGTTTACTCAGATTGGTCTTTTGGAGCAGCTGTTAGACTCTGCCTGAGAACATCGGTCCAGTTACTAAAACTGCCATCCACAGAGCTATCTACAAATTACGAAAAGAAATCCTGTTAAAGTCTGCTGCAGAACCCACTGGAGGGTCTTCAGATGTTTCCATTAGCTTGAACTTCTCATTAGCTCCTAACAAATCTCTTATTGCCCATCTTAGTGGGCAAGTCAAACAGTGACCAAGCACTGTGTGTAAAAATACCTCTCTCCCACCATAAATCAGGGTTGAAACCTGCTGGGTAAGGATAATAATCTGAAGGTATTTGCATTACTGTTTCCCACTGTTTAGCCTTAAAGTGACCTAAGAGTGTAGTCACCAGTCTCTGATGGTGTAAGATATGCACGTCGATGAACTTCTGCAGCTGGCTTGGATCTGCCCTCATTTCCAGAGCTGGTAGAAGCCATTTCACGGTGCATGCAGTGAACCCTTCTCCTCTCATAACAGTGAAATGTATGCCATTCATAGAGGAAATTCCAGAACCAGACGTTGCTCTTCTTTGAAAACTCACATCTGACATTACAACCAGAAAGCTTCAGCATCCTAGAAAGTAAAAAGGATGACGTGGCATAATCTGAGGCCAAGATAAAGCCACTAATTTTTGCCAGTCCAACTTTGCTGGATTTGTACTGACATAGTTGTGCTAAATGTAGCAGAATGAAAGATGGTCCATCAAAACTCTGTTCTTGTTAGCGGAATTTTTTTTGTTCATGATCAGAGGATGGAGAGGAGAGGTCTAAATCACCAGCCAAAGCAAAGCAGGGTAAACTCTGTTCTCAGCTGGAACTCCGTGATAAGTAGACTAACTGGCAAAATCATCCATCACAGATTTGGTCTGAGCATTTTAGAGGAATCTAGCTTGGTTTTACTAGCACTGAGCGTTTGTTTTCCCTGCCTTGGAACTTGCTCCCTAGAGCTATCCCTTCTTTTAAACCATTACCTGTTTCATGGCATCCCAGTTGCTTTTCTTGTTTGCTTTCATCTCCACCTATAAACAGTTTTGCACAAACTGAAACCCCTGCTCCACAACCATCCCTATGGTCAAGCCATTCCTCAACAGTCATGTACCTTCTATATTCCTGCCTTTACTTCAGCCTTCCTTTCAAAACCAGTGTGATGGAAGGGGAATGGCTCCATAAGTTTTGTTATGTCAGTCTTCTGGCTAATATTTTAATCACTTAACTGTTCCTCTGCCCTTCAGTTGGAAGAGGAAGTCTTCACTTCCTGGCCTGGTATTTCTGCACATTTCTACTTTCTGCTTTTTTATTGCAGAAAGGGCTGGTTTTCAGCTGTGGACAAAACAATCTTTGAATATTTGTCTACAAAGAGATTTGAGATTTTTCTGGCTGAAAGTGACAGTGTGTACCTGCCATGACTATCAATGCTTTGATTTAAGACAGGATTTAACTTTTTTATCAAGATTTAAAAAAAATTTTTAAAAAGGAAAAAAATCACAACAGTACTTATGCTACATCCAGAAATGATGTCTAGATTATACAGAACAGTATATCTGAACTTGCTGTACCATTATACTGTGGCACCACCACTATTTATCACCATTTTGTATGATCCATCATGTCTTCATGATTAACTGCAATTTCCCATGGTATTTCTCTACTTATGAAGATCTTTTTTTCTTGAGCTAAGGTCAGGTTATCATCTTTTTCAGTAAATCAGTTCTGACCAAAAAGCGCAGTTCGCATTGGCCTCCTTACGCAGACGACATTTCCCTGATGTAAAGCAAGTCACAAAACTGCAGCTCCCAATATCTTGGCCTTGTCCAAGTTGCTTACAAAATAAGCTTTTCACACAGGGATTAATTAAAGCACATTAGCCATCTCCTGAAAGCTAATGACAGGGCAATACAGTGTTAAAACAAGTGGTTTTCTCATGTGCATGGCAGAGCTGTACTCAAAACTGTGATTGGCCCGAACTTTGCGAGTTCTTGCTGCATGTTTCATTTCTGTTTCAGAAAAACTCCTTTTCTGAGCAATCAAGACACAACCTTAACTTTTCTTTTTTTTTTCCAGTACAAGGGTGCAAAGGTGGCAAAAGATGACTGTACAATGCAGACACTGTAGTATTCTAGAGCATTAGTTTTGTATGTGATATGAGTGATGCTAAGGTGCTAATCCAACCACAGACAATGCAGCAGGTTCTGGTCTGAGCCACTACAATTGTTCCGTCTCAAATCTCCCTCTGGTTTTGCCCCCAGATAACAACCGACAGTGAAAACCCGTAAAGCTGGAACATAACAATTTCTATTGCATTTTTGGAAAGACAACCTTAATAAATAAAATGTTTATCAACAGCACATTCTCCTTGCTGCGAGGTAGTTGTTTGGCTACCACTGAAATCTAGATTTCATTAGGATTTAAGTTACTGATGCTCAATTTGATGTTGAGCACTCCGTAATATTAGAGTTTCTGTGTGTGCAAACAGATGTATATAAAACAGCTTCGTAAGACAGCTTGAGAGATCTAAATCTAACTGTGATGGTTTGTTAAACGCCACTAAAATTTTCTGAAATGCTCGATGTAAGGTAAATCCATTGGCTGTCAGGACCTTCAGCACACACTGTATCCTGCCTAGAAAAAGTTATGCAAAATGAAGGAGTTTATGACAGGGTTTTTCATGAAGGGTAGGCAAGAAAATTAATTCCCTGAGTAAGAAAAGACATCCAGTACAGACAGTCCAAAAGAAGGAAGAGCTGAAAAGTGGAAAAGTCCCCAAGCAGAAAAACACAGACTAGAACATATGAAGGAAGAGTACTCAGCACCAAAGGAAGTTTGGGAGGTAGTGAGGCACCAGATGACTCATTTGCTTAGCGGAAGACAGCCTGTGAGACAAGGCAGGAAAGAAAGAAGTCTGCTTGTTAGAGACATGCTTTATGATTTGGATCAGACTCCATACCCAGGAAAAGAGTATGTTTTCCTTAGTGGGCTCTATCACCTAAATTTTGAGGAAAAAATGGAAATAAATATGTGCAAAGCACTGGAAAATGTGAAGAGTTCATGCTAATTTCTGTATGACTTGTGGTAAATAAAACCCACAGATCATTTTCTTACCTGAAGACTCTTTAAAGGGCCAACTTCATTATCTGTTGCCATTTTAGGGTGCTCCTTCAAATGCTGACTATTGGATGAAGACTGGAGGGTGGAAGAACAGAAGTTTACATGTAGACAAGGCATGAAATGGCACAGGAAAGAGACAAACCAGCTGGTTTACAGAAAATATAACCAAATCCACTAGTTTAAAAGAGAAAAGGCCCTGGCTTTAACTACTTGAAATGTATGTTTCCAACCTCAGCTTCCAGCTTCCTCTAAAAATGGTATTATGTGGATTTTCTGAAAGTGCCCATTTGTCTTAGATAGGGCCCTTGGAAGCTGAGCAATGATTTGCTACGTTGAATGCGTAACACTAAATAAATATACTAAATTAATATAAGACAGACATGGTGCTCTGTTTCTGTCTGAAAACTTAGCCGTCCTCAAGGGTGTTTCAATCTCCATCCATTGCTTCTGCAGGAACAATCCATTTGTTCGATGTTTTCCATGTTCACAATAACCTAAGAAACTGAAAATGAATTGCCATTGAACAGAGATGACTTCTCAGGAAAGTTTGCCAGTTTAGCAGTAATTATATAAGCAAAGCAGAACCATTGACCCTTCAAGAATCAATACAGATATACTACTGCAAAATTGTTTATAATAGTTCTGTTTAGGTCATGTCTACAATACAGACTTTGGAAAACATCGGTCATGGGTGTGCTGGGCTACGATACGTGACAGACATAACTGAGCTGACAAGAGTATCCAGCCTAAACTGATTTCCAAATGGCTGTGCTTTAATCCACACAGAATACTCCACTAAGCTATACACAGGCAAAAGAGGAGTTTTGCCCATATAACCTGCAGCCCCCTTTTCTATGCAAAAAATATATTACTTGAAAAGACCTGATCTTATTCTAGTGTAAAACAGGGGTTTTTTAACAAATATAGGTCTCATTTGTGCTGACAAAAGTCCTTATGATACAAGATTGTAGGGGCACATCCTTTTAGATTGCCCATGTGCAGGGTGATGACTTGTGTCTTCAACTCCCTCCTTCTACCCTCTTAGGTCAGCTAGAGATCAGCTTAGCAGACAGGTCTGAAGGCTCAATACCTTCAAATACAGGTGAGTGCCAAGCAGATCATCCCTCAAAACACCTACTGATATTCTGCTGGTACTTGCATAAAGTAGAGTCCACCAGAACAGATGAAACAGACTCAAGTCTGAGTCTATGTTAACTCAGTTGATTTTAAAAGAAGCAGTTTTCTTTGAAAGACTGGTAAATACCAGTGAGAAATCACGATAAATACCCCCAAAGAATAACCTCTTCTACAGGCACAAGTGATCTGGAAGTATATCTGCCTAGCCCTCATCAGGTTTTCCTTTCTCTTTCCTTGTCAGACCAAGACATTATCATTGCTGGTGTTTTCTTTTAGCCTTCTTTCCCAAGAATATGAAACCTGTGTAATCACACTGAGTAAGACTGCATGAACCAGTACGCTGGCCTTCCCTTCCCAGCAATAACTTTAAAACCCATTATCAGTTTAAAAATTAATAAATACATTGATAGAGGTGGAAAACTCAAAGATCCAAAAGTTATACAAATAGGAGGATAAGGAATAGCAATAATAATCACATTAAAAAAATACTATATTTTATCTTTTCCTGGGACCATCAACCTGTTATAAGAGGTAGATATACTGGAAGGTGTCCAAGTAAAGAACACTGAGGTGTTAAGGTCATAATGTACAAGGAGGGGCTGGGACAGCTAGCTTTGTTGAACCAGGAGAGGAGAAAGCTTAATGCAGAGAGATCATGTTGCTGTTTTCTACTGCAAAGGAAAATAGGGGAAATGGAGTCAGTCTCTTCTGAGAGATGCACAGGGAAAGGACAAGAAAAAACAATTGTAACTTACAATGAGGACTGTTCTAGCTGGACAAAAGAAAATAGTTTTACCTTCAAAGGAGTTGAGTGCTGGAAGAAGACCCCCTGAGAGCGGGTCACTGTCCAACCCAGGAGATTTAAAAACCTGAAACCGAGTTACTTGATCTAACCCCAGAGGTAGTCCTGCTCTGACCTCAATGCTGGGTTAGGCACCTCAAGGAGACCCTTGTCACCTAAATCATCCTATGATTCAGCTATCACTAGACACCACAGAGACCACACCAAAATTCAGCCTCAAGATGTGAATGTATAGGAAATGAAACTTCCTTGATTTTGCTACTCATGGAGCTTTTCAGCAGTGGTTTTCTCTTGATTTGTCTTTATTAAGGGGAAGTTGTATTAAAGCAGTAGTGTGGAAAATCAAGAATGGAAATATGTGTTCATCTTTCACTTCACTAGGCAGAAAAAAAATGCGTCTTTAATCACAGTGAAAATCTGCAGCTTGAAAGGTGAAAGGAATTTTGCTGTACAGCTTTGAGTCCTGGAGACAATAGGTAAGCCCATGGAAATTTAGCTGTGTGACTTCATTTCCAGTGCTGGAAAGGAACCACCATAACAGGAAGGTAGCAGGCATCGCTAGTCCTCTGTGTCCAGAATGGGTATTCCCTCTCTGTCTCATCAGATGGGCCCATTGCTTCAATTTCCTATCTCAAATCACTGCCCTTGGCTTTGACGATCTGAAATGTGACGTTGTACCTGCCCCTGGACAAACTGTATAATACAGCTTTTGCCCCAGGAAAAACAGTTTTTTTTAACAGAAATACTAAGCAATAACCTTGATGTTATTTTTCTCCAGCAAGACTTTGCCTACAGTAGGATGTCAGGCCCTGACCCATGAGGGCAGTGAGCAGAAGTGGGGCAACTCCATGGCCCTCTCTTGGCACTGCCAGTTGAAAACAACTGCTCTTAGCAACTTTATGGGCTTTTGGGGAATATCCAAAACCTCACACATCTATAAAGAAGAGTGTACAGTTAGCCTCCATTCTGAAGGACTAACTGGATAAAGCCCTGAGCAGTCCAGTCTCAAAGTTACCTCTGCTTTGAGCAAGGATCTGGACCAGAGACATCCTGAGGTCACTTCTAAACCAATTCATGCTTTGGTCATACAGATCAAAAATTTCAACACTCAAGTGGTTCTAACTTAATTGTCTTTCACATCTCCATTGCCCTGCATTCACCAGCCTCAGAAATAAAGATAAACAAAAATTTCAACTAAATGTGTTTTTAAGGTGTTTCTTTAGCTAGCAAAAAACATACATTTGAGCTGGCAACTCCTGTTTTAACAAGTTTCTATCTAACCCACTGAACTGTTTTAGTTCAAAAAATGACACACCCCACTCTGGAACAATTTCATTTGGGGATTTTATTCAGAAAACACATCATCTTTAGACAGAATTTTTAACAGCCTTTAATTATTTTAATTGAGAATGATTCAAAATTGCTTTGTTTCATTTGTTTGGACCTAACAAGATGGTTTTAGCCCTCTCCCAAAGTTTGTTTATATAGAGATGAGTACTTCAGTCTTGATTTTTTTAAGGTGTGTGTTGAGGCTGCTCATTAGCTCACCAAAAGCATAGTTTAACATAATTAGTGTAAAACAAATTTTGGTCACAGACTTCGAAAGAGTTGTCGAACCAAGACATAGTTCCTCCTGTGCCTTGAGTAGCTTGTGCTTTCCTATGTCTCTTGACCATTTCCAGTTCATCATGGGTCCTTCTCCACCTCAGTCATTACACCAGAGCAGTGCTCCTAGGGCTGTATGCCTTCCCAGCTCTCTGACAAACCTCCCCTAGGTAATTTATCTGGAACAACCAAACAGCACCTGCTGTGGTTCCAGATTTGCTCTCGCAGAAAGCCTCCCCACCAGCCTGTTGGTGGGGAAAACGACGCCACTGCTATTGCACATCATATCCCAGTTCCTGCACAGAGCAGGTCATGCAGAGTTTATTATTTCTCTATAAGGAGCCAAAAGTTTAAATCCTGATATAATTACAGGGGGATGGCTAAGTAGAGATAGTTACACAACACAACAGCAGGCTTCTAGGACATTGTCTGCTCTAACAGCACTTCCATTACCTCCCCTGAAAGTAGCATTATTCAGTCTGGAATGGGAAGAGACCAAGTGTCCCTGGCACAGGAAAACCTAAGAAAGTCTCTAATGTTTATGAAGACTGGAATTTGCTTAAAGAAAGTCTCTGGTGGCAATTTTCACGCACTGAGTGATATGTTTGCTTTATGAGAGAGACTGTCAATAGCTAAGCAGCTTGCAAGGGACAACAACTCCTAGGCAAGACGTCTGACTCCTTAAAATTTTGCTGAAAAAGCCACACGTCGAAACCCAGTCAGCTGGTGTGCCTTCCCACCTAGAAAATAAACGTGAGCAATCTTATATAATTATAATAATTAGCATTTGTAGTATGATGATGCTTTGATGCAACCCATTTTATGTGGCTTTTTATCATTGTTCTTTAATTAAAAAGATCTCCAACTATTGAAATCAGCACAAGTGCGTCACACCCAAACGAGTGAGAAAGCAACTTTACCCCAGATCCTAGAAATAAGGGTTATTCAGAATTTGGATACCTCTGAAGCTGGCAGTGCTGGTAGCCAGGGGTTTGATTCGCACTCATGTCTCTGGGTACTAGTCTATGCTTGGCAGACAAGGAAAAGTATCATAGTCAGTAAGTTTCCTAAAGACACAACTGGAGCCAGGATCCACCATGCTGGATATTAGTGCTCTGCCAGATCCAACAGACTGTGCACATTTCCTACCGTATAATTTGCAACGTGAAAAACAGGCTTTGAAACAAGCTAGATTTTTTTTTTCCTTAACCTGTAAAAAGAGAATCCATTAAAGGAATCACTATCTGGTGTGTTCTGAAATTTATAGGTTTTATGGCAGTTTGTGAAGTACAGTCATGAACTGAAGCATGCAACAAGTGTTTGAAGGTGCTTAACATTCATTCCCTCTTTGTTCTGATTTAATTAGTAAACAACTTCAAAGAGAACTGGCTGACTGCTCAGGCAAATGGCACAAGCAGTCCGGCACTGCAACAAACAAATAAACGTTTAAAGGAAGATATTTGGAACATACAAGACCCAAGGGTTTGTCCATGCAAAAATGAGAACAAAAACTTCTCTGTGACTCATAACCCTAGTTAAAGACAAGACAAAGCCATGCCTAGTCTGAGGCCTGCTATGGAAACAGGGTGTTAATTTACAAAGAACTGTGTCTATATGCAGATTTGTGCTGAAATGCACTTGGGATATGCAACTACATTAGCTGCATCAACACTGTTTTCCATGTAACCAGTTTTTTTGTCACCAGTTATCATAACAATCTAAGAAACATTGACCTGTTAAAAAATAGCGCTCCCAGGGTCACAGTAAGAAGTGGGCTGTTTCCAGGCTTCTGCAGAATATTTCTCTGCACACCTTGGTGTTAGACTGGCTGCAGAAATGGCTGGAGGAAGTCATGATTGTGTAAATCAGAGACCTCTTGAAACCAAAAGGTTTCTAAATAGACAGAAATTTCTGCTTACGGGCAGGCAGTGTCAGGCTTTGATCTTTAAAGTTAAATAGCAGCCTGGTCTCTTTCTTAGTGCCTAAATATCATGAGAAGTCTGGTTTGCAGGCTTGGTGAACAGGTCTCAGATGCTTGTGGAAACAGGTGGAAGTCAGGCTTATAAGGTTCCCTGTGGATCCTGATGGTGGTCTTTCCTGACAGAACCACATGGTGCATCTCCTGCTCTGAGTTGGCATGGTGCCTTGGCAAAGAAGCTACTGTGAGGCTGGGATGGAGAAGAGAATCCGGGCTATGAAACAGAGGGACAGAAAGGCAGGCATCTGTTCCCCTGAACTGCTCTGCTAGGACTGAAGAGGGGCTGGGTGACGACTTCTTAAACCATCCCAGAAACCTTCAGTGGAGGTCTTTTCATCATCACACCAAAAGGCCTCAAAATATGTCACTGCTCAAAGAATCACTGCCAAAAAGAGGCAAAAGCCTTTCCCCAAAATGCTATAGTTTGACAAAACATATGAAGGAAAAATACTGGGGTGGAGAGAAAAAGAAGGCCTCTTCTAACATCATCTGACTGTCACAGTAGATCCAGTTCTGGATGACCACAAACTTTTGCTGGAATTATAAAACCTTTCAGTGCAATTTGGATTCACTCTGCAATTCATAATCTATAATGCTTCCTCTTTGCCAAAAAGAACTCCCATTCACACTGGAGGTGACTGACAGGTGGCAAAGAAAGTTTGGCTGCATAGAAAAGTGCAGACTGTTACTACAGAGTCACTGTCCCAGCTGGAACATCTGTACACACTCGAAACACAGTTTTAAAAAATCAGTGGATTTGTCAATCCTGTTGAAGAAATACTTAAGCAACCACAAGGTATTTTAGGACTCTGCGATACCGATGACTCAAGACTTAATCATTGCTGAGGAAGAGATTTTAGAAGACAAAATAGCGGAGTAATAAAAATCCAAAGATTCTTTACTTTATTATTATATACTCTTATATTATAATCATGTTAACAGAGAACACAAAACCTGTATAACTCTCAGAATAGGCCTTATGTTTGTAATTAAATAACATGAGTGAAAGATAGTCAGGAATTTTTGTGCCTTAAAATGAAAAGGTACAAATAGTTGTAGGGGATTTTTCAATACCTCCTCCCCTGAGATCAACCCACAACAGAATAAAAATTTTCAAGTATTAAAAATATGAAAAAAAAATGGGGATTTTTTTTTGTAGGCTTTGTTCTTTTAATGGAACTTTCCCATCACTAAAGGAAAGCAGAACAGTTGCAAATGTTTCCATAGGAAGTACTTATCATTTCCCAAACAGCTCTCATCTTCTTTCTCTTGATTCATACTTCAGATTGAAGCTGACTAAACTCTGAGTTCCAAAATGGTACTTAAACACAGTGAAAAAAGGGAATAATGAAATAGTGCTTAGTGGACTATATATAACACTACGTGACTTACCGGCTAATAGCTGTATTGTTGTTATTTCTTTGCTGTGGTTAAGCAGATGACCTCAGGACAAGAGGGAATTCACTAAAATAATCCTTCCCTCTCCAAGAGTTAAAACCCCTCTTCTTGAACATACGAAGCAGAAATTAATTCAACCTTTACAGACTTCTCTTTGCCATAAAAGGACTCCTCTCTCTGCAGCCACCGGAGTCCATTAGCTGGGAAAGCAGGCAGGTGTAAAAGAAGTTCATGTTTAACCTCACTGGGTTTGAAAGCCAGCACTGAAGTTTATCAGCTCACAAGCCCGTGAAGGGAGGAGGAAAGGCAGAGAATAGGATTTAGTCAAAGACTTACTCAGAGTTAACACAGGCCACTGGCGCTAATAAACAAACATTGCCAGACATCAAAAGGAAGTAAGTAAATCTGGGAAGGTTTAGTCCAAACAATGGAAAGGCAAGCTAAGCCTGTTGCAGGGTGGGCAGTGGGACGGGTGACTTTCAGATGTTAACCCTTGCCTAAGCCACAACGGCATCATAAAGGGAGGGTTGGACCCCAATCGTTCTAGGGAAGAAAGAAATGCTTTCCCACAAAATTTAAAAAACCCATAGATTCAACCTCAAATCTCTTTCATTCTCCATCTTAAATTACTCTGCTCAGCCTGGTGCAGCCAAGAAGATACTCAACCAGTTATTTGCCAAAAGAGTTGCAAATATTGATGAACCAAACTTGATTTCCAGGGCTAAAACCTGGCAAGTTACAGATAGTGCCTGGACAAGTGGTAGGTGACAGCCTTACAGAGGAAGCCATGGCTGCTCAAAACACACCGATGCTCTGGTAGTACAGATGTTTTCTATATTTGAGAGACAATCTCCGCTGCCACCAAGCAGTGTGACTGCAGCACACGGAGCCTGGGGATGGAGAAACCGTGAAGATGCAGCAGCACTGCCTTTTGCAAGCATGTCCGCAACATCTCTAATGGCTTTTTGAGGAGCACGTAGACTAGCACGAATCCCAAGTCTACCTTATTTAAAGGATATCTCTTTACCCTAGGTGGTAGTCTCACTACACTTGGTGGGGTTGATCAAGCACAGTCAAATCGCACACCTACACACACAGTTCACTGGAGAGGCAAAAATGTCATTGAATCACCTAAGGCTTCCTGATCTGTGTAACAGACTCCGTCTCTTTTTCTTCTTTCAGTTTCTATTCAAGCATCAGTTTTGTTCTTCCCATAACATTGCACCTTGTGAACAAAGCTTTGATGGCAGCTCCATAGAGGTCATTTGTACACCTATTCTCAGAAAAAGACTTTTCCCGAAGAGGAAGGCTTTGAGGAATCAGCGAGGAGCTGGAAGAAAGGGAACATCTTCACTTCAGGTGTCAGCATGCAAAGAGTTGGGAGAGATATGTTTCAGAACTGCGGGTGGTCTCTGACCTATCCACACTTAGCAGGATCTCCCAGACCAGAGGTCAAGATGTGTTCCACCAGGCTCAGCCAAGAATCCCCTTCCAAGCCAGAGAGGCAGGAACTGCCGCCTTGTATGGGATGTCCTGAGTTTGCCGGTATTTCTGCAGAACCAAGCCTTCTCCTGAGCACTTGGCAAAGCTGAGAGATGCAGCTTCTCACTAAGGCACAATCTCAGTGGTTTTGGAGGCATCATCTCCTGCTAAGAGACAACAGGAGGCGCTGGGGTGACAACAGCATTGCTTGTGGAGGTCAGAGCCCACCTCCCCAGGCTCTGGGTGCAGAAGCCTCATCAGGGGCAGATCACAGAATCATAGAATCATAAAATCATAGACTCATAGAACAGTTTGGGTTGGAAGGAACCTTAAAGCTCATCCAGTTCCCCTGCTGTGGAGAGGGATACCTTCCACTAGACCGAGTTTCTCAAATCCTCATCGAACCTGGCCTTGAACACTTCCAGGGATGGGGTAGAGATCTCTCATAGGTTCCTGCTGTGCATGTTCCCAGAAGCTTTTTGCATCACCTACTTGCTGAAAGAAAGAGCCACATGGTGACAACTCCACTGTAAGATATAGAAACCTGCCCCTCAGCTCTATACTTAACTGGGCAGAAAAGGAGCTGATCCAAAGGCATTATGTGGCTTGTCTCCCTTTGCTGAGGAGAAGTAAAGGAGTAGGAAAATCCAGAGCTCCCTTCTACCAGCTGGATGCCTTCAATCTTCCTCCTGAAGGATCTTCCCTTGACTGAATGCACAGGCATTGCCTCCCACTGTCTGCCAGCGACTTCATCCCTCAGGAAAAGGCAAGTGTGTGAAAGGGAAAATGGAGGAGAGAGCTTGAGAGCTTCAGAGAGCACAGAGGGCCCAAGCAGGACAAACAGCCAGATGCAATCAGGTAGCTTTTGCAGATCACCATTGGCATTGTATCTGCAGGGCACAGGGCTCCTATCCCTTAGCTCCCTCTGCCCTTTCACCTGAGCAGCGAGGACAGCTGAGACAGCAGTGTCTTGCTCCCAAAGGCAGGTGATACAGTAAAGAAAACAAAAAAAAAAAGGCCCCATAGCAACCACGATCAACACAGAGGTTTAAATAACATCATGCATAATACATTGCAAACTCTCACCTCTGAGCAAGGGAGAGATGGCCGAAAAGGAGTGTAAACTGAGCCAAAAGCAAAGCAAGGCTTTTTCCAAAGGGTAAGGACTGGCAAATCCATAAGAGTCTGCAATCTGCTGTAGAGCAGGTTGTTTGAAGGCTGGGATGAAGAATAACAAGACAAAAAGGCCCTAGTGCCTGAGGATTATTAACCCTTTTTTCTTCTTCTTTTTATTTTATTTTTGTCATTTCTGCTTAGTCAAGGCTCAGTTTGGCACCTCGCAAACTCCCATCTGCTGCCAGGAGCGCAGGCACAGACCACCCAACGCAAAGCAACCCGCAAGCACTGAGGCACAACTATGGGTGGCTCCAGTCCCGCTCCCCTACCTCCCACCTGCCTTTCCATCAACTGGCATGCCTTATCGGATGCAGTGTCACCTCAGATTTCTTCAGATCATGGCATGCTGCCTTCCTTTGTCAGGCAGGGTAACGCAATGACAGGATGATGTGGAAGGGGTCAGGGCTTCTTTCATAAGTATTGTGTACCTGCTGTCACTTCAGATAAGGACTATCTATTTCAAATTGTTTCCTGCAAAGTCAATGGGGCCGAGTTTCTCCAAGAAGTCGTAACAATTATCTGGAACCTACAAGTGTGTCTACTCAGACTTCTATCCTCTATCATAGCATGGCCAGCTTCTTTATTCCCAGATCATGTCAGGTACATAAGCAACCTAAAGCAGCCACAAGAAGCCCAAAGAACATAAGCACATATTTAACTTTGAGCTAAAAAATTCCTCTAAACTTCAGTTTTATTACACCTGTGCTTAAAGCTAGGCATGTCTTTTGTGAATCCTACTAACATCAATAATTTATGTTGCGGAAGTAGCTAGAGGCCCCATTTAAGTTGAGACTGTTGTACAAACAAAATAATTGACAGTCCCTGCCCTAAAAATCTTTCAGACTGAAAAGTGAATCTGCAATTCGCTTTGTAGCTTGGTCTTCCTCAATTTACTTTCCCATCATATTTAATCCAACTTAAACACTTTTGTGCAGCAACATCAGCATGTTATTTTTAAATTCAGCTCTTATTGACAAATGAGAAGAATTGACCCTTGTCTTTATTGTTAGAAAAAGGCAGAGGCAGCGGGGCTCAGATGCTGAAAGATTTACTGTAAAGGAACCAGTTCTGCTGAAGCATTAACCGAGATATGAGCCATGAATTAAGATGCTTCTCAAATACTTTTATGAGGTTTCAGCAGCAGCACAAGCTTCTTGTCAGATCAGCTGTTTGCCAGTCAAGACAATAAAACTGCACCCTCCAGATTAACTCTTCCCCAAGGAGTTTGGGCTTAAGCCACCCAGGATGCTTTTCTGACTGTATTTAGCTGGTATTAGTTCTCTTGAAATTTGGATCAGTTGTAAAAGCAAAAGAACAAATGGAATGAAGAGCTGAGTCTCTGTTTTTTAATAGATACGATCAATTAAATTCTTTTTGCAGTTCTAATAACATACAGAGCAGGGTTCCAGAGGCAGAACACTTCTGATGATCAGGTGCCTTGCTGCAGTGTCTGAGTATTTCTGTGTACAAATGTCATGAGCTGTCCTTGCTCGCTTCTCTTCTTGTTGGGCCAGCACCCCTCCTCTGCAAAAATACTGATTCTTATTTTCCATAATCGCTGTGCTTTCCTTTCCAGACTGCCACTTGTCCTCTTTTACAACTTGAAGCCCCAAACTAAACCCTGTGGTCCACGCACTGCTGAGGAAAGCAGAAAATTGAGTGTCTGGGTGCTTTTTATTTGGGTTTTGAACTGCCTGCAGCCCAGTAGAGCAGCTTCCTTCAGCACCATGTTGCCCAACTGACTCATAGACAATTTGTCATCCTGTAAAATCCCCTAATCCTATTCCATGATAGGAAAATACTGATTAGAAAATAGCAAGTTTCCTCTTTTTTATAAGACTGACATAACTATTTAAAGGTTTTTACAGTAGCCGTTGTTTTTATAACATCCTTAAGTGCGCACAAAGCTGACCACAACCAATGTTCTTAATTAACACCTCTGTAGCTGCAATATTATAAAAGCTAGGAAAGTGAGCCAAGGTAAAACAACAAATAAACAAGCATTTTTTCAGATTTCAGGTGTTCCATGGAAAAAGGATAGGAACATCCAGACCTTTGTTACAGTTTCCCCACCACTCTTCTGTGTTAGATCCAGTGCTCTCCAGGCAGACATAGATGCTATCCCTAAAAGCTAAATCTCACTCAGAACAAAGAGAATAAAAGAAGTCCTCATTCCTATTCTAAGTAAGTATTTCAGTAGCATCTGGATGCTCCAGTCAGGGCCTTTGAGAACTAGATACCTCACACATAACTCCTCTGTCAAGCCCTGAAGGGGTCAGATCTAGTCTCCAAACGCGCCTGCTGAAGAGCAGCAGTAAAAAAAGCACTAGTCCCAGCCCAGAAGCTTAGGAGGACAGCTGATATTTTCTCAGGCTTAAGCAATATTAATTCTAGAAAGTATTGAATTAAAGACTTGAAAACCTTTCTTTAGTGAAAGGAGGGAAACAAAACACAGCCATACTTCCTATCACACTACCCGCTACTCTTCAAGCTTCCATCCGCCCCATATAGTTGCCCTCATTAAATTTTTTCAGGCCAAGCAGAAGCTGAGTTTGCAGTTTTGCCAGCTTTCCCTCTTCCAGTAGAGGCTCCTGAGTGACCAGGGCTCTCAAGAATTCCCATCTGATCCTCAGATCAGAACCACCCTGTGTGCACCAGGAGGTACAGCTTGGATGGGGAACAGCTGAAATTTTAGCTATCCTTGTTTCCAGCTCAGATGCTCCCTCAGCAGATGAACTTATCCACTTGGAGTGACTAGTGATAGCTGTCACTTTTGCCAACCACTCTTGGCCAGGAGTGCTCACAGGTTGGTTTTTTTGGTAATTGCTCCAGTGATGCTTTGCTCCAAAGTTGGGGTACAATGGAACATGTGATCCATACATAAATCCTGACACAGAGGAGGCACCATTGATCTTGTTCTTCAGCACCTCCAGGCTCCCCCTATGCTTCCCTGTTGCACCATGAAGCCATCAAGGACCCTCTGCCCTTGTGGTCTTCCATCCCTTTGGGACTTCTCAAGATCAGCTGCACTTTTAATTTAGACCTCTGGCTAGTAAAACAGAAATAAGGAAAACTTCTATTTCCATAAGCGACACCTTCTCAATGATGAGGGTGTTAAAGAAAAAAAATCCAAATTATTCATTGCTGGTTCTAGGGTAAGATCTGAAGCCCATTTCCTTAGTTTCCACAGATATTGGCCAGTACTGATTCAGGTTCAGCCCATTTTGCCATATTAGCCTATATTAAATAGTGAAAGCTGACTAGTTTCATAGGTCTTTCATTACAGCAGGGATAATTAAAGCAGGGGTTGCTTTAAGAAGTTGGTCCAGCAGAATTTGTCCATGGAGCAGAGGAAACAAGCTGAATAAAAATTATAGCTTTGTGTTCTTTCTATTGAGTTGTATTTAATGGAAAATATTAGAAATCACACTGTATCCTAGAGAAATTCTTTCCTTTGTTATTTCTTCCTTTGGGATGAGCAACCCTCTGACAGAACTGTTTCAACAAGAGCATTCAGGTGCTACACTGAAGTTATTTGATTTCTGTCTTCCTGCGATCAGTTTTCTAAGAATAAGTTAAACGTGCCTTCTGACTTCAGAAAGGGGTGCAGGTGAGGGAGATGATCCAAAGCCAGCTGACTTCATTAGAAAGACTTCCCCCAAACTGAATGGGTTTTGGATCAGACCCAAAGCCATTTGGTCTAAAGAAAAAGAGGAGGAGAAGAATTTGAGTATTCCACAAGTGTCAGAGACATAAGCAAGGCTGCATGTAATGGAAATAAGGAAAGGCTGGCTGATAAAGATAGGGCAACAGTTTCCTTACAAGCTTTACTTTGTTCCTGTGATTTAGGACAAGTCTGTTTCTGACAGACTGGTTAAGTATTCATTTTCCTTCCAGGAGAAGCTGTGGTGAACATCAGTAAAGGCTGAATATACCACACTGTAGAACAACTCTGCTGTTTGAGATAAAAGCCTTCAACAAGGAGACCAGCCAACTGGTCTGAACAAGAGGTAGGCACACAGGCAACACGTTGCCAGACACGCAGCTGTATTTGCAGTACACAGTTGCCTGCAGTAACAAACAAGAGGTACAATGAAATTTCTCTCACCGAAATATTGATCAAAGGGCACTGAGATATTCCAGGCTAAAGTAATGATAATCCAGAAACACATTCCCATTGTTAGTACAGAAGCAATAACCCAAACACAATCCAAAGGTGACATTACTGCTAGTGCTCTATAGCCCAACCTGAACCCTTAAAAAAAAAAAAAAAATCCCATAGCTCTTTTACAAGAGTGAACACAATGTTTTGATACAATTCCATTATTTTACAATTATGTAATGCCTACTTACATCTTCCACATTGCTATCCTCTGCAAAAAAATGAGAGAGACCTCATCCTTGGTGGTGGTTGCATTCATGGAGGGAAAGCATGAATCAATAACTGTTTATAAAAACCCTTTGACTCCTGAAAGACTGTAAGTCCTTCTATAGACATCTCACACTACCATAAGCTGTCCACTGAGCTTCAATAATTGTTGAACTTTTGCACCACAAATGCCATGTTGGTTAACTAAGCCAACCCTGGGCACAAGAGATGCAAGAGAATTTCCTGCAGCAGGTCTCATAATAACATTAAAACATGTGATTATAGCTTAGAATCATTCAGGTTAGAAAAGACCTTTGAGATCAATAAGTCCAGTCGTTAACCTAACACAGTCAAGTCCACCGCTAAACCATGATCCTACATGCCAGATTTACACAACTTTAAAACACTTTGAGGGACGATGACTCCACCACTTCCCTGGGCAGCCTGTTCCAATGCTTGACAGCCCTACTGGTGAAGAATTTTTTCCTGATATCCAATACAACCTTCCCCTGGTGCAGCCTGTGTCCACTTCCTTAACACTTGTTACTTGGGAAAAGAGATTGACGCCCACCTTGCTACAATCTCCTGTCAGGTACCTGTAGATCAATAAGGTCTTCCTGCAGCCTCCTTTTCTGCAGACTAAACAGCCTCAGTTCCTTTTAAGACTAGTGTTCCAGACTCTTCACCAGCTCCATTGCCCTTCTTTGTATGTGCTCCAGGAACTCAGTATCTTTCTTGTAGTTAGCAGCACAAAACTAACCACAGTATTCAAAGTGTTGCCTCACCAGCACCGAGTGCAGGGGAACAATCACTCTTCTAGTTCTGCTGGCCACACTATTTCTGACACAAGCCAGGATCCTATTGACCTTCTTGGCCACCTGAGCCGCACCACTGGCTCGTGTTCAGCTGGCTACAGACCAACAACCCCAGGTCCTTTTCCACCAGGCAGCCTTCCAGCCACTCTTCTTTAAGCCTTCATTTTCACGTAGTGTTGTTGTGACCCAAGTGCAGAACCCAACACCTGGCCTTGTTAAAACTCATACAGTTGACCTTGGTCCATTGATCCAGCCTGTCCAGAACCTCTATAGAGCCCTCAAGCAGATCAACACTCACACCCAACTTGGTGTTGTCTCCAAAATTAATGAGGAAGCATTCAGTCCCTTCATCCAGATGACTGATAAAAATATCAAACAGAACCTACCCCAAAACTGAGCCCTGGGGAACACCACTTATGACCAGCCACCAACTGGATTTAACTTAATTTGCTCATGGCAACAGAGGTAGCAAGCAAACAGAAGTGTTTCTAGTTTCCCCAGAGAAAGAATAGGTTATACTTGAAAGAGTTTTAGCAACAATCTCTCAGTGATTTTAATCCTGAAAAACATTTCAAGAGCTTTACACAAAGTTTTCATTTAGGGAAATGTGTTGTAACTGTTTCTGTTTAGGGTAGTTTTTATCCCTTTTCTTTCCTGACCCAAGAACCACAAAATGTCTTTTCCTGGAATGGCTCAATTGTGTGTAACTATAAATTAAAGATGAGCTATCCCTATACTGAAGCCTTGTTCAAGACCCACATCAAAACATGTCTGTGTCCCACATTTAAAAAATGCATATTTTCTTCATAGTAAGAAAAAATGACATTTGCAAGCAGCTGTCTGCTTTGTGTTTCACTGAAAAAAAAAAACCCAAGTTTTAGCTGTGGTTTGTGAAAGGTGGGTTTCTCTCACCAGAGGCACATACTTTCCCAGGACAGGGAGGACCGGTCTCATTAAGGCCCAGCTGAGAACCAATTGCCCTGCAAAAAGGAATGTTTACCAAGTTCAGTATCTAAATAACAAAGAAAAACACAGAACACTCCAAATAATAAGACCTGTCATTCTTGATCAAGTTTAACCTGGAAAGCTGAAGCAAGGCAGGTAGCAAAAAATGAAAAGCCTTTCAAAGTGCTGTGCAGAACTCTAAATGTGTCTTCCCACAGTGGCATCTATCTATCCCTTGCCATAAGGATAAGAGTGTCTCAATCGTATCAATATTTTCCACAAGTCTTCCATGCCTACATACCAAAAGTAATGGAAAAAAGCATGGAAAAAAAGCATAGAAAAAATTAATACAAATAAACATACTGGCGATGAAATTCAGATCTTAAAATCAATAGCAGTTTTGCTGCTGGTTTCAGCAGAGCCAGATTTCATGTACCGCTAACAAAGCAGGTCACTGATGTCCACATCAGATCACTTCCAGATTCCACGCATGGAAGCTCCTCTTGGTAAAGGGAGCTTTTACCTACCTTTATAAAGTCCTAATTCAACTTGGTACTTAAAGCACTTGAGAAAAAGATTAATCACAGCTTTACACTAAGTAAGCACTTATCTAATCCAAGTGCAGCCTAAAATTATATCTTCAGGGAAAATGCACAAGTGAGAAGGGACCATGTCCTCCCCAGGAGGATGACAAATCTGAGTTCTCCCTGACCCTTGCTTTCCAACATGTTTCTTTCTGATATTTGAGTGATGGAAGAAAACATTTTTCATTTTTCCCTATTTGAGGAAAAGCGGCATTCCTGGTTCCTAGATAACAGGGGGACTCAAACACAATTTTTCTCCAGATTCTTTGCTGAGTGTTATATTTGTATTAGTTGTGCCACACACAAAGCTTGGCAGCAGTCCTCATGCTTTGGGGCTCCCAAAGACATGGAAAATTCTCAGAAACAAGAAGTTAGCTAGGTATGACCAGAGGCCAGGGTGAGGTTCAGAGTGGCCTCTTCCCATCTTGCCAATTCTTCCCACTCTGAAGCAGCCATTACCTACTCGGTCTCTGACTTCATTCTCCATGAGAGCCTTGAAACCTGTCCTCTCCATTATTCCTTTCTTCCAGAAGGAAAAGAAGTCCATAAAAAACTCTTGGTTGAATACACCTCAGTGCATGAGAGAACATATTCCACCTTTTGAGCCGAGGGGGTGTAGAAAAGGTCAACCAAAACCCAACAAACAAATAAAGTGTTCTTTTTCACTGTTTCCAGTTTTAGAAAGCCTCAGTCAATTCTCTGGATAGAGCATATTTTTAAAGAAAATGGGCCAGAAAGTCCTCTACAGATGAGTCACACTAACTGAATATCACAGTGAAACAATGGAGCTGTTGTCCTATCAGGGCTGAGCCAAAAATATTTGTTTTCATAAACCTTTTACCTGATTTTCATTCGCATCTGCGTAATCCAGTGGGAACACAGGAATCAGTTTTACTTCAGGTCTGAAGACTTTAAAGATGTGTAGCAGAAGTGTATTACCAAAAAGGATCTAGTAAATGAATTTGTTGGTGAATGACTAAAGTGTTGGCAGAAAAGGTCCTTAGAAGATGGTAAGCAGGATATGGCATAATTCTGGGTTTCTGTCTACCTAATAAAACTTTTTGCTGTGCATCATAAGCATTCTTCTTTTCACATGAATATCCCAGACTTGTTTATTAGTACATAGGAAAAGCAGGCCCATGCTGGGTATTATTACTGACCCAAACAGTCACACTGCTCCTGAAATAAAAATCCATAATAATCACTGAATTGCCTTGAGCTGCCTTTTTATTTCCAGTATTTCATACTTACAGGGGCCTTCCATAAAGAGCAAAACCTACTGCCTTGGAGGAGCACGCTGCAACTAATGTACATGGGGCAAAACTTTGCAATGTCCTTGTAGCCAAGATATGCAGTATCCCACCTTTTTATCACTCTCACCTTCATACTCACACATGTCGAGTCAGTTTGCATTCCCAACAAACAGAAAACTGTGTCATGTCATGGTAGGGGTGTTGGGCCTAAATTCAAAACAGGCCATGTTTTTAGATGCCTGAATTAAGGCAGGATAAAAGGAGTAAATTTTCAGAAGTATTAAATGCCTGTCCATACAGAGAGAAAAAAAAAAAGACACACTTTTTCAATTTAACACAAAAAAAAAAAAAATCACCAAACCCTACATTAAGTCTCTGACATGGAAAGCTCTTCAATAAGCCACACAAAACTCTAAGATGTCAGATAAATAGCACAGTATTACAGATCAACTGGCTGGTATAAAGAAATCAAACAATTTGTTCAAAACTGCTGTGGAGATGAGGGCAGAGCCCAAAAGTTAGACATTTCAATTGGTTACCACCTACCCCTCCTCTGGAAGCTGGCAGCTAATCCCATATGCATTTTTTAAAAACCATTATGGAAGTTGTCTCGTTCTGTGACATGTTGATCAAGGTTCCCCACCAAGCAAGGGGCTTTACTTAACCTCAGACCTGCTTTTGAGTTGTGCACACATCCAAGCACAAACATACAGGCTCAAGTCAACAGACCTGCAGTGTCATGAAGCCAAAAGACATTCTTTGAAAACATCAGGCTGGGAGAAGGGGCCAGAAGCCTTTGGCAATGCTCAGACCTCCCAGCCTGAGAAGAGAGGCTCTCAGGTTGCTCTGTGGTTGCTCACATTTTGTCAACCGATTTCAGACCTTGGGAACATGACAAGAGATTTATAACCTCCTCCATCTATCAATCCCTTCACCCGCCTTGGTAAGCATAGTCAAAGGATGGGATGTGAGATGATGCAGGGCAAGGAGAGAGGGCCTTTTTTCCCCATCTCCTCAATTCATCCCAAAGTGTTTGTTCTCAGCACTTTAGGGCTACTACTTTATTCACATGGTTCTTCACTTTAGCATAAACATATTGTAAACCCTTTGGCAGCTCCAGTAGCTAGAGCAGTTTGGCAGAGTGAGATGCCTGACTTCAGTCTCATGTCCCTAAACCTTCTGAGATACCAGGCAAATCCCCACTGCCTTCAGATCTATTCACATGCTTGCTCTTGACAATGCACCCTGGGCTCATGGGACTCCATTTTAATGGGTCATGCAGATACACTAACAGGACCCAGGTTTACCTTCTACATTACAAGTCAGACACATTTCTAGCCTTAATACCTTAACCAAAACCACACTAACTCCTCTGAAGGTAACCTGTTATGAGTGAGTGTAGACAAGCAGAGTGCCATTGATCTCTTGGCTGACCAACCAGGCTACTTTCTATCTTAACAACTGTGTAAGTTGAAAGAAGTAATAATTCTCATTTACCTGACATTTGTGAAATTGCTTCTGGAGCACTGTGTCCAGTTTTGGGTTCCATAATACAAGCAATGTGGTGACATAATGGACCAAAATACATTTCATCTATAATTCACCTATGCTGGATTCCAGGACTAATGACTGATACAGGATGAGCTTTGCAGCATTGATTCAGATCACAGTATAGTTTTTTTCCCAGGAACATAATTCCCTAGAAGAAAGGCTACTTATTTATTTGTATCAGTTTCAGCTGGGAGTTTAAGGGCAGAAGAGTAATTTTTTTTCAACAGGAATTACAAGTATGACCAGTTTGACTACAGTGGATGCCTTTTAGTATGAGTTTATGTCTAATAAAAAAGCTGAGATTGGTACAGATGTGTACAGACAAAGCCTATACATTATGTGACAAGTAAGATCGCATACTTCAGACTGCCTACCATTTCTGGTTTATATTTCCACAGTTTTGAGTTATCTTTCCCTCTGCTTCTTCTCCCTCTTTTCACAAATAGGGAGATGCAGTATGCTTTTTAATTGTATCAGCAACAATCTATGAATCTCCTACAGCTTCTCTGTATACTGGAACAAAACTCCTCCCTGAGCATTTCACATTTCTTTCACATTATCGAGAATGTGAAATCCGGAGATAAAGGATTTCTTCCCTTCCTTGCCGTATGGGAGCAATAATGGATATTCTGCAAATGCAGGGCTTTCACGAGAAACAGCATGTGAAAGCAGTACCTCAAAATTCAATAGAAACATGCATTTCAAAACTGCATCCAGAATTGCAAAATCCATGTATATTGTACCTCCACTGAGGTTCTTGTATCCCAAAACCTTCATCTTGTACACACATGTAAATAAGACAAGCCAGAGACTGTTCCTTGGCACTGGAGCAACTGCCCAGCAGTCCGTATCCAGACAGCTAAGCCCTTTCACCTCCCCAGAACAAGGTGCCTGCAGCCAAACTACTACTGGGGATGGCCCCTGGCCAGTGCGAGCCCCCAGACAGTGCCCAGGCGTTGTCTGGGTAAGTACGAGCCAGTGTGGGCTGGAGCTGTACTAACAGGCTAACACTTCTGCTCAGGGCTATTCATTGTCCCTGTTTAACCTCTTGGGATAAACCTGGCCACAACCTCCTACAGCACTTGTATTTGCAGGCGTTTCCTCTCTCTCTGGATCATCACGCAAGAATGACCTCTGTTCAGCCAAAGCTCACCTGCAGTTCAAGAACCATGTTTGCAAGGGCTGGAAAATAGACGGACAGTAAATTATTAGCCTTTATTGTTATTATTTATCAGAACTAACTGTTTAAGGTGTCTTTTAAGGGCTAAGATGACTGCTGTTTTTCAGGATGCAGATTGGTAGTCACACAGGGAGGAATTCAGGGTAAACCCCAAAGTTTCTGTCAATTCTGGAGATACAATGTTAGACAAGAGGTGACAGATCAAATACCACATGCCTGTCACAGTCTGATACATAAAGCTCAAAAAGACACAGCTCTTATTTAAGGCAGTGTTTTCACATCCTTCTACAGTATCTCTACATAATTTGATGGAGACACATCCCTGAGGGGCCACCTTGTAAGCACTGGCCCTGCCTGCCATTTATCATCACACTGGAAGTGCTCATGAATTACTCCCCACATATACTAGTTTATTTAGAGATAATTTGAGTTGCCGCATGTGTGAACAGGGCCTTTCATTGCAAACCTGTAAGCAGACAGACGGAGGGAGGGCTTGTGGGGAGCCATGATAAAGTGTTTCGAGCAAATGACACCCCGAACAGTCCCACCTCTGCAACGCCAGCAGGCAGCCCACAGCACAAGGGAAACACCAACACAAACAGCTGTCACTTTTTGCTCTGCCAGAAACGGGGTTCTGCATATTTATTTAAACTCATCGGACAAAGTATACACATGTAATACTGATCAATGACATGGCTCAGTGGTATCTTCTTTTCTATTGACCCTTTCCAGTCAGATCAGAAATGGGTAATTCTAGTGAAAAATAAGAAAAAAGACTGGAAAAGGGGAGAAGGAAAGTACACTTTCCTTCTTACCATCTTGAAATAACTTTGGGTTTATATTAACAGAGCCTGGGTGGCTGCCAAGTTTCCACTTTCCTAGAGGGAAGGCTTGGGGATATGCAACATTAGTAAAGATACAAGAAGCTTAACACAGCACATAGCTACCTGCTTTGTAAATATTAATAACAGTGTTAAGCAACATCATGTCAATCAACTTACAATTGTCATTACAATTACACCTTAAAATTTGAATCCATAGATATGGAAGGACACCCATGTGCAACTGTGCATTGGCAAATCACTGCCTAGGAGGGTAGGATCATTCAAAGGATTTGCATGAACCTCATGGTCTTTCTATAACTTCCCATTCAGCCCTTGCTATTCTCTTCTTCTCAGAAGCCAGATTGTGAGCCAACAACAGCTGATATATGAAGGATGTGGTCACTTGTTGAGCTGGAGCAGAAAAACCCATCCTTTGGCAGTGGACAGCACATATTTCCCAGTCTTAGTCAATGTGTTGGCTATTAAAATGTGAAAATAGCAGGTTCCAAGGCAACTAATAAGGTACTGTTGGATAACTCCCGATATTTCAAAGCTGGAAAGTCTGTGATAAAGATGTGCAGTTTGTTTTGCAATATGACAGAAACTTACAGGTCTGAAAGTGTATGTTGCTGTAGAGCCAGTGTAATCATGCTGACTAATTGCATCCACTAAACACATATTGATATCTATCATTATTGATAGCAACATCAGTCCAAAATTAGGCCATTTACTGCACTGGTCTGTGCAAACTTTAACTTTCAGCTAATAATTGACCTCTAAAAGAACTCTATCTACCTCTCAGGAGATGACAGTTCCATCTAATGACCCCCATCATGGTACCAGACACCAGTATTCAACATCACAATAGTCCTGTGAGATCAAGCTCACTTCTTGGAGAGTCCTGGCTTCTAGCTCCTGGCAGAGAGGCCAAAATCTTGACTGCTGAATGTGTGGTACACCAACAACTGATGTCTGCTAAATAAACTCCCAAGAATAATATTAATGATAGATCATGCTAGACAGGACTGCAATTTACTTCACCCAGATCTGCAGGCAGGATTATTCCACTATCAACAAAACCATATCCAGAATTTAGGTCATGACTAGATGTCACCATGAACCATTATTATTTCCAGGCCAGAATTTGTCCTGTTTAACTAATTTGGACTGGTATCAATACATACAAGGACCTTCTGTTCTTTGCATGCTGTCATACATAGTGTTTTAAGGAATTTGTCTAGTATCAATCACATTATTACCCCATGCAGGGGAAGTGAAACAGAGTAGCAGTTCTGTGGGATTTAGGATAACTCCCTGTGGCCAGATCTATGCGGTCAACACCTCTACAGAGCCAATTCCTCATGGGGACAGCTCTGTGTGATTGCTGGTTCCCTGCGTTCCTGATTGCCTGAGGGTGAAGAGGATGCTGGTGTGCTGGGATGCCATGCCCATAAGTCTCTCAGTTTAAAAAACAAAAACACAACTCAAAAAAAGAGAACAAATAAATCAACCTGGCAGTTGGGGATCCCCACATAGAGTTGTCCTCGTGGACAGTTTACTGTGTAGAGGTGTTCCGTGGAGTGTTGCCCCATGGAGAGTTGGCCACCACAAAGAGCTGGACACAGAGAGTTGGCTGCAGAGAGTTGTCCCTTTCCTGCTTCAAGTGGAGGAGGCTCTTTCAGTCTGAAGAGTGGTGATGAAAAATATGTGTCCACTTACAAAAAGGGCAAAAAAGGAAGATTCAGGAAACTACCGACCAGTCAGTCTTGTTTCATTCCCTGAGAAAACCATGGAAGGGGACCTTACAAAAGTTATTTCCAGGTACACAAATGACAAGAAGCTGGCTGTGAAAATTCAACATGGATAGAATGAAGGGTCAATCATGTTTGATCAAACAACTTGTTCTGTGGATAAGAGGAAAGTTGTGCTATCATTTACCTTGATTTTAGCAAGGCGTTTGACACAGCTTCCCTCAAAATCCTTTTTGATCAGTCTTTAAGATATGGACTGGACAGACAAAAACAAAATGGTTGAGGAACTGACTAAATTGTTGAGCTCAGAGGGTAGTAGCTAAAGGTTCAAAGTCATGCCGACAGCTGGGCACAAATCAATTTCTTCTGGAGTCACTGCAATTCATCCTCATAAATTATCTGGAAGGTAGGATTGAATGCACTGTCACCAAATTTGACGATAAGTCTAAGCTGGGAGAGAAGGTAGATGTGCTGAAGGAGAACCAACCGTATAGAGAGATCTCAACAGGCTATTGAGGTCTGGCCAACAAGAATGAGGTTTACCATGAGGTTCAGTGGAGATAAACATCAAATCCTGAATCTGGGATGGACTAATGGCCAGCAGTAGCACCAGCTGGGCACTTGCTCGCTGGACAGTTGCTCTGCTGTCAAAGGATGTCTCAGCAGACAGAAAACTGAACATGAGCCAGCCATATCTCCTGGCAGCAATGAAGGCCGACTGCATCCTGGGCTGAATTAGTAAGACTATTGCTTACTAAGAATATGTTAGGCCACATCTGGAACACACTGTCCAGTTTTTCTCTCCAAAATTCAAGGGAGATGTTGAAAACCTGGACATGTTCCAGAGGGGACCAGTAAAATTAGGGGGCTGGAGAACTTCACAACTGAAAGAATGGTGCTTGCTCAGCCTTGAGAAGGGAAGACATAAGGTGGGGAAATCAAATCACTGCCTTCTGGTACCTAAAAGGTAGTTATGGAGAAGATGCATCTCTTCACGAGGATGCCCTGTGACAGGAGAAGCAATAGGCACAAGTGGCTTCAAGGAAAGTTCCACTCATATAATAAAAAGACTTCTTTGCTGTGAGAGCTGTTAAAGAGTATGACCAGTTGCTTACAGAAAGCAGAATCCTCCTCACTAGTCGTATTAAAGACTTGTCTTGACTGAGCCTTGAATAATCTAATCTAAGGCCCTGCTTTCAACAGAAAGTTGGACGAGATGGTCTGGAGAAGTTCCTTCCAAACTAGATTTGTCTGCGATTTCTTTCCATTTCTTAATATATATATTGTTATGTATTTATCTTGGGGAAAAAATGTCCTGAGCTTTTGAACTCAGAGCAGAAAGCAGAGAGGATTAAACAGTATTTTTTTCTGTGAGTGTCCAAGATATAAAGAGCAGATAGCTTAGACAGCAGCTCCAGTTCCCACATACCTAGACTTTTAAAGGCCTGGGTTGCACCCTAACCTGAACACCTGACAGACATCCTCCCTGCCAGGTTTTTGCTCAGTCTAACTCTGCCCAGAGGGACAGTGAGTCTCATGCTTCTCCCTGGCCTTGCTTCCCTTGGCTACTGACTTGTTTCATGCTCCACATCGTGTGCCAGCTCAAAGCACAAGTCTCGCCCTTTTGCCTCCTGGACATGAGCTGGCCTGCGAGTGGGCGCAGCAACCTCTCATGAAAGCGAGGAAAGAAAGGCAGTTGTTACTGGCAAAGGTAAAACTGCCTGCAGTTTCAGCTCACCAAAAGTCCCTGTCATGGCTTGAGCTCCAAGCCCAAGAGATGAACAGAGCCTCACAGATAAACTACTTTGAGGCCAGCAGCTGAAAGGTTAAACATGGTCCAATAAACAAGCAAATCAATCAAGCTGTGTGATTTTTGGCTGAGCACCTTTAAACTCACAATCCCACCTGCCATTTCCCTGACAGGATCTATATCAATATAGACATGATAAGGAGGGTGGATTTATCATTCTCACCAATGCTTTCCTATCTTGCATGCAAGGGCAGGAGAAGAGGAGAGCTGGCTTCAGTGCGAGGCAGCTGGCAAGCAAAGCAGAGAGAAGAATGGCAGCAACCTGGGGCAGCACTGGTGGCATACACCTAGCAAGGCATCAGAACCTTCACCTAGAAAGGCATCAGGGCCACCAAGTGCCATGGCACACCTTTGGAGTGGCTTCTACCAGTGTGAAATCATTTGCATCGTGGAAGCTGCACCTGAAATACCTCTCCAAAATTGCCTCATATAGAAATACCCCTCCAAAATATGCTTCAGATAAGCAGCAATTCTTACCCTGAGAAGCTGGAGACATGTCTAATTCCAAACTACTCTCTTTCTTGGCCCCCACTTCTAGCTTGCTGTAAGCGAGAGCAATACAGACAACTTCCATCCCTATTAAGGACAATGAGACAATGGGAACCCGTTCGGTGCAGCAATCCTTGAGGTACTTGGGATGATGCCCAGCTATGTTTTGCTTGGCCCCATCCACAGGCTTCCAGGAGAGCCTACGTCATTGTTCCCTGTCCCAGCAGCACTCCAGAGCAGCCACGCAAGCCAGGGAAGAAAGTGGAAGCATTACTAGTGGGACAGGCAGCAGCCAGGCAGCCACCATGGAGCCACTTAGAAATTAGAGAATAGGCAGAGTAGGCACCTATTTTTGTGAAAATGATCTGCAATTAAATTTATATTAACTGTTGCAGGCCATGCACAGGAAGACAACTCAGTCTTGAAAACAGGCATGAAGGACAGCTTCATAAAGGCAGGAAACTGATGTATGCTCATATTCAGACTGGTTTCCCCCATAACAAGGTCCAGGGGATCACTGTCTGTCTGTCCTCCCTCTGATGAATACATTGGCTGGAAGGAAGAAAACACGTCAGAGAACTGAACGATAATGAGATTTTGATCAATTGTGTGTAAACAGCTGAGCAGAGGAGAGAAAACCTAAAGCTGCCAGCCCAAATTTGGGATGAGCTGACAGACTATCAAGAGATACAGAGGCTTTGGATGGGAACAGCTGTGGTCCTGGGACTGTGAGTGCAAGCAAAGCACAGATCCTCTCCGGAGACATGAAATGGTGGTGGGCAGGTATCCAGACAGGTGAGAGACTTAAGTGGGAGATGGGACGTGGGCTTCCCATGTTAAAGAGGAACTGCTCAGTGCTGGTCTCTGCAAGCTCTTGTGCTTGATAAAACATGGGAAAAGCGGGCACACCCAAAGAAACAGTGAAGTTTGGTATAAATTACATTGCAGTTTCCTCTTATGCTGACATATAACCCCAGTGGGATTCACTGGGCACCATTTTTAATCCACTGGTTTCTCAGCTTCTGAATATTTCAGGCATCTTCAGCACAAATACAAAGAGAAAGGTGGGATGGCCAGGATGCCCAGAGCTCACCCACTGCTCTGCTCCTTTCCCTGCAAGAACAGAGGTGGCCATTAACAGCAGGGAAGACCTTGGGCTGCCTGAAGAAGGGGCAGCCCCAGCTCCTGCCTCCTGTCTTCCCTAAACAGAAGTAGCTGTAAGTGCTGGCCCACTTGGGTTTGCAACAGAAGCATTTTGAGACGAATTGCTCAAATCTGGGGGCCTTCCTAAAACAGTGAGTAGAAAGTGATTTGGGAATAGTTTAATGCCCTCTGTCGTGGGCATCTGCAATTCAGCTCCTTGGTACACCCAGGCATTTTAGGGTCTTCACCTTATATTTTCCAGAGCTCCTTTGAGTGCTAACTGGTTACTCTGGGACCAGGACATTTTGATTTTTATTAGAAATCCCATCCTGAAATACACAACTTTGCACAAAAAAAGGACATCACCCCAGAAGGATGAAGCGTAGATGACAGGTGTGACAGCGAGGATGACAAGCACTGCAAGTCCTGGTTATAACAAAAATGCAGTGGGCAACACAGTCATGTTTGTGGCCTCCCAGCTGGTTCACGGTTCAGCCATAAAGCCCAAAGTATGATGAAGACACAAAATAATGAAGACAAACAGGGTGGTGATGCCCAAATGATAAGAAGTGGTGGGGATTATTCCTCTTATCCAGCCAACTTTCCTGTGTCTTAGTCTTAGGAGACTATTTCAAATACCTCATCTATGACAAAAGGGAGATATCCTAATTGAGGGTTAAAAATGGGAAATCCTATGGCCAAAAGAAGGAACGTCCCCTACAAGGAGGTATGCAGGAGATGGCACCCCCACAATGAGAGACACATCATTAGTTTCACAAGAGCTGCAGACTACTGAGACCGTAATACATTTTAAAGCTTTTTTTTGAGCCTGGGATGCTTTCTTCTTAACTTAGCAGATCTCGAGGTCCTTATCAGTACTGGAAGTTCAGATAACTTGGCAATCTTCCTGAACATTTTCTTTAAAATGAATAAAACTGACAAGCACAATGTGAGTTACAAACTGCCTTGACTTCCAGGAATAAGAGGATGGTTCAAAGAATGCAGCCCTGGAGACTCCGATGGAAAAAAGAGCGTATCTTATGGTAGAGCTTTCCCATCCCCACCTTCATTTTTTCAGTCAATTTTCTACCCCCTGCACTTTCGCCATGATGCAGTCGGGATGTCTCTCTGCAGCAAGACTCATTCCAACTGGCAGCTCTGGATCAAAGAGCACTGGAAACATCAATCAGTGTGCCTAATCATTTCCAATCACAAGAAAATTTTCTCTGTGACCTGGCATATAAACATCAAGTCATTTCATTCACCGGTTGACGGACCAGAAACCAAACAATCCTTATCATACCTAATTCATCTTACTCCTCTGGGTTATAGAGGGATCAGCCTGCAATTCTTCAGCAGTAGTGGCAAACTTTAGACACTTTACTTAATCAAACTGATTAGCAACCTGTCTGTAACACCTTTTATCTACTGGTTCCAAAGCAGTTTATAACCATTAAGTGCATCTAATTTTGCAATAGCAAAGCAAGATGTGATTACTATTTTCAAAAGTACCTCCAGTAACGAGGGAAAGCTCTTGTTTTAAAGGGGTGGGGAGGTTCAAGGCAGCAAGTTTTGCTGATGCATGAAAACCTCTTTGAAAATTAAATGACTGAATGGTGAAGTCAGGGAGGGAGCCCAGGAATTTTGATTGCCAGCTATCTGTGCTGCCCGTATTGCCATATGGTTTGTAGCAAAAGGAAAGGAATAATCAAACCAGACATCTGTGCCCAGAGCCTTATCTATTTGGGCACCATCCTCCAGACAGCCACACTCTAAGCACAAAGAAAGGGCGATGAGATCTCTTCTCCCCTCAGTGTGTCTGTGGGGGGATGTGGTGCCTCCTACTCCAGTTCACGTAACTATGTGTGTGATTGCCACCTGTTTGGGAGTTTGCTTCCATGGTAACATTGATTTCTCACTTAATGCCAAGAGCAGAACAACAACCCTGTCACTGTCACAAGGAAAGCTGACAAAAAGCTAAGGTTGCTTTAGCTTTCCTTGGCAAAAAAAAAAAAGAAAAAAAAAAAAATAATTATGCCAAAGGTCAGCCTGTTCCAGGGCAGCTTGTTCCTGCTTTGAAGGAGAAAGAAGTGAAGGGTGGCACGGAAACCTGCGGCTACACCTGACGGGTTCTCACGGATAAGAGCCTGCGATGGAGCCCTGCAGCAGCAGTTTGCAAACTTGCACAACCTGCCTTGAACCTTGCCCAAAACTGTCCCGTTCTTTTCTCTGGTGCATGGTGCCAGAGGCAATCCAAGCTCAGTTCCTGCTCTCTCCTGAACACCAAGTAATAGTTCAGTGTCTTTTCCTTGAGAGTAGGTGCCTTCAGGGAGAGGTGTGGGGAGGTAAAGAAGAGCTGAAATAGAAGTATGAGCACATGAGAGTCTTCTTCCTACATGGATGCAACCTCATCCGCTGCAGTGGGAAGTTAAATGAAGGATTTCCTGGTGGAAAGACTGCCAAACCAAAGCTTGGGAGAGCTGGATTTTGACACCTGCTCAGCCACAGGCTTGTTGCCTGGCTTTGCACAAGTCACTCAAAAGCCACATGATAATGGTACTGACATATCTGGCTCCTGAAAGGAAGTCCATAACACTGAGCGCGTTGACTGCAGAGGATTAAGCATCTATGAATAGGTTTGGCACAAGGCAACGCATCCAATGATGGCTGCCAACTAGGGCAAGAGGAGGTGCCAAAACACAGGAGCAAATCTCCCCCAGGTCTCCGTCGTTTGAATTGCACGGCGCCATGGGAGCCTGCTGTTGGTGTGAGCAGCAAGGGGCTGGTTCATCCTGCATTGATCCAGCACCTGCAGGGGCTTAGCACATTATCACTCCTTGCTCCCATCTCCATGCCCCAGGTTTCCATAACCATCCACAGACCCCAAACTGTGCTTTATCCCTTTGATCCCTAGTCCCAATCTGCTCTAGAGGCTAATAAACCTGACCGGACAGGCAGGGGACAGGCAAGACATCTGGAAGTAATAATTTCACCAACTTAAGAGAGCGATGCCAGGGCTGGTCCCTGGGTACCTCTTCTCTCTGCAGATGGCTGAAGACAGGGATTGTGCACCTCTGCTTGTCACCCGGTGGTTACCCACCAGGAAAAGAGAGATGAGGCTTTGGATACAGAGCTCTGTACAAACTCTAGGCAGCTCTGAAAAAGCAAAGCAGAGCCGTATGTCCCTCCAGTTATGAGCAGAGTGCTGCTTTCTTTGCTGATCTGGCTGAGACAGCACTATGTTTCAGTAGCATCTCAGTGCCCCAGGGCTATCGGGTCCCAAGCAGACAGGACAGAGCCAGTCTGCCAGTGTCACTGCCATGCTCAGCGCAGGCCGGGCACTTACAGCATCGCTCCAGGCACGAGGGAGATGGTACTAGCATTCTACGTGCCTCTTGGGTTAGCTGCCCAAGATCTTTTCTGCAGGTGCTCAGCTGGCCAGTTTCCTACCAGCTCAGAAGACTATAAAGTGTCTCAATCTCAGTGAGAAAAGCAGAGACAGGCAAAGTCTGGACTGTATCAACAAAAAACACCTCCTTTTTCAGAGTTAGCAAATCTGTGTTGCAGCCTTCGTAGGTACTGGCAGAGTACGCCTGTGAGGAAGGGCTCAGGAACTCCAACACCACGTTCCCCCTCCCACCCTTCCTTGTACTGTAAACCCAAAACTTAGAATACCAAGTTGTCAGAAAGTGAGCTGTTTTGATAATGATGAAGAAAAGCCACTGAGCCCACCTGAACCAACATGAACCAAACATGAGCCACTGTGGGACTGACATTTTCAAACCCCGCTGAAGCTTCTGGTGTGCCTTCCCTGCAAGTGGAAAGGCAAAACTGCAGTGCAGAAGAACAGGTTAGCAAGACCCAGGCCGAGCGAGCCGTTGGTGAACTTGCTCAGCTTGGAAGTATTGAAACCATGCTTCCATGCTGCTAAGTGGAGTTGATGTACCCTTCCAGGGGAGGTTTAGATTGGAAATGTGGAAAGAATTCTTCACCAAAAGGGTTGTCAAGCTTTGGAACAGGCTGCTCAGGGAAGCGGTTGAGTCACCATCCCTGGAAGTATTTAAAAAATGTGTAGAGATGTAGCTTAGGGACATGGTTTAATGGTGGACTTGGTAGTGTTAGGTTTATGTTTGGACTTGATGACCTTAAGGGGATCTTTTCCAATCTATTCTACAACTCCTCTAAGCAAGGCTTTTGAGTTCAGCCTTGGCACCAATGGCAGGCTCCAGAGCTCCGGGACCAGAGCAAACACCCATCTGTCCACCTGCACTTATCTGCGTGCATGAGCTCTATGTAAAAACAAAGTACTTGATGCAGCCGTGGTGACTGTGAGATAACACACTGCTGTCACCTGAAAGGGAGTCAAGGGAAATGCGGAGAGGAATGCTGGTGGCTCCTTTTCCTCATTCCCTTCCACTCACTGGAAATTTGCTACTGGTAACTAAAAAAAAAAAAATAATCATAAGAGAAGACTGAAAACACCTCCTGACAGTCAGAGCAGGATTGCTGCTAGGCTTCTTCTCATCCTCACTTTCCTTTTGCCACCAACTCATTTATCAGAAACCATTTACTGACATGGAAATCTTTGTATGTGAGTAAATACTTTTATGATATAAACTCCAAAACAAAAAAACAACACTGTAAAAAGAAAGGTAGAAAAGTCCCAGCTTTTTCAGTCCCATGAAAAACATTTGATTTATTCAAAACTGATAATTATATTTGAGGATTAAAAAAATTTACGCCACAAATCCCAACTAAATGGAGCTGCCTAAGCCGAGAGTTCTGCTTTGGTAATTCCAAGCCATTCACGACTTTCCTTTGAATTCTTTCTGGCATTTCCCCATCCTTCTTCAAGCGCAGACATCAGCCAGTGTGTTGCTCTGTAAAGGGACAAAGTCACCTCCTGTTTCTATTTGCTCTCTAGAGTTGCAGACATCCTTTCTGTCCCGCTGCTCCCTCGAGAGCTCACCTTCACAAGATTACACACAATGACCCATCCCTTAAACTCCCTCCATGACAATGTGATACCCATGCAGTCTCACTTTGGGTTTAAACAGAACCTGAATTCTTCGTTCCCAACTACACTGCAATACATTTGACTGCCATAAATGAGGGGTTGTTTTTTTTTTTTGCATTGGTGCTATTTAATCAGATACATCCTACAAGGGCTGATTACATGCTTACACAGTGCAAGGGGATATTCCTTGACACAGGTATTCAATCTCTTCTGCTGCACTGCTCCTTCACACCCTCTTAGCCGTAACAACTAGCACCTTTCTGAATGAAGACTAGGAGCCAACATGGACCCTTGTCAATAACCAGCTGCTTGCAGGCCCTCAACATGGAAAACTGGAGAGTCTGGATAGAGGTCTGCTGTAGGACAAGGAAGGGTGTGGGAGCTCTTTCTTACAAAGGAAAGTGGGTCCAAGCTGACACAAAGGCAGCAAACCTGAGGCTTACAACCAGGGATGTCCATTGAAATGCTAAAAACTTCAGAGGGAAAGGGCTGCAGTGAGCAAGTGCTCTGCTCGTGCCTGCGTTTCCAGCCCAGTTACACACTGGGGAAGTAAAGGACATGGTTTCAAATTATTCTTATTTTCATCACGTTTCTCCCACATGACGTTCCTCTTCTTTTCTCCAATTATGGCATCACTCTGGGCTTTCCCAAATTCTCCCGTTGTAATAAGGGGCTCTGTAGGACGAGTGTTCAGGGACTCTTACACACCAAGACAACTAAGGTGTCTCTTACTTTCCTGCTGGTTCCTGCAGCCCCAGGTTCAGAGGCTTGCAGATGGAGTATCTGGCCACTCACAAAAGCACTTATGTTGCCTAATGAGCTTAGCTCCCATCTTTACCTCACTGCAGAATCCCATGGTGCACAATTCCCATGGGGAACAGAGAGAAGACAGTTGATGGCTACGCTGCGGTGATGAGCTGATCTTCAGATGTTTGTTAAAGCAGGGCTGGCATTAGGCATCATCCATTCCTGTGGTCATGGGAGGCCCACAATAATCAAAGTAGAGTTGCTTTTGCCACCCTTAGCAAAATTTAAATAACAAGCCCAATTTTATCCTCCTTCTAGGACAATCTGAAATTAACACACTACGAAAAAAGGATAAGAGAACAGATGGGGTTTGTTGTCTGCCTGCTACCAAAGTAAAGTTTTCATGGAAACTCAAAAAAAACCCCTAACTATGTGATTCACAAATTCTAAAAGCCGAGAGAAGCCAGCTAAATTATTTTGTCTGACCTTCTGCCTAATAAAGACCACAGAATTTCATCCAGTGACTTCTGCCCGAAGCCCAGTAATTTGTGGTTCAAACAGAGCATCATGACCAGCCTACTGTCCAGCTTTGATGTGAGGACATCAAATGAGGTGCTAACCACTTCCCATGCTGCCAAAAACTGGCTCTTCTACAGGTTGTCAGCATCTCTTCACCACTGTATAACTTGCCATAGCCTTCCCAAGGACATGAAAATTTTTATGTGTTTTTGCCCTCTCTACCAAAACTCTCAAACCATCAAAAACAGGGAAAATGGAGATTCTGAAGCAGAAAACATAAAGCAAGGACACACCAAGATAAGGATAACAGAGCATCTCAAAGTAACCTTCTGTTGCAGTCAAATGGATGAAATCTACATTAAAATGCCACTCAACGTCTACTTGTTTTCCCACTCTAGATGACGCAGTGGAAAAGTTACTTTGGTTGGAAATAAAAATTTTCCAAACGTACGTCTATCTGTGCGACCTGTAAGGAAAACACAATTATTTAGTTACAAAAGTAGGTTTTCTGCCACTTGTAAAGCTTGCCACAGTTTCACAGCAATAAATATTTCCTCATCAGAGACCCTGAGTGGCCAGGGCAAAATCGACTTCAATACCATCCCCTGTGAGACAGGCCCAGTAAAAACACCATTCAGTGCGGACCACACCTTCCAACTTTTTGTTTCCAAATTTCTGTGGCTGGAAGCACTGATAGGGTAAAGAAAACATTTATTTTTTTTTTTTATGGAAACAAGCCCAAAATGGCAAACAACCCAGAATGCTACAAGTCCAAACTCCTTTCAGGTGAGCAACAAATTAACACCAGTTTTTCCTTCCTTGTATCTTGCAAGTGCAGCATTCGATGGTGACCACAGTGATTAAAGTTCCTCCACCCACAGACCTACAACAGCCCAAGGGACAGACTTGAGATTTCTCTGTAACATAAGCCTGTGTTAGAGGGTGAGAAGGGACGTCAGGCACTCCGTCCTAAATCCACTCTCACTCCTGTTCATCACTAAATAATCATATTCACATTTAACAGCACCAAGCCAGAAGGTTCATTCCAAAAGGGTCTCTTTTGCCATCATTTTCAAAGACACAATTTTCACCTTCTGTATCTCACCTTCTGACTGCACTCCTGCCAAGGCTAAACCCAGGCTGAGAACTAAATTCTAAGGTTGGATATCTAGGGCTCCATGGCTCAGCCTCTGCCAGGATGAGCCTGGCTCAATTTTCTCCTCTCGTGTGGTGGGACAAGCCTCCAGAGCAGGTAAAGGTGCAGTTCCAGCTTGTAGAGGTCTTAAGCCAGCTGCAGTCAGTACAGTGATGCCGATTAAAGGCGCTGAGTGTTTGCGCAGGGTGCCTCAAGAAGGCAAAAGTTTCACATCTAATTATACGCTTTTAGAGCCATACTCCTTGTGGGAATCAAGCGAATCAAGCTAGTGAGATGATGGCAGCAACACCTCTGGCCATGGCTTTCTCAGCCATCCATGAGCTCTTGCTATCTACACGGCATGCAGGAATACAGCAACAGGAGCAGCACAGCACACACACCTAGAAGAACAAGATATGTATGTAGGCTTATTAATTAAACACCCATCTATCAGCTCAGGTCTGCAAAAACTATGTCATGCTTTACTGCATGTTGAAACTTCACATTGTTTTAAGGCCCAGTTAAAGTGCTCTTCTTTAACATTTAAGGCAACATCATTTTCTGCATGGAAGGTCTTAAATTAATTAAAAACCTGTTTGTGTCAAAGCATACAGGTGCAAACCAACCTGGCACAACCTGGTTGAAGTCAAAATAAGTGCACTTGAAGCAGGAATACACACAAAGGTGCTGTATGTTCACATAACTGCACTGATATTAAAGAGATTCATACCCAATAGCCGTTCAGCTGAAAATGCATAGCTTCTGAAAAAAGCCTAAAGCACTGTTGTTTGAGGTTCCGAGTAAATCAATAGTTGAAGCTCTCCTTTTAAATCACCCATCTTGAAGCAGTCATAGCAGGCAAAAGCAGTGATCCCGACAGCACAGTAGCGTAGACAGGGTGAAACCCCACAGCCAGTTTAAGTATAAGCCTCACAGTTTCCATGACTGCTACTGTAATGATTTTGCAACTCTCATTTATTTTTCACAATTTCAGCTGCTAGTTTGTGGCAAATATTTTGGAGAAAAATCACAAAACAAAAAACCATAAAAACTCCAAACCCCAGGGACTGCCCATCCTTGACAGGAACAGTCCTGGCATGCCTGGAATGTGTAAAACCACAGAAGAGCCATTTCTGTTCGTATTACTCCTTATGAAATCCTCTTTTATAGAAGACTCGGCATTGGAGGCTTCAGCTACTCAACAGAGCCCCTTCAAGGTTGCCTTTTGCTTTGAAATACAACTTATCAGTAGAAGCCCAGGAAGGTCTGGGTATCTGACTGTTGCATCCTTTGCTTTGAACTCCAGGACTGTTAAGCGCAAGGCTGATGAACTGGTCAAGTAATTTTTCTTCTCCTCCTTTATCCTCAGGTTCAGAGTAGATAAAAGCCACACCAGGCTTGCTGCCCTACCAACACAAATTTGACTGTTAATTTTACGTTTAAGAAAAAATGAATAATAAAACCCAACACCACACACAGTGATTATCACCACTACCCACACAAAGGCCAGTGAAACCACAGCGTGATTCAACAAGACCCAGGCTGCAGTGAGTATCTCTGGACACACATGGGAATATTCTCTGCAGTTTTGCAGTTCTTTCTTGCTCTGACATGTCCTTTTCTTGCACTGCTTCTACAAGTCTTTTTTATAACCCAACAACCTGTAGCATCAGTGTGCTGTTGTTGCTGGCAGCAGAGTGGGAGCCCAGCTCTGATTAGCCCCTTGCATTTCTAGTGGTACCTCCAGGGTACAGGCTGGGCAGACAGGAGTTTGCTTTGCTGGAGCGAGGAGGTGACCGACTCATGCTGCTGCATTAGTGCAGTGTTGAGCATGACATCTCTTGAGGTGCCTCAGGAGGGTCAAATTCTGCTCCTGTTTAAATTACTAGGCAAACTCTTCCTACTTTCTTCTTGTTTCCCACCTCTTCCCTTTCCTTCCCTGAGCTTTCTGAAGGTTTCTGGGCTCACCTTCACAGGTAAACAATCACTACAAGCACAGGGCAATCCGTACTACAAGGTTTGTGTCCTTCTCAAAAATCAGAAAGCACCAGAACAATTGACGGCAAAGACGAAACACAGGGACTGTTAACACCAGTTCCCAACACTTACAGCCTCTTATTCATCTAGATTGACATGGAACCCTGCAAAATGGAAGAAAAACTGTAATTCATATGCAAGAGGTCTGGCAGGACCAACATTAAAGACTGTGAGAAAAAACAGAATTGAGAAAAGAAAAGATAAAAAATAAGCAGGAATTCCCCAATGGTCTGGTGGTATCCGTGAGATTGCTTTCAGGACTTTTTTTCTGTTGTACCACCTCGATTTGCATACAAAGCATCTCTGCTGTCTTGGAAAAAAAAACACAAGAAGGATAAGGATATTTGCTGTCAAGGGTAGAATGGCTTTCGGCACCATATGACATACCATAAAGTCTCTCTCCTTGCTAAAGAAACTCATAGCAGTACACTGCAGTTCCTCCTCACTCCCAGCTCTACGTTCCATCCTGGGGGAAGCAGTGCACGATGCAGCTCCTCAGGAGAGCTTCCATAGTTAGAAAATCTGAAAATGAAAGAAAAACAAGCAGGTGAGTTGATTTGCATTCCAGATTTACAATTAACACAGTACCAAATTAGCCGGTAGGAAGTGGAAGAGTAAAAAGGAAAACCGCCAACTTGAAAATGCAAATCTTCACCCTACTACAATTGCAAGCCACAGTCAGGATTCCTACAGGCCAGGAAGGTGCTAGTAAAAACACATTTTTCACTACTTTTTTCAATGTGGTCACTTCATGAACTTGATAGTGGCTTGTGATATGTGGTTTCATCCCTATCCCATATGTAGTCGGTCTCGTTTCCTGAAAAGAACATGAACAGAAAAGCAGAAAAACATTACAACAATTGTACTAGTCTATATGTAGTTTCTTTCTCCTTTTTGTCTTTTATTTCTACCACACAGCACTAAAAAACCCCAGCACTTTTAAAATTAGTGCAAGATTAAAAAAATGAATCTTTTCCCAAGGCTCTTGGCTGATTTGAAATGCACACTAACTGTTGGCAGTACAGAATGAAACTACAGCACTTTGTTTCAATATAGTATACATCCTTACATGCATACAACTCCTCTACACAGGGCTACCAGGAATCATGATTCATCCTAAGCAGCAAATACAGCCAGTGTAGGTTGTTCAACAACCCCTTTGTACTGGTATTGCAGGACCTCAGCTCTCAGTGGCCATCAATAGTTGCAGCCACATGGGAAGCGCAGTGGTGAGTGAAAACTTGCTTTACAGATGAGTAAGTGAGACGGTGGAAATAGTAAGACCACATCTCTTTGCGTTTTTCTGCAGAATTCATTCACTGCCTTATTTGTCCAGGCTTGGTCCCACTCCCTGTGGGATTCCATGTCACTAGCAGAGAGAAGAGGTCTTTCTCATCCCAAGGCTCCTCTAATCTCCTCTTTCCTCCTGGCCAATGAGAAGCATTCAGGCTTTCCAAGGACAGTGATGGGTCCTATTTAAGAGATCATTTAGGCACATCCCATGGTCCCAGCTGAGCAGCTCTGCCACTGCTCAGTTGTTGGACTGGCAGTTGTTTGGTCCGCTGGCCAACTGGGACCTTAGAAAGGAAAAAAATGCCGCAAAGACAAACAGCACCCCGGGCTGCAGGAGCATAGGCAAGAGACCTCAGCACTCATTAGACTGCATTTAGATACTCCATTTAGGTTTGGGCACTGTTATACAATAAACATATTGACAAACTAGAGAAGTACATTGGAGGGGCACCAAGATGGCCAGGGACTGGAGGACTTGCCCAGATAGAAGAGGCTGACGGAGCTGGGCTTATTCAGCTAGGGGAGGAGATGACTTCGAGGAATTCAGAAGCAGCCTCCAGCACCTACTGGCAGGTTACTGACAAGAGAGAGTCAGGTTCTCCACTGCTGTGTCTGTCAGAAGAATGAGACAACACACACCTGAAACATGAGTGGTTCAAACTGGATGTTAGGAAAAACTTTCCATGTGATGAGAGTCAAGCCATAGAGCTGGCGGTGCACTCTCATCTTATGAAGTTTTCAGGACTTGGCTGAACAAAGTCATAAGCAAGCTGGTCTGATCTCATAGCTGACCCACCTGAGGTCCCTTTCAGCCCAAATTATCCTACAGTCTTACATATCATCTTCTAACTGCCATCAGTGCAGAGGCTTAGGACGAAAGAGTGGGAAGTGACTGGGTACTGTGATACCGCCCAAGCAAAAGAGTTGAAAGAAACCACAACCCAAGACTGTGAAGGCCCAGAAGATCCCCTTAGGCACTAACTTATGTTCTCCTTGGGACTTGACAAACCTCGCTTCTGCATCCAGTCCCACAGTGACCCAGACACAAACTGTCCACCTCAGTTTGGGCATCAGTGGCTGAGGAACCTCTGCCCATGTCCCATACAGAGCGCACACAAGAGCAGTGTTGGAGGGCAGCCACACCTCCTCCCTCCCCCATACACACATATTTACAGAACAAGCAGGATTTCCTAATCCCCGTGAATAGTATCAGCTATAAAAGCGCTCTCTGTACTGCCCAAGGCTGAAACTTCTATTCCATAGAATGGAGATGCCTCGAGAAGCCTTCCCTCTGCCCTGAAAGCTGCAATGCTCTAGTGCAGGACGAGCAACCTACACTGCCAGCATGGCCTTCCCCAACTCTCCATCCTTTGTGTCGAAAAGGATGTTGGAGGGATATCTTGTTTCCAGTCAAAATAACTTACATGGCCAAGAAACAGGAAGATGAAATGGGACCTAGAAGACAGAGCTGCTGAGCTCTGGCTTCTCTAGAAGAACCCATAGAAAACATGAGAAAACTTGTCACATGCACTGGGTAGGCAGGAAAGGAGGAGGTGGAAGAGGAGATGTTCAACTCCTTGCCCCAGGTCATGCAGAAAGTCAGTGGCAGAGCCATGAACCAACCTCTTCCCAGAGTCTTGATGCTCCCTTCCCTCTTCACACCTCTGCTTTACAGCCAATCTACATTACGGGGTAAAGATGCCCTTCTGACAATGCACATAATCACATTTCTTTTTGGAAACCAAAGCCCATAGGATACCAGCTGCACACAAGAAGTCAGTCCTGACCATATAACATTGTTTAAAAATGGAAACCTGCAATCACATTAAGAAATTGGTCCAGCTTTGAAGATACTCTTACCAACGTGTTTTGAGATGTGCTCTATTCTCACAGGGCCTTAGAAGGCTCAAAGATTTATCCACGTGGGTGGGTTTTTTTGTACTCGGAAGTGAGAGCAGTAAGCACCAGTAAGCACTTTTATACCTACCTATTCATAGGTTTTTATTTTCAGTACAGAAGAGGGTATCAGATCACCCAGTTTCAGCTTCTGCTGAAAACTCCTGTGTGACCCAGGATGGCTAATTTCAAGCAGTTTCTGAGCCCCTCTACTGACTCGTGCTGGCTTACAGTTCTATAACTGCACCCGTACTGAGGTCTGCACAAATCGGCATGAGAAACCACAATTAGTGCCTTGATACATAAATAAAGATTAAAAACCCCAACTCCTCTTCCTCATTGATAGGTGAGGTCTCCAAGTAGATACGTCTTCAGAAACAGGCTCCCCTCCTCTTTCCACCCTTCCATTCCTCCACCCTTCAAGCAAGGTCTCAGGGCAACACTTTGCAGCCTTGTTTGCTGGAGGAGAAGGGTGGTTTCTGTCTGAGAAGACTGTCAGAGCAGAGCAGACCCCGGGCATGCAATTACCTGGGCAGCAGCAACAGTATGTTAATTCACTGGATCCTTCTGAAATGAAGCACAGTGCAAGTCCCTGGAAAAAAGTGAAAAGGAGCCTGTTAAGGAAACTGTGTGAAGGCCTTGTGCGCAGCAGCTCCTTGGAGTCCAGACAAGGGTGGACTTTGCACAGCCATCATTTTTAGAGCCGAACTGACAGCCAGCACGCCTCCTCTTCCCACCGCGGCGCATCCAACAGGAGCAAGGGGAACCACCCTCAGTGCTGACAGGTCACTCCTGTCCATGAGACATCATCCTTATTTTAAAGAGATGCAGACACATAGAATAACTCCTGGAAGGGAGGATGCCTCGTTTGTGTTGAGTTTACCCTGGATAAACCATGGTCTTAAGGCCATGATGCCATGTGCCCTGTCTTAAGTGTCCACAGCCTTCTCACACTTTCAGAGGCACAGTCTCTTCCTTGGAGTCCTCAATTGCCAAGTTTGCATCCTGAGCTCTGCCCCCCTATTCAGGTGCCCAAAGCTCCTTAGGCAACTCCTGTCCTCCAACAACAAACAAACAAGGCAACATAGCAAAGAGAGAAGAAAACTAAAATGGTCCTTTGGTGAATTCACTATGAGAAGTCAATTCCCTCAGAAAGTCTACCCTAAGAAAGACCACACTGACTGACTGCCTCCTGGTATATTTCCCTTCTGACTACTACTGACTAATTGCTCTAACATCCAACTCAAAACTATGGCCCTGTGCCGGCATGATGATGGAAGGAGTCTTGCACCCCCAGACCAGAAGGGATGATTTGCTGCAGGCAGGAAAACGTTCCTCCCTCTCAGGAAAAAGGGCAGAGGAAGAGTCAAGAATATCTCCACTACCTCTGTATGGTGCACAGACTGCCCACTTGCATGCTTCTACTGCAGCTTTGAGACGACAACAAACTTCCTTGAGGAGCAAGAAATTATTTCCATCAAAGGTGAGTTTGGCTTTAAACCTGCACAGCCTCTTGTTGTAATCCATACAACATCATACAAGATCCATATAAGATATAGCATTCTTGTACATCATATGATCCATACAAGATTAAACTCTGCCAAGTGGAAAAGTTGCACCTCAAAGCTCTTTCTGCATTAGGCTGTTGACTGCTGAGATGATACATTGAGGTCAGAGGCTCATCTACGCTGGCACTCTTCTTCAGGGATAGAAGTGTGGCTTTCATGCATACCTACAACTGTCACCCTGAGGAGCCCAGGGACAACCATTTTAAGTACAAGAAGTTTAAAGTCAGCCCTTAGGTAGCACCAAAATTCTTGAGTTCTTGCAGAAACAGGATCAAAAGCAGCGAAAATCCAGAGAAAGCATTTACCAGTTTCTGCCATGTGCTGGTTTTTCTGAAGAGATTGTTTTCTGAGAGCAAGACTAAGAGAAATCAAATTGCTTGCTCTTGGTTACAAATGCATCTGTTATGCATGGACTGACTTTTCCTCTCCAAGGAGAAGATGGGGAAAGCAAAGCACAACACTCAGCTGCAAAGACACCAACATCTAGCCATGAACCTTGGCCTTTGCAGAGCTCCTGGTGGCTGTCCCTAAACTGGAGCACATCATCACCAGATGACGTGTCTCAGACAAGATGAGTTTCCTGAAAAGCACTGACAACATGCGGTTAAAAGCTTGGTTCAGACAAGCGGTGAAACAAGTCTGCTTCTGGGTTTTGAGCTGAATATTCAATGCTTTCCATGTTTGCTCACTCACAGGTTATCTGGGCTGCACAATCAGCAAAACTCCCGCAAAAACACTTCTCGGGGCTCGGCTACCAGGCATTCTGTAATGGAGCTGTTCTAGAGAAAAACAGAAGTGTTATCGCACGCGGCTGTCTCAATACAATTAGTCATACCTGATGGAGAGATACACGTCCTCACGAGGCTCTTGTCAACAGATGAAGTCAAAATGAAAACATCCTAACTATCAACAACTAACTTGAAAGCTGAATCATGAATCCTAAAAGCAGTCTCTATGCTGTGAAGAGATGTCTTCTCCACAGAAGCAGGCAGTTATGTTCTTTCCATCTGTTCTCTATTTCTTCTTCCTGTATAATTTTCTGACATTGCTCAGTGAAATAATATTCCCTCTTCCATCTCCCCACTCAAACAACCCTTCTCTGCTCTGGCTGAGGGCTGCTGTCGGGTCAGGAGAAGAAACTGTACTTGACGCAAGAAGAGGAAAAGCCCAGAGCTTCAGTGGTGGGAAACAATGTTCTGGTTGCCTCCTTTGTGTGACCTCAGACAAGTTCCCCAACACTACTTTGCCTCATTTCCCCACTGAATTAGCAAGTTCCCCACCACTCTGGGGAACTACCACCAGGATCAGTGCAGTAGGCCTGGTATTACCAATCCAGGGTTAACACTGATAATAATCAGGGGAGACTGCAGTCTGTCTAAGCACCTCATTTAGTCACATGAAGATCTTCAACACAACATTCACCAGCGTTTCATACAGCACTTCTGTGCCAGGAACATCTCTTATAGTTCTAAAGATCTTGTCAAACACTCCCTACAATAAGAGCACTGGTGGCTCAGGAGATCCACCTTCTCTCTTCACCACTTGACAGACACTTCCAGATCCACAGAACACTTTTGCATTCACACTAATGAGCGATGGAGATGACTGCCAAATGAATGGAAAGGGTTTGGCTTGTGGCTGGTACCAGAGGCAGAACATCAGGATGTAACTCAGTTGTTGAACTTCTCCAGCCAGGTTTCCAGACCAGGAGGCACTACATTAACCCCACAGGGATCCTGCAGTTGTTTGCTGTGTTGAGGACCTTGGCAGTTGACAGCATGCATGACGGTGGGGTTGAGAGCAGATAGCAAGCTGTTTCTCTTGATAATCATTATAAAATTCATTTGGAAACAAATTTCTTCTGCAGAAGCCTCCCCCTCAGTGAGAACAACTCTTTCGAGATGCAATCTGCACTGCCAGGGCTCGCAGTAAAGCATAAGAGGAAGCGCTCTGTGCTCTGAGGGGCAGCCAGCAAGCTAGGAGGAGCAGTTTCACATCCACAGCAGCGCTCATAACCAGTCAAATCCTCCAGATCTGGATAATTTCCAGGCAATTCTCAGCCAAAAAACACACATCTGTGCTCACACTAAAGAGCAGAGACACATCAAGATTCAAGAGCAATTGCTGTAGGTTGCTATGGCAGTGTGCATGGATGATTTTATCATCCTTATCAGCTGCAAGAGCATTTAGGCCCATTATGAGAGACTATCAAAGTGTTTTTTTAGGAGTGCAATAGGTGTGAGAAGCAGAAAATCAGCTAGAAGTCAGCAGTCAGCACAAATAGGAGTCCTTGCTCCAAGGCAGTTGCCTTCCATGGGCATGCAGACATTTACCCAGCCCTGAAGTCGAAGGGTGACACAGGGCTCCCCAGAAGCCCCTTAGCGCAGGAGGAGAGCTTTCCTCTGCACAGAGGGATATGCAGCCCTCCAGGGAGCACAGCAATGGAGAGCGGAGGGCATTTGCCTGTGCTCCCTGCAGAGCCAATGGAAGTAGGTCAATCCTTCTGCTTTGCTGAACCTTTTGGCGGGTCACAGCTACACTGCTGCCGCTGCTCGTCATTTGTGCCGCGTGGCAGCCACGTCATTCAGAAGTTAACAAATTCAATACATCAATTAAATCAACCTTGGCATCCATTCAAAACCCATCTTGCTGCTTTGTTTTTTTTCTTTTTCCTTTTTATTTGGTGGTGAAGAGACACACAAGAGGAAAGATGCAAGACAGGGCTACTAAGGGGAGAGCTGTTTTTCACCTCTCGGCTGTTTTCCCACTGCTCTCCTGTCATTGCAGAGATTTTTTTTTCCCTCAAGGGAATGTGACAAACCCACGTGGCATCACTTCTTTTGCCCCTTTCCTCCTCTAGCCCCCCAGACGAAATGACCTTTTCTATCTTCTCACAGGCTTTGTAAGTAGAGTCCACCACATGCTGGTGATCCTTTGGCTCTGCTGCTGACACTCACTGCACTGAACACAGGCTTGGCAAGCAAGCCAAGCTGGCAAGGGAAGGAATATCAAAGCACGGCCTGCAGCATCTGGGCTGGGCTGAACATGCTGCAAGGTGTGAGTATGATCTTCCACCATGAGACTGAGCAAATGCAGAAAGCAGTAGGGAGGCCACCAGAGATAGTTCACTGCACCCAGGTTCTCCTCTGGCTGCTCTCCTGTGCAGCTCTCAAGATCCTCTGTACACCAGCGCTACTTGATGGATGTGGACATGAACATGGGCTCATGCTGGGGAAACCATCCAAGACATGCTAGTAGATAGACATGGTCCTCTTGCTGCAGGATTAGGAGCTGCCATTTGGACAGCATCCCTCATCGCATAGGGATGCAGCCAGTGAGCTGCCAACTCCTGCTCTCTTCTGCAGCCCGACATTGACACCAGGACAGCCTTGTCCAACCTCTGCTGGCTCTTCATTGCAGCAGATCCTGCCCCTTCCACCAGCTCTTCCACTTCTGCCATATCCTTCCTGCCCTGCAACTACCATCTGGAAGGCAGGACGGTGGTATGGCCTGCCACTTTTCTGTGCCATGGCTTGCAGATCCCAGCAAAACTGCCATTCCTTACTGAGGGAGTCTTTAATTAGAGGCTTTTGGATCTTCCCTGAAGAACACACCTCTGATCTTCGGAGCGAACTTGTCTATTCCATATCCTTCAGGTCTTTTATAGCATTCCTGGGTTGGAGAACCAGGACTAGGAAATACTCCAGATGCCCAGACCAAGGCTATGCTGTTTCCTTCAGCCTAGCATTTTCTCCTTAGATCGATATGAAATATCTCTCTAGCAAAGAGAGAAGAGTGTTATATCTGGATGATGGAACTTTGCACAGCAAATTAATCCACAGTCTGTTCTCCGCTACTGCCTTGAAGCCATTCTTGGCCTCTGTGCTCAAAAGGAGCTTGTTCACCTTCCCATATCAGCTATTTCCTCTCCTTTAACCCACCCTCCCCTGAGATCATTCCTAAAATTCTCAACCTAGGGCAGCTGTTGCTCTAGACTCCTAAAATGAAGTCATGCTGTGGTGTTACTTTACTCACCAGCAGAAGTAAGTGCATTTGAAGAGCTCCAGCTCCCAGCACCTCAGCTGCAGTGGTACGTGCCAGGAAGGGACAGCTTTCCACAGACAACTCTCTGTGAGTCAACTCTCTGCGGGACAGCTCTCTGCAGTCAGCTCTCTGCAGGGACAACTCTCTGTGGGGGCAACTGTCAGCAAGGAGCCATTAGAGTGACGGTTAAGATTAGGGTCAGGCTTATGCTTAGGATTGGAGATACCCTGTGTACAGTTGTCCCCATAGAGAGTTGCCCTACAGAGATTTGGCTGTGGAGAATTGGCCACGGAGAGCTCTTCCTAGAACCATAGATGCTAGTCTCCTGGCAGGGAAGGATGTTTCATGCAAAAGCTATTGCTTATCCCTTTCTCAGCACTATAAGAGTTAAAATATCCCCTCTGTGAGCGCAGGAAGTTAATTCTCCGCAAGCAAGCTCTCTCTCCTCACATATTAATGACAGCATCAAGGCCATCTCTCCCCTCTGCCTGCTTCCTCACCTTATGTGCACTGGCCATGTGTGCCCCAGGCTGCACACCAGCAGAGATATACTCCTGGATCAGAGGAAATAAATGGGAGCAGAGGATACCAATCCAGAGCAATTACCTTGGCTGCAGTGATCATCATGAGAGAGGCCAAAAAGACCAAATGTCACATAGAACTGTGTTACAAGCAGTGGTCCCTCAGAACTACAAATTAAGCAGCAACCGTGCTTTGCACAGCAAAAGGTAGTGAAAGAATCTGGTGGGTTTTGCACCAGGATTGATGGAGCTGCTGTAACTTTCAAACTCAAAAAGAAATAGGAGGTGGTTTGTTGAGAGGTACAAAACCTCACACAAGTATTGTGACAAGAGACAGAAACCTTTCCTGCACCCCTCAGCGAAGCCAGATCTGGAAGGAAACCTTAATTACAGAGGTGGGCTTGCAGACTTTGTCTTGTCTGCTGCTTCTTATCCTGCCAAAGGGCCGCAATAATCAACTTCTGGTGTGTGCGGCATCTCCTTGTGAGATGACCCAGCAGGGGATGTAGCCAGGGTCCTCCTTTCTGGGCCACGTGCCCATGGTGGGACCACAGCAGACACCACAGTTTGCAAGCCCCTGGCACGCTGGGTCATGCGCTGCCTTCATCAAGCCACATGGCTACAGCTGGGATGGGGGGGCAGGGAGAAGGGAAAGAGCTACAGCTCTTATTGCAAAAGTGGAGGAGCCGATTCCAGGTGCTCTGCACCCAGACAACAACCTGCTCTCCTCCTCCCCTTTACTTGCTACCACCTCTGGCAGCAAGGGGCTCGTTCAGCTGCTCTTTTGCTGAGACATCAGATGAGTCACTACTAAGCACGGAGCAAATGGCACAGCTTATGGGAGTTCTGGCCTCTTTGCAGTGGGTTCTGCAACTGGCTTTCTCCAAAGGATAAGGTGGCATAGGAAAATCCCACATCCACGTTGCACATCATTGCTCCATTAGCTATCAGAAAGGTTATGATCTACAATGATATGATCTTTACTGCTGAAATGCAGATTCAATCCTCTACAACACCGACCTAGGAGCTGTTGGAGCACACACAGAAGAGCAGCAATTTGCACTACCAGGGTGAGAAAGAAAACAGAAGCTGCCTCTGGCACTAATGAACAGGCACTGCCTGCTAGTGAGTTCACGGGAAATAGTGTCCTCAGAGGAACAGCCACTAGCTCAGCATGTCCTTGCACTCAGCTGCTTTCTCCTTGCACGAACCTCTGGTGCAAGCAAGCCAAACACGATAAAACTAATTCTCACGCATTTACTCTTTTATGGCACCTGTCTACATGAGGGGTCAAACAGTAGGATGGGTGAACAGTCTGCATGCCCTCAGAGCTAATATCACCAGCTAAGGAGCTTCACCATCCCTTCAGCAGCATTTTACTCTTGCCAGTCCTAGATGGTGTGTCTAAAGCAATTTACTGGAAGAGATGGGAAGAAAATTCAGCGGACCAATGTCCCTAGTGTTGCCAAATCCTGCACACTCTTTCAGCTCTTCTAGACACCACAAAGCAACAAATGCCAGCCTATCCTGGGGCTGGGCCAGGTCTCGCTGTGGATGCTTCCAACCCCAACTCAGTCAGGGCTACCCCACAAGGGCTCCCTACTTGACCCCTTTCCTAAGACAGTATCCTTATTGTCCCCACCAGTGTAGACCAGCACACTCACCAATGTCTGCAAAGTACTCGAGAGAACTAAGCAGCACAGGAGAGCCTGCGAGTGATTCAGCCAGGCCAAGGCCAATGGCTGAGACGTTTCACACCACCACAGTCGATGCCACCAACGTCTGTCTCCATTGCTGGCGGGAGCCTTGTGGGGCTGTGACAGGAAACCAGGTCTTAATCACCATCTCAGTTTTCATTCTCCTCTTCAGTTCTGCAGTTTTAGCAGCTGTTGCAAGCTGGCTCCACGCTTTCAGATGAGCAACCGTTAGGGCACAGGGTTTAGGTTGAGTGTTTTCAGGTTGCAACTCCAAACGTAAAGAAAAATGTGAAGCTGAAGAAGGCTATGGGTTGAAATCAGGCTGCAATCAAAGCTTTAAAACCAAGCAAAAAGCAAACACCAGCCTCCTACCCAGGCTGACACTGCCTGCACTGCCTAGAACAGGCAGCCAGGCCGGTCAATCCATACAGGCAGGACTCTGGCACTGCACAGGCTGAGGTTGCTGCCCACTTGGGACAGTCACGCAACATGGTCCGATGCAGATGTGTCTCCAGGTGCTTCCCCTTCTCCTTGTTCATGATACATCTATAGATCTATTGAGATACCAGGGCCGTGCTTTATAAGCTAATTGCTTAGCCTCCGTGGCAGCTAAGGAAAATTCCCCTTGCAGACGGGGAAGTGCTGCCACTGTAACCCACACAGCTGGCAGAGCCAGCCCCTGTACACCTGCACCAGAGTCCATCTAGAAGGCAGAGAGGGTGCTGGAACCCAGAAAAGGACGTGGCAAGAGCTCACTGGCACAAACATCCCCATGCACCAACAGAGGACTGCTCACCAAACACCCATCAGCCCATGCTCCCTATGCTCCCCATGCTCACATGGCCCATGGAACTCCAGAGGCAGCAGCTAGCCCAGCAAAACAAGAGGCTTGATTTTTTGTGCCCAACTATAGTTGCTTTCTCCTTTTGCAGCCCCCTCAACCTAGGTACAATGAGAAGTAACAAGAAAGCAACCACAAATCTCTCCAGCCTTGAGCATCCAGAATGGTGAAGGTGACTCCTGGAGATAACATTTTCTTCTGCAATTTCACAGGTTCTCACCTATGTGCTAGAATGAGATTCCTGCTGTGCTCTGGGAGACAAGGGGACATTTACAGCCCACGCCCCCAACAGCTCATCTTGTCCCTCCTGTGTCTCCCCCTGCCAAACACAGCCTGTGGTTTGGTGTTCAGCCTGATACCTTCCCCCATATCATCAGCCCTTGCAGTTTGAAGAAGCTGATATGGGCAAGCTGAGTCCAAGCAAAGGAAATACTTCCCTCTCATTTCAAGCTGGCAGCACTGAGTGACATTTTGTACGACTTAGGTACTAGCGTGAAAATGTCAAGTCTTAAAATGATGGAACCCTTGAGTCAAGACCCAGAGCAACCTTTGCCACAAAACTAATTAAATCTTTGGGAAAGAGGATAGTATTTACCACCTGCTTTCCTCATACTGCTTTAAGTAACATTACCCCTGAAAAGCCCCCTCATGAGCTCTGAAGTCCAGCCCTTGCCTCCCCATCACCTCCACGTACCACTGCTGCAGTGGGTAGAGAGCCTGCAGGTGACACAGCCACTGCCAAACTGCCCATGACCTACAAGAGTTTTGCCTTCTCCAAGCTGGCCTTGATCTGACCACCTTCTTCACCTGAAATGTATAGAAATCAACGCTTGCTGCAAGAGGAGCTTACAAAACTGGCTTTAGAACTCCTGCCCAACAGCGCACCATAGACTGGACCATGGGCATTGCTATAGCAGGTGTCGGATTCATCTCAGCTACCTTATAGCCATCTAAAGTGTATGCACCTAGGCCAAGCGAGTTGGCTAGGGGCATGTCACATCCAACGAAAGAAAGGTGTTTGTAGCATTGCTGTCTGCATCCGAACAAGTCATCGAAGAACCTGTCACATAGCCAGGGAAGCAGAAGGTGCAATTCATCTCACTCATCACACCCATCACACCTTAAACCCGATGGACAATGTTGACTAGGTCTCCACTAACTACAGCAGAAATCAAATGCTGTGCTGCCAGCCTACATAGGGACTGCCATTTGATGACTCTCGCTACACCAACTAGGGAAATGGAAAGAAGGAGAGACTTCCAGAGGGCAAAAAAGCTCTGAAAGCCTAACTTCAGCATCTGAAATTTTGCTGTCCTAATGCTGGTGCGCTTCCAGTGGTTAATCCCCAATCCCTCTAGCAAGGGGATATGCCACATTTTGATTTTGCCCCCTTGCTCTCTAGCTGTTCCAGTAAGCTAAAATGGGTTTGTGCTCATACAGACAATGCTGCAAATGCACATGTAGCCAATTCCACAGCCTCCATGCATAGCAGCTTTTGGCAACAGGAGCAGCAATATCTCAAATGGCTCCATCAGGATTCATTTCACCTGAGAATGGTTATCAGAGCATGCAGATTTGAGTGGTACATTTGGCACAGCTGTATTAAAACATCTCAGTAAAATACCCTGAGACTTCAAGACAGAAAATGCTGTATGGGCAGCTAATTTGCTCCTAATAGCGCATTTACCTCTGGCAGAAGTTAGAGACTGTAAGTGCTTCATGAGCCATTTGCAGGAACATTTGTCGGCATTACTGAGTAACTCAGGAACTTAATTATCTCTTTTAAAATGACTTGTGTGATTTAAAAAACTGCTTGGATTTTGGGTGCCCTGGGATCCCTAACACCCAATCGAGTCACTCAGCTGGTGCAATCTCAGTTACCATGCAGGTCACTCATGTTGCTCTAAATCCTTCTTCCTACTCACCAAACCCACAAACATGCCCCAAATAATCCACCTTCCCAAACAGAGAGAAGCAAAACCTCAGCAATCACCTCCTTATCCGCTACCTCGAGCTTCCCGAACAAGAGCCAGAGTACACATCCCCTACTGGGCTCAGCAAACTTTCAGCACAAATGCATGCCTGAGCATCTTTAGACCTAAAATATATATATTTAGGGAAGTCGTTATGCTTCTCGGAAACTTTTTGCAATATTATCTACAGGGTTTAGCAGCAGTTTTTAGAGTCTGCTGGCAGTTCACAGCTTGAACCAAAAGACTCACAAATCTTCTTACTAATAATGGCCCACGGGGCTGGAAAGCCCCCATGAACCTCTCAGCCCCATGCTGCAGCGAGGCAACACGCCTGAGTGCTCGATTTGAATACCTACGGCTGAGGCCGCCCACGGGGAAGCACCAGATCCTGCCTCTGAGCTGTAATCTTGACCCCAGAGATGCAAGGTGAGCAAGGCAGGGGCTGGTATTTTTATTTCTCTACACGAAAATTATTTCCACTAAGCGATGGTTAAGGCATTGATTGGGCTTTGGGGATTTTTTTTAGGCATGCCATTGTAGGAGGACGTGCCCAAAGTGGAAAAACATGCTGGTAAAATTACCAGTGTCCCTATCCTTGCATTCACTGGCTGATGCTACACCATCCCCAACAGCCAAACTCCCACCCCTTCCCCAAATTGCAAAACCAGATTATCACTCAGAACAGTTTAGTCCTGAGATCAGTTCATGGCATGTGAATATCTGACAGAGTCTAAAGGGAGAAAATCTTAAAGGCATTTTTTGGCTTTATTGGCCAGGGACCTAATTGAGCCTACGTTATAAGCTGTCGCACAGAGGCTTTTGCTACAACAACTGTTCCTGGAGCCAGCTGAAATGTAATTTATTTTTATAGTACAAGCAGGATATAGCTCTTTACTCCAGAGTGACACAACAGGCTGAAGAACAGAAGCTCTCATATAGGCCTCAGCACAAAACACCTCTCAAAGTAGATCCCTCATCAGTTCTTGCAACGAGCATCAAAGTCATAGAATCAAAGAATGGCTTGGCTTAGAAACGACCTTAAAAAATCATCTAATTCAACCGCCCTGCCACCGGCAGGGACATCTTTCATTACATCATTTTTCTCAAAGTCCTATCCAACCTGATCTTGAACTCTTCTGGGGAGGGGGCATGCGCAACTTCTCTGGGCAACTTGGTCCACTGCCTCACCTCTCTCACAGTAAATGCAGCGACACAAATCACATGATCAGGACACAAGCACAGGTCCTCAAGCCAAATTTCTCTCGTGCATTAACACACTGAGGCTCTTGTTCAGGTTCACTGAGAAATTGAATGCAGCACCTAGCACGCTGTCACTGCCCCAGACTGACACTGGTGAAAGGAATGTGCTCCTTGTGATGCAGCTATCTGGGGTCTCAGTTCAGCATTTTAGCGGAAACCAAATGCTTTCAACAGTTTAAGCCATGGTGTGAGCCGCAGGAGATGATGTCCAAGTGCATGTTCCAGGTGGGGTACAAGCTGTCTCTGGTGACACAGTTGGCACATCCCTGACTGAAGTGCTTCCCCATCAAAATGTCTCCTTTTGACTTCCAATTGTCCTTCATTCCTGCATGGCCTTTTGCACCCCTCCAAGCTGTTTACCACCTTCAGCTAACGCCTTTGCAGCTTCTTGCCAATCTCCTCGGGTTAACATCTTCCCAGACACTCCCACTGTCCTGTACATAGCCCCAGCTTCACAGCTCTGATCCTTCTGCATCTCTGCCGAGGACAGGTTTCTCCCCTTGCTTATCACTTCTTAAATCCCATCACCTATTGCTCAAGCAGCTTTAACATCAGTGTTTATGGAAGCAGAGGCAGATTTGGGTGCATGATCCCAGGTAGCCAGCAAATTTGGCCCCCAAGAATGTTATTCCAGGTGTCTTCATGGAGCTGACCGTGTTGGGTACAACTCTCACTGACATTGAATCAAGGAGCTTTTTTACTTTATTGCAGCCATTATTTTGCCTTTAAGGACTCAAAATTAACATGCTGCAAAAGCAGCTGTCTTACCTGTTCCTGCACCATCGGGGTTGTCTTGCTGGAGAAGAAGCATAATGGCTCTGGAAAGAAAACAAAAACAACACGCACAAAGAATCGAGGAAAGCCTCTAGCAGCATCTACTAAAAGACAAAACCTGCATGTTTTCTTGGAGAACAGCTACAAAGCTACAGCCTTTCAACACTAGCATTCATTTTAAGGTGACATCTTGAAGTGCAGCTTGAAATGACATGAGCTGCCCCACGCCCAGCACCACACCACGAGAAGCAAAAACTCTTCTGTGAACCCTTTAAATGGACAAACCAAGGGGAAAAATATGCCAGAGACCCAAAGCACATTTGTGGAAAAGCATGAATGGTGGAATTAAGGTTCCTGGCTCTTGGCATTGTGCTACAGCTGTTATAAAACAACATATTCATTTCAGCTGCACAGTTACCGATACTCTAGCATGAGTCATTCACAATACTTATCTAATGGTGAGTAAGCTGCTCCTGCTGGTCATACTTTCCAGATAAATCTGTAAAGAAAACAAGGGGGAAAAATTCCTATCAAAACATGTTATCAAAGAAGTAAAAGGAGGAAGATGGTACCTGGACAGCAAGACAGCATCAAAGTGGCAGGGGGAAAGTTGGCTTGGGGAAGAAAAATGCACATCAGGAGGAGAAAGACAACTATAAACGTCTGAATAGGGTATGGGTGATGTTCCATTAAAACAACTATAACGTGACCCTTCCTATCAGCAGACGCTGCAGCAAAAACCTATGGCAGTGTTTGTATGTGACACAGCTTTTGGGATTGTGACGCAAATTTACAGAAGATATAGCAGATTGAGGGTCAGTGCTCATCACTTCGTTGCTGCAAGAAGTGCTTGGCAGTGAGCGTGGGCCCAAGTAAGGACCTGGTGCCCTGTAAAAAGCTGCTTGAGGCCAGTGTCTATAAAATCCTGAACAGCATGGCAACTCACCCATGCAGAGGGTGCGAAGCAATCCTGAACACAGGGGATGCTTCTTCACCTAACCTTGTTTTTAATAAAGCTCAGCAACTAGATTTCAAATAATTCAATGGCACAATTAATGAAAGAAAAAGACAAAGCCACCTTGTTTCAAATCTGTCTCATGAAAGCAAACCTGAATGATGCCAATTGCTCTTTCGCACCCAGCCGTATGTGACCTTTGCATTTGCTGCCTGCCTGCACCTCGTCAGGATCTGATGAGCCACAAGAGCTAAGGTCAAAGCCTTAGAGGACTTTCTCACCGGAAAAATTGCTGCTGGGGAGGTAGGTGAAATACACTAAGGGTGTCCCAAGGGTCTGAGTCATCACACGGGTGCCTCATGGAGATTTTGGAGGGGTAGCTGGGGAGCGGGGGTGCAGAGGGGAGAAAACTCCCAACACCTCCCCAGCTTCACATGGTAGAAAGGAAGAGAAAACCCCGGCTATGAATCACACTGCCCCAATATCTCAGAGCCGCCAAAGCATCTCACATGAGCTGCCTCAGAGGTTCCTGCCAGCAGAGAGGAGCCCATCTGCTGTTCCCGCAGTTCACTGTGAGGCTTTGAGGGAAAAGGAGCTTCAAGGGTGGGTGCAATGCTACTGTAGGCTTGCCTGTAAGCAGGCACCAGACAAGAGAACACGGCCATGGGGACCAATCCGCCCCTTAACACCAAACCTCAAGACTCCACACTCAAGTGCGAAGCCCCAGACGGTCACTTCCATCTCCTCCTACCTGGGAGGACTCACAAACATAAGCTCTGTCAAGGCTAGGACAGAACCACAGAATGGTTTGGGTTGGAAGGGACCTTCAAAGACCATCTTGTCCAAATCCACTGCCATGGAAGGGATATCTTTCACTAGATCAGGTTGCTCAATCTGACCTCAAACACTTTGGTGATGGGGCATCCACAACTTTGCTGGGCATCCTGGTCCGCTATCTCACCACCCTCCTTATAAAAATGTCTTCCATATGTCCAAACTAAATCTATACTTTTCTGGTTTAAAACCATTGTCCCTTGTTCGGTTACTAGAGGCCTCAGTAAAAAGTCTGTCCCCATCTTTCTTACAAGCTCCCTTTACGTACCAAAAGGTTGCAATAAGGTATCCCTGGAGCCTTCTCTTCTCCAGGCTGAACAACTCCTGCTTTTATGCTCCAGCCCTCTCACTATTTTCGTGGCCCTTCTCTGGACCAACTATAACAGCTCCACGTCCTTGTAGTGGGGACTCCACTGCTGAGGCAGGTTCATGCTGCCCCCCACAGCACTGCCCCTCACAGCACTGCACCCCACAGCACTGCTCAGGATTAGCTCCATCTTCCCTACCTGTCTGGGGATGGGAGCTCTTGTAAAGCAAGGGCTGGAATCGACTCTGTTAAGAACAAGGCTGACTGTGTCTTTTTTTTAATTCTGGGTTAAATTTTGCTCCAGTCAGCATTTTGACCCAGGGATGGGCTGGAAACAAATTTGGGATAGGAAAGCCAGTGGGACCATCCCCTCTGGCACCGACATGCTCACAAGAGATGAAAAGGGCCACGTAACTATGGCCTGGGAAAGTCACTCTTGGCATTTAACCATCAACCTCAGAATAAAACTGATTCCTTCATTTCAGCACAGGCTCTGCATGGGGACAGCTATTTAGAAATAAAACCAGGCCAAGTTATTCTCTCCTGAATCCTGAAACTCATTCTCATTATATAAGTTTTCTCTCTCTCTCTTTTTTTTTTTAAATATAGATTGTGAAGGGCCTCCCTGGACCATGAACTCCATCTGAATCTACCTCAGGAAAACACATAATCCTGCCCAGAAACAAATCAAACGCTTCTCTCCCACCGCTCTTATTAAGAAGCTTCTCCAAAACCTCTCTTCTGACTTTCTTCTCATTTCCAGCATAAGCACAGTCATGCCAGGTGAGATCCATTTGCTCCTGAACCAATAGCATCCTTCTGTTTCAATAGGTCATCACCTTTCTGATACAGCTGGACTGGGCTGAGTAAAGTGTGCTGTTCTGATCTCTTTCCTCCTAGCCCTTCCCTCCCATCCACCTCTTCCCACCTGAATTTATCTGGAGGACACAAGAACTGTATCCAGTCAAAAGCCTGTCTCAGGACAGTGACCTGCCTTCTAGGAAATCTCCCCTGCTTTTTCTAGGTACAGACCTGCTGCTCTGAGACGTTTCTGGCATGAAGACTGTTGAAGACTAACTCTGGATTTGGGCTTGGTTTTTATTTTTTTTTTTTTTTGTTTTTTTCTCTTTTCTGAGCTGTATAATCAAAATTGCATATGCCTTTCGGACGTCTAAATAAACATATCATAGGAAATCAGTATACAGGGGAAGAGGTGGAAAAAATGCCACATCTTAACTTGTCAAGATGCAAATTAAGTGCTGCGTAGGAACTGAACTCACCACAACTGTAATCTAGACCTAGCGGTGCTTTTGCAGCATGTATGATAGAAACTTAGACACAGATAAGGAGATTCCTGAAAAAGAAAAGACCATTTTGCCAGCTGTGAATAATTTTTGGTGAAGGAAAAAAAAGGTGTTCAGATCTAAATCAATTGAAAACTTGGTCTAACATGGCATTTAGAATAGCCAGCTTTGCAGGGAAAAAAAAAAAAAAGGCACCAATAATTATCTATGTAGCCACCTATCACAGCTCTACACATTTCTATCGGTAAATAAATGTAGTCGTATTACACGGATTACCCATCTGTATTACGATACAAAGGCAAACAAATGTGCACTGCCAGCTTCAAACCGAGGCTCTGGAATTTACAGAAGCAAGGAAAAATCAACAGGGGCTTTGCCTGAATAAAGACTGCTGGTTTAAGCATACATGGCTTGTGCTGATGTTCAGTGAACCAGCTTGGCTTGCATGCATATATGCACAGTTAAAGATAACTATCTTGATATATATATATCAAAGAAGGAAAGAAAAAAAAAATCTTGCATGCAAAACATGGTGACGTTTGCACAGATCTTGCAGATCTTGAGGCAACCACGTAGTGCTCTCACAAGAGGTCATGGCTCTGGAGTTGATAACCCCTCTGACGTGGGCATTTTCTGAAAGGTAGGCTGATCTGGCTGCCCCCACAACTTCTGCTCTACACATTGTTGGTGCAAAAGTTACATAGCGAGCATGCAATGAGGTGACACAGCACTGCAATCATCCAATTCCTTGTTTTCTACAAGCTGGATAACATTTCTGGGTCCCTTATTTTAGGCTTGGAAGTTTGGAGACTGGATTCTTAAGAAAAATAGTCTGTTCCTCTTAACCACTAACGCAATTGCTTTGATAGTACCTTTACCCTGGAATTGGCTAAGTGTTTGTATTTTTCATGGAGCAAAATCACAGCCACCAGTGGCACATAAGAAAATTGCAGCTCACTGTCACTTCTACAGTCGATCTGCTCCTGGATTTGCACCTGGTTTGGTCACCCAGGTTCATCCAGCTGCTCCAAGTGCACCTTCCAGTCCCTCCAGCAGCTACTAATTCTTGCTGTACACTAGGGTGTAAATATAGCCATCATGTAAGATGTTTACAGCCATTAATTAAATTTCCGGCTCTAAATAATGAGAGATGCTATCTCTCTTCGAAAGCAGCAGCCTTGACTCAGCATACGGTGGAGACAGAGAGATGGTGCTTCTTCACTTTCTTCAAAGGTCAGCAAGGTAACGCCCCGGAAACCCCAAATAGTAACACCTCGTCCTTAACCAAGGTACAGGAGCTGTATTTAGGCAGCTGCCTGATCACAAGGACACGTGTCTGCTCAAGAACAACCAACATGAAATACGGATGCCTTTTATCAGTCGCCCTTGTGTTTAGCTTTGCTTGGAAGAGCATGCTGCTCCACTAATGAGACCTGCAGCGTATGGAATGGCAGTTATTAGCGTAGCTAATTACAAACAACGTGGCTACTAAGAGGGCTAAAAATAGCATCAGTGTATTAATAGATGGAGCACAAAACTGGGACACAGAAGAAGATTCTCATCTCGAGCACGGCAATATCCTACACGATCTCGGGTAAATCTCTTCATCTGTGTGTTTCATTTTTACAGTTTACAAAGCAGGCAGAAAAATCGCTCCTCAGAAGGGCTGAGAGGCTGAATTCCTCAACATTTGAGAGCACTGAGAAGTCCTCTCCTGTACCTCCATGCAAGAGTAAAACATTCCTGTGTTGGCTGGACTGGCTCCCTGACACTAATTTCACGCTGTTTATGCGGCAACTCAGGTGACAGTTCCCAGAAAGCTGTAACATTTGCTTTAAATAGCTGAGTTCACTAATCGATGATCAAAGGAACACAGGCTTTGGAGTGTGTTTCCACTTGACCTGGAGCTGCTAGAGCAGAGCAGTAAGCAAAGCCCTTAGTATATTGGTTTGCACCCAGCACTGATCTGCAGGCAGGAAGACCATGGAGAAGGGGGAAATGTCTGACTCATTTACTCCATGCAAACTTTAGCCAATTTAAAAATCTTCTGATTTGCATCTAACTAATGCCCAGAGACACAAATACTTGTAAAGACATAATAAAACCCTTTGCCTCTGCACCAGACAAGCACGGTCTCAGCCCAGCGCCTGAGAGCAGACATGACAGATCAACCCCTTCCTTCCCCCAATTTGCAACCTCTCAGTCAAACTAATTACAAAAGCAAACAAGCCCCTGACTACCCTTCCAGGCTGGATAAATGCCATGCTGAAGAACACCTCCTGAATACCGTCCTGGCAGCATGAGACCACATCCTCCACCAGAAGAAGGAGGGACAGCTCCTCTCCTAAATCCTTGATGTCACATGGAAGCTCCAGTGCTCAAACCCTGACCAGTCTTTCAGGGGTATCAAGGCACCCTTGCATACCTGAGGCCATCATCTCCTCAGCTCCCAGGCTAGTTCTGAAACCTCACAGCACTGATGACTATGTGCAGGGCAGCTAGATGTGCACAAACTCTGGCCCATCCATGCAAGCTACAGTTGCATGGAAGCAATCTTGGCATTGCCCCAGGATGCCAAATAGCTCCTCTACATCTGTCCCTCTGATGCAGCTTTTTGTGCAGAATAATTTCTAAAATGGCCTTTGATGACAATGCAAGTGCTATGCTACAGGAGACTGGCCTCCTAATAATTATAATGAAACATACCTTAATGACTAAGAAAAGTGGAAAATAATGTACTCCAGCATTTCCAGAGAGCTTCAACTATTCATTTAAAAAAGAGAGACTCCAAGTCTGAAAATTAAATGATGCAATCCCATGGTAAATGACAGTAGTTATCCTACCTTTGCACTGAGGTAGAAGAGATAAGACTCTGCCCTTGAGTGTTTTGTTACCTTCTGCTCAAGAGTTCAAGATGATAAATAAAAAACAGAGAAAAAAACATAAAAACCATAAAAGCCACAAACCATACCAGTTTCAATACAAACAAACAAAGATGTTTTCTTTAGCCATTTCTACTGTGGCAGGAGTGAGATAAGTGGACCTTTCATATGAGTATTGCGAAAATAGCTGCAGGAAGATAACAAAAATTGAAAAATATGTTAGATGTAACTGTCAGCTACCGTCATCTCAGGCTGCAACTGTTCCCACACTTAATCTCTATGATGATCAAACAAAACAAACCAAAAAAAGCAGCAGAGTTTCAAAAAGTCAGCATCCATCAGCTGCACAACTGGCTCCCCAACCAGGAGAGGGGTGGGACTTCCCAAATCAGAGGCTGAGTCCAAGAGGCAGAGCACTAAACGGGAAAAGAAAGGATGGAGGGATGAAGTGGGGAAGGAAGAGATAGAAGAAGGAGGAGCAGTTTCCTCCCTTCTCCATGTTTTCCTTCCTCCCTGCTCTCATGATACCAAATTACTCAGGAACCTGCTGCCTGCCATGTTTTCTTGTGGACATAAAGTCCTTTATCACCCTCAGGAGCAGACGCTCAGAGAAATCCAAAATTGCTTCAAGAATTAAGGGTGGCCCAAGGCGGCCCAAGTTTTTCTCTGAGCTTCACCAGTCCCCAGGAGAAGACCTATCTCAAGGTTGAGGTGCTGGGACATCTTCAGTCGACAGTGCTTCAGTCCCAGTTTTACCGTGCAGTATTCCTCCTTGAGCTTGGGTGAGATGTTTGACCTCCCACAAGATTCTGCAGCAGCAAGGGAGATGGCCACTCTTCTGTACTTTGCTTATCACAGACATTCAGTTGCAGGACTTCTGTAGCCCAGAACTTTGTCAGGTATATGGGGACAGTACAATGCATTAAGTCATTGCTGTGGATGAGGATTCGGGGGCAATACCCTGCAAACCACCAACAGAAACATCAAATGAAAGAGGAACCAAGTTATGACCACAGGAGGAAAGATGGGACACACCAGGTGCATACTTCTTTCCTCTTTTTCAAGCAGATGGAACATTTTCAAACATATGATCCAATTTTTTTCTAAAATATCCATTTATGTTGGGATACAGCAATTCCTTGAGATGGAGGTGTTCTCCACTACTGATAGCCACTGCATATCTGATGGACCAAAGGATTTTTCTCTACTTAAAGGTAGAACAAAACACTTTGAAGTGAAAAAAATACATAAACCCTCAAAATAAGTTTGGTTTTTTTTCCTTTTTTCTATCACTTAACTCATAAGCAAAGTGAAATCAAATTAAGAAAAGAGACATTTTTAACATCTTCATGCACCTTCCTGTCAGGGAAAGTTTGCCATGTGAAGGTCGCTGGCAGGGGAGCACAGTCACCACCGGCTTCCTAGCCCAAGCCTGCACTGCCTAATCCAGTGCTGGCACCATCTGGAGCAGCGGATGCAGCATGTCCTTCCCGGCTCACCCGCTGCAGGATGGAGTTTAGCTGACTTCATCGGAAGCAAATCCCCCCCGCTTTCCCTCCTCCTACTCCGGCCCCCCATTCATGTTGGGAAGGAGCCTGGCAAACCCTGGGGAGATTACAGGGCAGGGGAAGCAGGAGGTTAAAATGCTCTGAGGCCCCTTTCAATCTAAAGAACAAAGTAATCCTGAAGCTAAAACAGACGCTTCGCTGAAAATAAAGAGTAGTTTACATAGGTCTCAAAGAGAAGCCAAAAAATGAAAATACTGTAGAGTCACAGGAAATCGTGAGCATCCTGCTCTTACAAATAACTGTAATACTGGAGTCTACAATAATATTATTGGAATACTTTGCAATGGTGCTGAAAGATTACACATTTGAGGGATAAATTTGAGACATCACAAAAAGGAGACCATGCCACTGCATCTGATGCAATGAAAGCCTTGAGTTTAAAAATATATATATTCACAATTTACATCCATGAGTGACACTGGGAAGACTGTCAAGGCCAGCCACCCAGGCACAGGGACAAGCAATCGCCCATTTAAATGAGCTCTCAAAAACCAGCGCAAGACATGCCAAGAGAAAACTCATGAAGAAATAAGCCAAAAAATGCAACTTTTCAATGTAATTATGCTCGACCCCAGTCCCACGCTGACCTGTTTCCCCACAGACCCAGAGAAGAGTGATATTCTGAAAGAATACTTCTTTTAAGTTCATGGATATTTGTCTGTGGTCTTTTATGGTGCTTTGACACCTGCACAGGTGAAGCGATGCTCAGGCTCTGGGCTCATCTACTCCTCCACCTTTCTACTGAACCTGCCACCTTCAAAACACAGCAGCCGCTGGCGGTTTCTTGGCATGAGCACCTCTCTGCTGCTGAATGGGTTGAAGCTGCCACGTTTCTTCTCTCTCAGTTAATGCAAACAGATCAATTGCACAAGGGCATCACAACTTGCAGGATTTAAAGAATCAGAATTGCAGAATGGTTTGGGTCAGAAGAGACCTCCAAAGATCATCTAGTCTGAAATACATCAGGTTGCTCAAAGCCCCATCTAACCTGACCTTGAACTGCTGCTCCACAGGTATCATGCCTCATTGCCTCCAAATGGGTTTTACATTCATTGCCTACTAATATACTCTGAATTCAAAGATGGAGAAAAAACTCCCAGGTACTGCCACCTCAAGCCATCTCTCACCCTGCTGCCAGCATAGCTTTACACAGACTTCTCTTCTGCATCCACAGGTGATTTTTCATCCTTAAGTTTCATCCCCAGTATAAAAGTGGCAGCCTCCTTTTTTTAGCTCTTACACGGCCAAAATACCTGCAGATGAACTACAGCGCAAAACTCCTACTGCCCAGCAAAAAGAGCAATTTTTCACACACAGAACATGTGGCAAATAGTGTGGAAAAGGGAAAGACATAAAGGAAAAAAAAATGGAGGTGGGATGAAAAAAAGAAGAGGAAGGAAAATAGGGTGGGAGGGGCAGACATGGAGAAAAGGATAGAAAGAACAAAACAACTGGGTAGAGTCACATTATAAGGCACAGGCATCAATACAGCACTTGTTCGCCTGGCACACTGCCCATGAAGAACAGGCACTGCATTAGGTACCAGGGCCCCTGCATGCTGCCAGGCCTTGGGCTTTAGCCTTCCTCCTGCACAGACGGCCCCATGATCATGTTTCCATCCTTCTAAATTATTTACATCAGATACGAGGAAGTGAAGACATTAGAGATGGAAAAGATGCACCAGCTCATCCCTTAGGGAAGAGAGCTGGATCATTCCCTGCATCACACAAGCAAAGTAGTGATGCTCTGTCTCTCCTTGGAAAGGTGTTTTGCTCCTCAATGCCCTCACCAGGCTGAATTTCTTTATGATAACTTTGCAGAAATTGCATTTGCTTTGACCTCTAATGCCTTTCTCTTGGCATTACTACCTGTCTGCATCTCATGCAGTCCTCTGGAGTCTCACAACATCATTGGGACACCTCCCTCTTTAAAATTTTCAAAAGAAATGAATAATTCTGCAAATCCCATTGAAAGATACCATAAAGAATAGTCCAGAGATCAGGTATTTAAAAAAAACCAATAAAATAAAATCAGATTGATTTTGCAAACAGAGGACCTTCAGCTAGCCCTTCACTCTTCCTGCCTTTGTCTCCCAGAAAGATAGGGCAATTGCTAGCTACGGACATGACCAGCAGAAAAATATTTTCTATGGACCAGCTGCTTTGTAAAGTTACTCCTGCAGTACCAAAGGAACTGAGCGACTCCAGTGCAGCATCCTACAATGCTTAGCCAGCTAGAGTTCATGGGATGGGGCAGCACCCACCCTCCTGAACACTTGGCAGACAAAACAACCCGATCTCCATCCTTAGCATCACATTTTAAGAGTTAATTCCCTCCTGCCAACTGAGCTAGAGTATATAAAGAAGAATGTCATGCTTTGAACTCCATGGTAATTCACCTCCTTGCCAGGACTTACATTCTGTTGGCTACAAGAGTTGTCAATGCTTCCTTCACTTACATAGAGCTTCATGCAGATGAAAGACTGCCGCTGCAAGTCATCAAGATTTACTGTAATTTTGGTTCAGATCAGGAAAGCACTAGCACGTGTACTTAATCACAGCCAAAGTCAAGTGCACCCAGTTCTACCCTCCAATACCCCATGGCAATAAAGGTGAAACACTTTTTTCATTCTTTGGAACAAAAAGCCATCAAGAATTTTAATTAAAGCTATATGGCAACTACCTAAATGAGCTGTTTGCCACTATAACACATCAGGTAGTAAGATGAGCAAGTACAATCTGGATGTGAGGACAGAAACTGAATAGAATTGAGAGAATTTGCCTGAGCAAGCACAGAGTGCAGGAAACAGTATTTGTCTACAGCACCTTTGAAAACAGGCTCTGTGTTTTCAAGACACAGAGAAAAAATAGAGAAAAGGTTCCCAGTTAACTTTTACTGAAGATTTTCCTTCTAATGGACATTTTCTGACCTGCACAGAATGAGAAGGACTGAGCTTGTCTGCTTCTTCCCCATCACGTAATGCATTTCTGCTGTCTTGTCCCCCTTCATACACAAGAGTCTATGCTAGCTCTGGGAAGTCCTGAGCATAGAGCAGATATTTCAGAAGCTCTTCTAGACACAACGACTCCTACCAGGCTAGCAGCAGCTTCACTGAACAGATTCGGAGATGCAAGTACTTGGGAATATTTAGTAATTCAACCCTTCCAGCCTCATTTCGCAAACTCCCAGAGATACACATGGGATGGCTGCCAGCCACAGTCAATGGCAGCCCCAACATGTGGCTCTACAGGTCTCTGCTGCAACATCACCCAAAGGTACGTTGCCTGAGTCCACACTTCAACCGAGGTTATCTGCAAGGACTTCAAAGCCAGACAGACTTGACACCCTAGATGAAGAACTGACAGATCACACAGTCAGTAGTTAGGGGGAAAACCTCTTTTTTTAACAAACCCAACTTAATCCTGGAGTTTGATAAAGAACAGGTGCAGGATGAGCCAGGCTGACTCAGCTGGGAGTGACCTGGCTATGGTGGTCACCAGCCCTGAGCATGATGACACTGCCCTGTGACCACCTGCAACCTACCCCTGAGGCAACCACCCACTGCCACAGGATGTCACAGCGCTGTACTAAAGGCAAACTGGTGATAAACAGATACCTGAGCAAGAGATAGGTAACAGGGAAAACCTGACTGTAGTGCAATGTTGCGTGGACCTGGCCAGGGAGTGAAGCCCAAGTGCTGGCCAGTCATGTTACTGTCCCGGAGACTTCCATCCCAATGTGACCTCAGGGCATTGGCATTTGGGCAGCAGTTGCTCAACTGGTGGCAACAGGCCAGAGGCTGATGGGCCAGCCCGAGGTCACTGTGGCGAGCTCAGGGTGACTCAGCATGATTTGGGCAGGAAAACAGTGAAGAGAGAAAGTGTGACGGGAGAGGGACCCAGATCACATATGACGGCACCTGGAGATGCCTGGGACCCTGGTGCTGTGAGTTGTGAGGGTGCTGGACTGCACTACAGAAAGCCAGAGGAAGGACATGGAAAAAAACCTCAAAATCAGGCTGCTGACATGGTTACAGGAGCAGCAAGGCTGCATGTCTCCAGAGATGGTGCCATTTGCAAAGAGGGCAGCACGTCCTGCTTTTAGACCCCCACTGCCTTCCCCTAGGGACAGAGCTCCCTGAGGACACTGCATCCACGAGCCCCAGCATTTCTCACAGGCTGACAAAGAGGATGGCTGCTGCAAATGGCAGAAGAGCCTCCCAAAGGAACCACCCATGGCACGATCTTGGCCTGCTGCCACACCACGGCGGGCTGTTATCTCTGAGCATCTCACAGGGTGCTGCAGGAAGTGGTGCTGTCGGTTTGGCTCTTCAAAGTGAAGTGGTCTTCTCACTAGTGCGAGGCAGCATTGTTCTCAATCTATTCCATGCTCCCAAGTACATGCCAGGGCTGAGCCAGTGAGGGTACTCATGGCGAGACCTTCAGATGCAATGTCCTCACCATACCTAGGATGGCCACCAACCTTATAACAACCTAAGGAAAGTCTTTGCTGAACTCCTGGGACTTGATCTCCTGCTGTGCATTATGCAGCTGCCTCAGGCCAGCTTGAAGATACTTGTAGATAAACGGTGAGTGAAGTAACTTGCTATGGTCACAGAAAATCTGAAAAACTCACAAGTGACCATTTAGCAAAAGAAACTCATGATGCACATGCAGAAGATGCTTTCTTTTGATCCTTACACACCGAAGGGAGCATTTTCCACACCTATCCTGTGCTGAGACAACGACCCTTCCCTGTCCTTAGTACAACACTGTAAGAAGAATATTGACCTGGTGAAGACACTAACCTGCACAGAGAAAACCAAGATGCTAATTCAGAGCTGCCTTTTCCAGGAACCACTTAGAAAGAGTCTGACCGTACTTGGGTGGCTCGTGGGTAGGTGGTCTTGCTTTCTGCCAGGAGGGCTCCTAAGAACAAATCTGCCTACATTGACAGAGCCCAGAGAGAGGAAAGGACAATCCACCAACAGATCCCTCCACTCTCCACTGAAAGCTTTGCCTGGAGATATTGCATAACCCAAAGTTTTGTTTCTGTGCTCCAAAGAGGCAAAGAGAAGGCAAAGGGATTATGTTGTATGCAGACAAGCTATAAGGAAGAACAGTTGCTTCTTCCTGAATCTCTCCTACCTGCTAAATATCCAGATAGCACTTTAAATCATCAGCAGCTACCAGATAAACTCCAAAGCACACAAGAGTGAAATGGAAAGAGAGAAGGGACCAGTCCATTAAACAGGTGGGAGGATGGAGAGACGAAGCTTTATACAAGCTGTGAGTAAGTCTGGAGAATTGCTAGGGCTGTTGGTATAAGGGGATGGTTACGCACACGACCTAATTTCAAGCTAAGTGTCCCCATGCAGAGGGAGAGGACAGTCCCTCACTCCTAGTGGCTGTGAATCCTGCAGTTATCAGTTGTGCGTGCAAGGACCTTCCAAATGAAGATGTATTTGCACATTTGTAGGCCCCTCGGTTTCAGTTAAATGAACAGCCTTGTTTCCTTTCCTCAGTCTCCTGTTGTCCTGCAGTCCTCAGAGCCTCGATCTGCAGCAAAACCTTGATGCAAGCGCCTCTGACCTACAGACACAAATCCATTTACCGCCAGGCTGGGAGGCTGGACAAAGAGGAACAGTGTCTCAGAGCTGGGTGCCAGGGCCACTCTCTGATTCAGCAAAGCCCTTGATAAGAAATGTCATCCTCCATTGAGTAATTTTAGACAGCGAGATAAGAATCTCTATCAGGCTCAAACATATGGCTGGCTGCAGAGCACACAGCAAAATGAGATGGGTAATTTATTTGCTTGAGCTAAGAGCACTCCCAGACTCAGAAAAGCTGATGCAATGAAATAATAAGTGCCAAATTACACTCCATTCTTCTTTTGAGACCTGGAAGAGGCTCCTGTGAGATACAAAGGGCTGTATCTTCGTCTTCCAAGCATCAAGCCACTAAGGAGACAACAGTACTACACAACTAATGAAGATGGGGCCGCATAAGATTTTCTAAGGTCTGTTCCTCTCATTAAATCCTACTCATTACACAGGAACTTACACCCACGTATACGACCGCTGCTCTGTATGAAGTGCCAGTAGATGCTATCCAGGGTAGGCAGTATAGGAGTTAAGTGACAGAATTACACAGGACTGAGGACTGAGATAAGCCCTAGTCATTACAGCACAGTTTAAAATTATTGGCCTGCTGAACCATAGGTGCACTTGATGCTGTGATGTTCCCCTGCCAAGTCCAATTTAGCACCTCTAATTCAGGTGACCTGGTCTAATCCATACAAACATGATATTGGGCCAGACATTTCCTTGCTTGGGCAGCTCAGAGTAATGAACACCCTAACCTGAGCCGTGGCAGGAGCATTTGATCCACAGGGACAACTCAAGGACACTCCCAAGAAGCACTTAGCATGTTTAGCCACTGGTTGCTGGGAGGGTCTGCTGGGGAAGGCTCACCTCCAGAGACCTGACTTTTTATACTCTTTTGTCTCTTAGTTATGATCAAGGGAGATATCAAATTAGATAGTCTCGCTATGTACAGCCACTTTTATGCTCTCTGATCTCCATCGGCATGGTTGCTGTTCAACATGTATCACATACTCCCCCCCCCATGACCTTTACATGGGGGAATTTCACTCTCAGGCTAAAGATTAATACCCCAATGTCCACTCTGAAACAGAAACTGATGCTTCACCTGCAAATATTTCAATCTGGTGCTTCCAAGGAACTGGGCCAGACTCAGTTTGAAAGTCTACTTCCTCTCTCTGATACAAACCCGCTGAAGAACTGTAGTAGCTACAGACTTTGTCAGATAGTCTTCTCTTCATTGACATGAAATCGATGTTGCTTCCTGGCCAGCAGTATCTTCCCACCACAAGACCTACCCATGTCATTGCTATTCTTACTGGAAATATCAGCAGTTAAACCAACGACTGAATAAGTCACAGAGATTAAAAACTCCTCACTATATACTAAAAGATGGTCCTTCCAGCTCAGTGCTGAGACACTTGAGTGAGAGGGAGCAGGGAAGCCTCTCATCCACAAAAAATGAGAGGATTTTAACCTAAATGGAGTTCAGTCCAGCGTCTTTCATCATTGCCAAATTTACTAGGCAATGTTAATATGATGATAAACAACTACATTTGCAAGCTAGCATGGCCTTCACAGCAACATTATGCACAGCAACCTCTGAGGAAGAGTCTGATCAACCCTTTTCACCTTTACCACCACACAGCCTTCACATGATCACATGAACCAGCCGGACCACACAAAGTGCAGCAGAGGACAGCCACATGTCCCTCACATCCATTGAGTTGTATCTCTAGCACAGACCAACCTCAAGACACCTTCTGCTATCTCAGCTAGCCCTCCCCTATGAGGAATGCTTCCAGCACTCCTGAGCCCAGGGCATGATGACGGAGGAGCCACATGTGTTTAAGATGAAAATCATTTGCAGCAGGTGGGAAACTACAAAAACATATCAAGCTTCAACTTTCTTTTCTGCAACAAATACTTTTCAACTCTCCAAATACGGTAAATAGAAATCAGGTAATTTTGCTCTGTGTTTTCCAGCTCCCTTCTTTATCCTCTTGTGGCTTTGGATAAGGCAATGTGATAAGCCCAGTATTTCAGCTCTCGTCATATCTCATCAGTTTGGAAAATACATCACTGCTGTCCTCTGGAGCTGCAAAGAGTACAGATGATTGTGAGGGACTTGTCAGACTCACTTCCAAAAATAAAGCAGCAAGTTCCTCTGGCACAAAGTAAAGGCACAGAGCTTCCTCCAGCAGCGATGTATTTATGGTGTGATAGTGAGCAGAGAAGCTTGAAAAATTGTCTTAGATATGTGCATAAGTAAGACTGCAGAGATTTGTTCATTATTTTTATGTGAAGCCTGTTCAAGTGTCTGCTGGCATCTGCGATGGGCTCTGCAGAAGCAGGCACAGGTGACACAAGACATGGGAAGTGGGCAAAGGAGCAAAAGGGAGGTTGGGGCAGTAGGAGAAACCACTCATCAAAAAACAATGCTTAGACTCACACGATTTCTTATATGTTGGATAGTGGAGTGAGGTGGGAAGAAGAAAAAACGTTTGGCTGGTTTAGGGTATTTTTTTACCTTGTTGTGAAGCTTCAGTCCTGTTCTAGAGGTCAGGAAACAGGCTTGTAGCATCACCTCTCCTCCTTCTTTCTGTATTTTCCCATGTGTGCCTTTCTCCTGGGCAAAACCCACGTCTCTAAAACAAAAGCTATACTCTAGATTTTTCTCCTTTTGAGTGCTCTCAACAGCAACAAAGCAGTGCTTTTAGTTACTTGTACAAAGCAGCCAGCCCCTTTCTTTTTCCTTGTGTTATTGGGGGTATCAACTTTAGCCTCCCTGTTCTCAAAGTTGAGGGCATGTTGCCTGGAGAATTCAGCAAAAATTCAGCAAGTCTTTTGAAATATTGTAATCCAAGCCAAGTTGCAGCTCATCAAGCTTCATCATCCAAACCATGGATGCACCTATAAAAGAAACAGAGTCTTAATATAAGGATTGGGACAGACTGACAAACTTTCAGGTTTTATACATGATTTTTGTTAGTATTAAAAGAGCTGAAATGTTGACCCCCATGGGAGAGCAGTGTCTGGTTTGCCCTTTAAGGGATAACCTGACCTTGCAGTGCTGATAGAAGAACACCTTGTTCTTGCCAACAAATTCTGCAAACAGAAGGTGCTACTCAAACAGAGATGAACAAGGAATGTCAAAGAGAGCTGGAAAAAAACCAATTCTATCATCCTTGGAGGTTTTCATGATCTTTGGGGTTTTTTCCCCACATTCTAAATGAGTTACAAAAAAAAAAAAGTAATAAAAACTTGAAATTTTGAAGGTTGCTAAATTCAACCTTGTTTTGATTTGAAGCACTTTGTTTCAACAGTTTGAAAATTTGCTTTAGGTCTCATTACTTTTTACACTTTTCGTTGTAACCTGCATTAGAAACAGAGTCATTTAAAATACAAACACAGTCAGAAAATTTAGATGTATAGTCATTAGCCAGCCCTCTCAGAAATGTCATTATGGTTTTCCCAAAAAGGGGTATTTATTGAAGCTGATTCTCTCCCAAGGGTGCATTCAATTTCAATAGCGAAAAAAAAACAGTCAGCTCAAATGCTGACAAAGGAAACATTGAGCTACTTGAATCAAATTAAATAGACTTTAATGTCTAATGCAATAAAGTTAGTTTTATATCTAAAATCTATCCTAGAAGAATTTCTGTGCTCAACTACAGATTCATAAACACTAGCAAAATGACTCTATTGCATGTTGACTAATGCTAATGCAGGCATTGCTCCATGAGGTATAAAACACTGGTCTAACAAGGAGGCAGGAAAAACTATAAAAATCAGATCTAGATTAAATTCTAAGTTTTGTCAAAAACAGGAGATGTTCGTGTACAGACAGAAGCAGAAACACAGTATGTAGCTACTTTATGTGGAACTAAAGATTTTCAGAATCTCCAGGAGCTTGTGCCGTGTACACCAGCCAGATGTAAACAGTCATAGAATCACAGAATAGTTTGGGTTGGAAGGGACCTTAAACATCATCTAGTTCCAACCCCCCTGCCAGGGGCAGGGACATTCCCACTAGATCAGGCTGCCCAAGGCCCCATCCAACCTGGCCTTGAACACCTCCAGGGATGGGGCAGCCACAACTTCCCTGGGCAACCTGTTCCAGTGCCTCACCACTGTCATAGTGAAGAAATTCTTCCTAATGTCCAATCTAAATCTGCCCCTCTCCAGTTTATACCTGTTTCCTCTCGTCCTATCCCCACAAGCCTTTGTAAACAGTCCCTCTCCAGCTTTCCTGTAGGCCCTCTTCAGATACTGGAAGGTCGCTATAAGATCTCCTCTGAGCCTTCTCTTTTCCAGTCTAAACAAGCCCAACTCTCTCAGCTTGTCCTTGTAGAGAAGGTGCTCCAGCGCCCCAATCATCTTCGTAGCCCTCCTCTGGACCCATTCCAACAGCTCCATATCCTTCTTACGTTGAGGATTCCAGGATTCCTAAACACGGGATTCCAGATGAGGTCTCACAAGAGACGAATAGAGGGGCAGAATCCCTTCCCTCGACCTGCTGGCCACGCTTCTTTTGATGCAGCCCAGGATACGGTTGGCCTTTTGGGCTGCGAGTGCACACTGCCAGCTCATGTCAAGCTTCTCATGGACCAGCACCCCCAAGTCCTTCTTTGCAGGGCTGCTCTCAATCACATCATCCCCCATCCTGTACTGAAAACAGAGATTGCCTTGACCCAGGTGCAGGACCTTACACTTGGCTTTGTTGAACCTCATGAGATTCGCACAGGCCCACTTCTCCAGCCTATCCAGGTCCCTCTGGATGACATCTCGTCCTTCTGGTACAGCAACTGCACCACTCAGCTTGGTGTCATCTGCAAACTTGCTGAGGGCGCACTCAATCTGGCTGTCAAGCATAATGGTCGCAAGAAAGACACTACAAGCCTTCATCTGCTTTCAGGGAAAATTTGAAAGAGATGGAGAATCAAAGCAAAGGAGAGGTCTACAAGTCTTCTTTGGATGGCAAGATTTAATGTTCTTAGTCAGGGAGACCACTGTGAAATGACAGGCTGGCAGGAAAAGCAGAAGGGTTGGTCTAGACTGACAAAAATGCCTCCCTTGGCCACAGAGTATGGCAAAGGAGGTACAAAGCCACCATGGCTCAAAGATTTTTGCTGGGGAAGCTGGGAGAGGAGGGTCAGGGAAGCTGAGCGAGGTAGATCACTTCACTGCAAAGGGAAACAAATTCCTAACTGGTGCGGAGGAAACAAATCACTCTGGCACTCCCTGGCTGCATGGGAATGACAACTGGGAAGACAGGAATTGGAAAGAGCATGTAACGCCCAAGGGTAGCAATACTACCTGCAGCTCCAGAGAGATGAGTTTCTATGACCATCTCTTGCTGCTTTCTGTAATTATGTGTCAAGCATTTGCATGCCACACTCTCTTGCTCCAAAACTTGCTACGCTGTTTTGGGGGCCTGGTTCTCTAGAGGTCCTCACACACACATACCAAGTCACTGCAGGCTCCTCTTGGGTTGTACAGCACTATTTATAGAATCATAGAATAGTTAGAGTTGGAAGGGACTTCAAAGATCATCTAGTTCCAGCATATTCATGACATGCATTTCCATCCCGTGAATCACTGGACCAGGTCTGCTCCCTGCCATGTAACCAAATGTACCTGATGGCCCGTCCTTGGCCCGGTCGTGATGCTGTGTCCCTCATTAGAGAGGAAGAAACACGAATAGGATGAGATTTACGCCTCTGGGCCATCCATCTCACAGATACCACATCAGTGTTTCTACCCCACTGAAGTACTTTGCCACATGCCAACTACGTGCTTCCATCTTCTTCCCCCATTTTAACCTGGACAACCTCCAGTGTCACCTCTTCATCCCTGAAAGGCGGTGATGCCCTGATTTAAGGAGATGGGAGATTCTATTTTTATTCAAAGAACTTCCGGCAGCTGAGCACTGTTCAAGATCAGATGTCCATGACAGAGTTTTCAGATGAGCTCCACAAACTTCAGACTGCTCTGAAGACATGCTCTCTGTGATGTTGAAAAATTCGCCAGCAACAGAATTCATTAAGTAAGATGGAGAAAAAGCAGTCTGGTGTGAGGAGCTCCACTACGCACTAGGGCCAGGTACACATTGGAAGGGCTGTGACTGTGACTGTCAATTGAGGGTTTGCAATGTGCAGCCTAGAAAGAGACAGCACAGCTCAGGGCATCTGGAATTATGCAGTAACATCCTCAGGCTGCCAGCAATATTCCCCTGGGCCAGACATGACACTGACACAGTGACATTAAAAGCGCAGCTTCCAGGAGCATCCTGGCTGCCTGAAGCCCTGGCACAAGGCAGATGAGTTGTCCTGAAGCCGACCCTCTCTGGGAGGAACACCGCATGCTGACAACTCTGGCACAGGGATTAGCAAGGCAGCGTTGAAGTGCTAAATGCAGATACAACCAGGGAGTGAAACAGCTTCCCACAAACAAGGGGTCAGACAGGAGTATCTTTTCACACATCAGTTGCTGCACAAGCGGACCTTAAAATGTTCAGACGGACAACTGTCTTGCCTGCATGACTGAGCTGAAATAGCACAGATACATAGCGACCTGTAACCAAGCAAACCTGGGGCACAGTACTTACAACAGGGGACAATTACATGCAAGACTACCTCCGAACACTCTACCAGAATGGTAAAGCAAGAGTAATTTGGGTTACGATCTGGATTGCCTTCCTCTTCCACGCTTCCTCAGCAGCTGGTTATCCCTGCTTCAGATGCTGTCGAACTTTCCCCCTCCTCCATTCCCACATTGCTAATAAATTAACGTGACACATAGCAGCAGGCAGTAAAATGCACCAGCAGGGCTGCTGAATGCACCAACTTCAACAGTGGCTTAAGCACATGTGCTAAGGAAACATCTGGTTGTTATTACCAAGAGTCTTTCTAGTTTTCCCATCAGATCAACACCTCTGTTTCCTCTGAGTCATTATACGTAAGAAACAACATAAAAATGATAATAAAAGAATTTCACTTCAAAATGCAGTCAGTCCTCTGTGTCAAATGTCTCGTAATACACTTGCATTGACCCAGATCCTCAACAGGGGCAGCCAATCTATGCCTCCGAAGCAAGGAGCTCGGTGCTATGCTCTGTACCCAGCAACAACAGCTTTGGCTCAATGGGCATTGCACGTAAGCCATCGCCATGGTTAATCTCCATAGGAGAAAACAATCCATCAAGAGCAGAAGAGGTCAACAAAACTGCAGGATTCTCAAGCCCAGAGGCATGCAGTCTGTCCTGTCCCACCACACGCTGGAGTGTTATCTCAGTGTTATTTCCCTCTTGTGAACCATCTTCCTTCCCCTAGCTCTGTAAAATATGCTCCTAGCAGCTCTCAGCTATATAAAGATTTTTGATATGTGGTCGATAGAATGAGAAAAGTTGGACTAAAACTCCTTTCAGAATACAAACCAAGAAAAAAAAAACATCAAAAAGACTAATGAGACACTTGACATATTAAAAAAATGGCTATATGGAAACTTTTCAAACATATGAGACCTACAGGACTGGCTGAGGTAAAAGGCATAATTAGCCCAACACGAGCTTGCATGGCAGGTCCACAACACTTGGACACACAAATGAGGGATGTCACGTACCAGCAGGGGGGCCCGGTTATCTTTGGGCCTTGGGTTGGCACAGTCAATGGGAGTGTGAGGTTTAATACTTGTACCCACACTTCAAGAATAATTCTGGAAAAACTGGAGAGAGTTCAGAGAAAAACTGCAAGAACAAAACCAGGCTTGTACCAAGAAGCTCAAGGAAGTCAATCAAAGAGAATGTTGAAAGGTACCTCACGGCCTGTAAGTACCTGTCAAAAAGAATGCTTTTCAGTCTACCAGACAAAGGTATAACAAGACCAAAGGTTGAAAGTTGAAGCTGGACAGAACACAAACCATAAACAAAGATACTGTTTTTCAACACTGCAGCTAACTAACAGAGGGCAAAGTCCTCTAACTGGCACGGCCAATGGTCCAGCACTGGCAATTTTTTAAATAAGATCATAGTATCAGTACCATAGTGTAGTTAAGGTTGGAAGGGACCTTAAAGATCATCTAGTTCCAACCCCCCTGCCATGGGCAGGGACACCCCACTAAATCAGGCTGCCCAAGGCCCCATCCAACCTGGCCTTGAACACCTCCAACCACCTTATCTCTCTTGCTCATCTGGCTCCATCCACAACTGCTGAATCCAGAGCAGAAACTAATTCAAGGCTTTTCTGTTATACAGTAGGTGAAATTAAACAAGCACCATGACCTTAAAACCTATATGTCAATCAAGTATAGAGAATAAGAGGCTAGATTTTTGGTGACTGGGGCCCTCCAGCCCCAGGGATTACTTCACAGCCTGCAGATCCTCTACATCCCATCAGAACTAAGACGTGAATTTTGCTGAACGGTGGCAAAAGTGCCAGATCCCCACCACGAGCGGCTATGTGTGATGCTGTTAAACCAAGAAATCAACCCTGACTTTTTTCCAGCTAAGGAAGTGGGAAAAATCACAACCAGACAAAAAATTACACAGATAGGGCAGAAACAAAGCAGAATGTAATAAAGAAATATTTTCCAGTGAGAACAACAAATCACTGGAACAATCTCCCCAGGGATGCAGTGGTGTGCCTGTGACTGGAGGTTTTCAAGTTACAGCTGGACAGGGTGCTAGATAATCTCACCCCATTTTCCATGAAAGGTTGGAACATGATCTTTCAAGGTCCCTTCTAACCTGAACTGGCCTACGATTCTATGAAAGGTATACAAAACTTCCCTGTTTGTTTGGGGTTTTTTTACCTCTAGAGAAGGAGTTCAGAGCTGAATATTGGCCATTGTTTGGAGGGATGTCCCTTCAATTAGCTTTCTGGCAGAGCTGGCCACAGACATTTGGCAGTCAGATTTACTAGTGGATGCAGAAATGGAAATACAATTGAGAAAGGAATCACTTTACACAGATGCTTAAGCCAAAAATCCCCATCATGGAGCATGGTCCTGCTACCCCAGCCAGTGAGTACAAGCCAGGGAGGTCTCTGTGGGTGTCACACTGCAGTGAGCAAGAGGACAGTTATTTATCGTAGCAGGGTGACTTTCTGACCTTCTTAAAACAGCAGTAAAAAGTAATGGAGACCAGCCATGTTTTGACACCATTCCTAAATTCCTCCTTTTGAGATTTCACCAGTTACTGATAGTTTTTCAGGACAAGCTACCTAAGGGCTGCTGGGCTTCTCCGCTTCAGATGCAGAAAATGTGGTTTTCCAGACACAGCTGTGATTTAGCCTGGAGCTGTGACGCCTACCGACTGGCACTGCAATGTATGACACACTGGACCACGAGCCTTTTCCTCTCCTTCCCCATGGTCCAGCTTATGGCAGCAGCAATTCAATTAGCCTGCGCCTCAGTGCCCCATCTGCTAATGGTCTGCTCTCTCATGCAGCAGCCACAAGGATAAATATCAGATCCTGCCTCCAGGCTAGAGACAATGTTCAGGAGGATCTTATAGAGAGCACAGGCAATACATCAGACTGCCCATCACTCAAAAACCTGTTAGCAGAACAACACCTTCTCAGCAAATCTGTGGCTCCCCAAAACTCAGAGATGGCAAGCAGATAGTTTGGAGATCCCAATTGACATCTCTTGTGCTCTTAAATCAAGGGTCAGCAAAGCAAGTTGGAGAAGAAGTGCCAGCGATGACTGAGATATGAATCAGAGCTGAGTGCATTTGTTGAGAGAGCTGCGTGCAGCTGTTAAAGAAAACCCATTAATTTCTGCTGATACATGTTCTTCCAAGCTAGTATTACATTATATTAATACAGGTGTTTTGAAGTCACTCAGCTCAAACGCTGTGAAGCCCACAGGAACTGTTTCTCTGGCATCTGGCATTAGAAAAGCTCTAAATATTTTAATATGGAGATTCACTTCTGACCACACTTGGTCTTAATGGCTTAGGAAGAGGGTGGGGAAGAAAATGTGGAAGTAGGAGGACTAATTAACCTGGGGATGTGTGTGTGGAATGGAGCCCTGCCAAAACTTGTCTCCAGCAGCAGCAATAATGACACAACATCATCAAAAGGCAAACCACCACAACTCCTGTCAATGTTATCATAAGCCTGGTGGCAGGCCAGTTTGGGATCTGAATGATGCAAATGATTGCATTGGTCTTTTCCAACCTAAACAATTCTGTGATTCTGGGATTTACTTGATCCCCCGTGACTGTTTTGTAGGAGGAAAAGAGCCTACTCTCCCCAGAAGAGAGCGCACAGCTTCCCTTAAAATGTTGTTAGCATGATCCATAGCATACAGAGCTTCACCAGCTCTCCTGGTGGGGAAGGGTGTATTGTCTTGGGTTTCCTTCTTTCTTCCAACAGGAACCCCAACAAATAAAACCATGCAACTTCATCCAGACCCACACAGATTCTCAAGACATTCAGATTCTCAAGATATGGTGCACTTTTCAAAAGCTAGAGCTTCTGAAGTCATGTGAGAACACACACAACAAAATTTTGCCTTTCTTTCTAAGCAGAGGAGAGACTATAAAAGTTTATAGATTGGGAAGTGTTCAAAAATCATAAACAGTATTTAAAAGTCACAGATATGTAAAAATAGTCTTAAGCATCTAGCTTTATGTATAAATGCATATGTACATTATGCACACATGCATGCTTTTTAAATCTGCTGTCGTTTTATGCCTTGCTAATGATTTTGCTTTGCTTCTATTACTGTCACATCTTAATTTTCCTGTTCACATAGGCTGAATGAGCATAAGGAGGTCCATGCCCACAGACTAAAGGCACCAGAGTGAAGCTCCCTACTTGGGAACAAAGCTTCCAACTCTGATGCTCCAAAACACCCATTGTTGTTAATCATACGTAGGCTTCCAGGTTTCGTATGTGCTTCTCAACTCCAGGACTTTCATATCTGCTGGGCTCCTCTAAGCCACAAAAACCTGTCCCTGGATGTGGTTCCTCACTGCATCCTTTCTTAGAGAGCTGAAAAGCCCTAAGGAGGTAAAAGCCTTGGCCCAGTCCTTCCTGCAAATAGAAAGCAGATCCCAGCTCCTGGATGGTTTGTATGATGTTCTAATCATCATGGTATTGGTTTATGGTTGTGTCTTTGTAATGCCTTCCCTCCTTCCTTCAGAGGTTAAAATGTGCAGCCCTACTCAGACAGCCATAGGATTAAGAGTGAACTAACCTATAGCACAAAAAATCAAGGAGCTGCTATTGTCCCTTAAGAAACCTGGAAGCTGCTGTCAAAGTCCAGTCTCATCCTGACCTGGACCTGCACTTGATGGCTGGGGAATTCAGTAGGAGCTAGGGACCAGGATGAATCTTTGGGGCTGCAAAGCACTGCAATCACTGTAAGACATTAAGGACCAATGGGTCAACCAGGCTGAATCTTGCATAAGGGAGGTCACAAAGGGAGGTCACAAGTTTCAATCATTTAGCACAGAGTGTTTGCCTAAGCCTCACCTCCCAGGGAGGCATGCAGGCTCCATGCAAAGATCTCAAGATATCGAGATGGTAACTCACCTTTTTGATGGCTGGCTCGAATCCTTAAAAGCCTTTGGTATTTAAAAAAGGCACTTTAACTCCAATTTATCTGCATTGCATTTGCAGATAGGGGTGCTGAGACATAGCTGCTGGCTGTGGGAGGTGCTTTGCCTGGTGATTCCTCAGCTGTTCACAAAATCCATTTCCAGGAGAAACCCTGGGGCCTCCCAGGTCTCTTCCCCTGCAGACAGCCTGTCTTCTGCCTCCACCCTTTTTATTTATAATTGTCAAAGGAGAAGAGGAGCTTTCAAAGGATTTCACACAAGTGTCTGGCAGGGAATTGCTGCTGTGGGTGGCTAGAAGTGACACCACCACAGAAGGAGAGGGGAGGGATGGAAAGGAATGGCAGAACAAACATGTTCATTCCCACTGTTTCTATTCGAAGGTGAATCCATGCATTTCTCCACACCCGCTTCTTTCCTGATTTCCAAACAGTTCCTGCTCTCTACCAGCTCTTCCATACATTCACACATACAGGGATGCCCTTCCTCAAACATCCCTCTCAGGTGCCTCACAACCACAAACTCCTATGGCCCTGTGCCATTCTCGCACAGCCTCTCCTTGATAATAATTATGACCCAAGTTCCTAAACCTTCTCCTTCATGTTCACATCTCAAAAGGCAATTCTAACATGGCTGGATAAGCAGCACTCATTCACTTGAGCAGGGAAATCTGGTCTAAAAAAGATGTTCACAGCCACACCAAATAGCTCCCATAGAAATAGGGATCTCATTCAAAATCCAAAGCCGCGTCTGCACAGTGAGATCTTCCTGCCAAGCCCGGCTGCTGTCTGCAGAATCTCCATCCCACCTGCAACGACACAAGTTTTGAAAGCCTTGTACTGGTGCTTCAGCACTCACCCAGAAAACACTCTTTGGTATTCAAAAGGCTTATTTTAAAAATGTGCTTGTTTATCTCTAAGCACAGATTTATTTTCAAATTATGTCAGCAAAATAAAAAACAAAACACAAAACGAAATAAAAATAGACTGCCTGACTTGGAAGCCTAAAAACAGACCTGCATATCGCAAATAGTGTACTGTCAGGTACAGGCTGCGGATTGAAGGTTCAGATGAATAATGTGTTTGGTTTTCCTACTTCGATACTTTCCTGCTGTTATCACTGTACAAATAAGTCAGCACACACTAATTACTCTGATGGCAATTTCCTGGGAGCTGGTACTTAAGCATCAGGCCTTAAGCACCATGGACTAGTCTTCCTCAGGCACTCCCAAACAAATAAATTCACATCCTTCCTCACCTCAGACCCAGCACTGCCAGTGTGGTCCTGATCCTGACTCCAACACTGGCTGCAGGATCCACCTCGAGTGACCCGTTGTTCCCAACGAGCTCAGCAAAGGCCAAGATGTTAATTTAGAAGAAGAAATTCTACCTTTTGTTCACTGTCTTATGTTCCTGTCTCTATACTCCAAAGACTCATCGACCCATTCACTCATGATTTTCCTGTTTGTCTTCTATGGGCAAAGTTTATTAACAGGCTGCATATGCAAGGAAGTGTGACTTATCACACCTCGTGGTGCCTGGCTTGGACTTAATTCCTTTGAGTATTTAATGTATGTGCAAATTGTGTGGATCCCAAGCAGTATTGGTGCAGTAAAAAAGGGGCTTAATCTTGGGAGCCAAGAGCACAAGCACCTTTTCTGCAGAGAACATACCTTAAGAGAGAAAGGATGGGAAGGGAAATGTCTCTGATGTGTTTTTATAAGGCACTCAAAAAAACAGTCTCAAGCCCCTTTTAGCCCAAAACCATCCCACAAGGCTCACAGAGTTTATATTCATGGGTGAACTACATCAAAGAACTGCCTAAACAATGCCTGTGGTTTCTGCTGGCTTCCCCCTCCATCCCTGCCTTGGTATTTATACAGCCACAGATTTGCACTGTAATTCAGTCAAATGCATTAGAGTAAAGATGAAGGGAGGAGAGCGGAGAGGAAGAAAGTGCTGTTACCAGCGTTGCATCCTGAATGGCACTGAATTTCTGAATAAACCTCTGGTGCAAGCCCAACTCAGATGCAGGCTGTTTGCTGAGCAGGCAATACAAACCCAGCATACTCCTTTGTGGATTTTTTCCAGCCTTTCAGGGTTTTCTTTGAGGTCACTGCCTTGCTCTGGATTTATTGTGTTATCATTTCTTTCTGCTTTCACTGCATACCAAAGGGTTAAGCAACCTTTCAGATCCTCACTGGATGTAACAATAAAGCTTCCAGCCCAGTGAAAACAACTTGAAAGAAGGGCAGTGACCCAGTTACAGGCTTAAGTTTCGGGTCACAACACTCCTGCTCAAAACCATCCATCTTCCTCTGGCCACAAGTTTGCAGCGAGCCACCTACCATTAAAGCAATTCATCCGTTTTACAGGAAAGCACCTTTTGGGGACCTAGCTGTTGTTAGTGTCCTCTCTTTCACCTGGGATGAGAGCTATGAGCTACCAAGGGACACAGCAGGTACACACTGATGTAGCATCCCCTTGCATCTAGTAATAAATTCTAAAAAGACATGGGTCATTAGGAAAAAATACCCCTACACACTCAAACTGCAGTAGTGAGCTTTGGTTTCATTTATTCTCAACTTCTGCAAGGGAAGCTCTGCAAGGAAATGGATGTTTATAAGCCCTGTCAACCTGGACACATGCTCACCAGATTGCACGGCAGTATCAAAGCTGTTTGGCAAGCACAGGAGCATCACACTGCTTCTTTAAAAGCCTGGATCAAAGAAAAGTGAAGGTTTGGCGTTACTGCACACTGAGCTGGGGAAAAGGTGCATCTCAGAAATGCCGTGTGCTGGAAGAAGGCTGTGGAGAGGAAGGATGTGCGCCCTCTCCACTCTTCCAAAAGGGGCTCTCTCAGGCCAGTTAGAAATAATCACCTGCTGGACCACAGCACTGGGCATTGGTGGCTCCTTCTCAGCACTGCAGTGAGGACATGAGCAAGCAACCCACTGCTGAGAAATCAGCCAGCAAAACTGGGTTCAAAACCCAGTTCTGCACGTGCCATACAGAAACTCGGTGGCTGGGAGGAAGATCTTGGCTCATCCAGGGCAAGAAGGACAAAAAAGGCCAGTGTGGGCATCCAGCCCCAAGCCTGGCACGTGGTGCAGTTCCTCTCAACCTCATACCTTGATGGTCTTGCTTAGGACCAATGCTGATAGAGAGTACCAGGATGGGATGTAAATATAGGAAAAGATTAGGATGTGAGAAGAAATACTAAAAATTCTCCCATATCCACCACTTTGTGCTGGTAACTGTAAGAGCAAGAGCTGAAAGGAACAAACTGTGCGCAGGTACTTGGCTACAGAGACTTTTCTGTTTAACACTGTCAACCAAATCACCACAAGGAGCATGGCAGAATGGAGAGACAGAAAGCTGGTCCCCATTCAGTTGCAACTCCCAAGGTTTCAATGCGATTACGTCTGTGACCCTCCCCACACAAGCTTTTTTTGCACCAGGACCAACTCATGATATTGTTTCTATTCATTCCTCCCTCTCAGCCATGCCAGCACACTGTGGTTTTGCCACACCAAACTGCGAATTAGATCGCGGAACCGAATCTACAGAATAAACTCCCAGGGAAGAGAGAAAATAGAGTCACACCAGCTAGGTGGGTTCCCCATTGCAAGCAGGCTCAATGACGTCCTTTGCTATGAGCAGACTGAAATGGTTTTGGGTGCAGCAGTGCAGAAGGATGTGTGGATTTCATGGTAATGCTGTTTGGCTGTGGAAGGCATGAGCCACCAAATGTGGCTACGTGCCTCTCTTTTTAGCTGTTTTTTATGTGCACTACCCAAAAACTGGACTAAATTTGTCTAAGGGATCCAGTTTTTCAGCTGACTGGCTTACGGTATAACGCCAGAAACATGAAGACTTCAGTTTCCCCGACCAACAAGCAGTGGGGGTAAAACAAGTAGCTGATCTCTTCAAGTGCAGTTATCTTGCACAGCCTTGTATATACTCACATGAAACAGATAAGTGTATTTATTCTAGTATTTGCTGGAAGTATTCACTCTGTGCTCCAAAAAATGCAGAGCTGTCCTTCGGTGCCCAAAAAGGCATGTCCTGTGGGAAGACACAATAAAACAGGTCTCTGCATATGGCTTTGAGACCAATACATCTCACTAACAGAAAGGAGGCACAGACTGGGTCTGCGTTAATCAGCAGTGGCCTTTAAAAAGGCCCAGAAACACCCACTTTGGGAGCAATTTGTTTCTAACTGAGCAAACTAAGTGCTTAGACCTACCATCCATGCACATAACCATTGCTTTGCTGCCCACTCCACTACATGCTGGTGCAGTACAGGAGGATGTTCTTCACCCTACTTGCCCATCTAGGCTGCCCTCATAGAATCATAGAATGATATGGTCTGGAAGGAACCTTTAAGGTTCACCTAGTCCAACCCGTCCTGCAATAAGCGGGGCAAACTTCAACAAGATCAGGTTGTTCAGAACCCTGTCCAACCTTACCTTGAATGTTTCCAGGGATGGGGCATCTACAGCCTCTCTGAGCAACCTGTTCATCCTCCTCCTTGAAGGAGAGTGTGAGCAACACACACCCCCTGCCTCCTAAAAGAATCCAAGCTACTCTGGTTGCTGCACCCTGATGAACCCAAAACATGAGTGATGATGACACAGGTCAATGGGAAGATGTGGGGACAGGACCTCTGTGTTTCACTCAGTAATCCCAGTAACACTGGGCACTGCCAAGCTGGGAATCATCCCTTTGGGAGCTTCTGAAGACTGTCTCTCTCCACTTCATTTGGAGAGGGTAGAACAACTCACTCCTTAGCTCTCTTACCACTCCTCTCTTTCTACCTAAAACTACCCACTGTGGGTTTTTTTCCTATAACTGGGCCACCAGCTCTGGGAGTGCGCTGGAGGATAGTAGCACCAGAACTGGGGGCTGTGACTTCTACCCTGGAGATATCTTTCATCACCTCAGAGTGCATGGGGAAACTCAGGGCAAGGGGTGAGACCCCCACCCCAAATCACAGAGCAGCTCCAATGGAGCACTCACCCAGGGTTCTAGCAGAGCAGCCCAGCACACGCAGGAAGGGTTTAGCCATCCAGGGCATCGCCACTGTGACGGCATTAATCACCGCTCTGCACCACCCAGGGCTGCCAGCCAGGATGAGTACTGGTGAGAACAAGCCCTGGGGAAGAAACCCAGCTCTGCATCCTGGCTTTGCATCCTGGCTGCTATGCGGCAAAACAAAACGAGAGGCGCAGCTCACCCTCTCTGAAGCATACGCCCTTTCTAATGAGAGTTGACCCAGGAGCTATGCGGGAGTCGCGCCCATTCCCAGGCAAGCTTCAACGCCACTGAGAGCTAATGCTGGAGCCAGGCAGCCTCCGAGAAAACAGACACGAATTGGAAATTTTGCTTTGATGCTGGCTCACCAGCCAGTCCCAGCATTGCGGAGGAGGAGGAAGGATTGCCGGAATTCATCCCATTCCCCTGCGTGTGCATACACGCGGGGCTGAGCTCAGCTAGAGATCCCAGGAGAGGGATGCAACAACTGCTGAGCAAGTGCAGAGTCATTAGCTGTTCCCTGCCTGACTGAGCAACACACGGCTGGCATGGCCCAAGTCCCAAAATGGTAACTGACCACCTGTTGCCAGACAAGAAAGCCTACAGAGCAGGGCTGGCTCAGCAAGGATGCTATGAAAGACCATGCCATACAGCCATGCATCGTCCTGATACGTCGGCAGGAAAAACTCCATTACCTGTAGTTAAATCTGGGCAAACCATGGTGCCAGGACCTCTTCCCATCCCGAAGAGGAGACACAAATATTTTTTATCAGCCTTGCCGCTGCTGTTCGCACAGTAATGATGTCAAGCATCATTCCGCAGCAACAGCAAGGTTCAGGGTCCTGCATTAACCATGGTCTTGATATAGGTCTAAAAAGCCAATGGTAGCAATGGCATCAGAATAAATACAAAGGCGATATAATGAGAAAGATTTCCCAATTAAATTCCTGGCTCCTGCATCCCTTCCCTTCCCCCACACCCTTTTCTATCTCTTCTAATTCACTTCCATAAATCTCAAAGCACTCCAAAGACTACTTAAGCACTGTTAGCATCGTCGCCCTGATGGAGAAACTGCAGTTCGGAAAGGTTGAGCAACCAATCCAATATTGCCCAACAACCCGCTGGGAGAGGAGAAGGCAGGGCTGGTTTGGCACAAGATTCTCCATCCCACCATGCTGTCTGGCTGCAGGGTATGTGTTACCGGCAGTCGAGCCGGCGCAGTTACATGATACTGATGTAATTCCTAGGGTGGGGCATGCCCGACTATCACACAAGGTGGAAAGTGGTGGCCACTGTCAGTAGCCACTGTCATTCCTAAGGAGACAGTCTGAAATACATGACTTGGGGGTTTCTTCTTTTTCTTTCTTTTCTTCCCATCAGAAATGAGCTTGTTTTAAAGCTTGGGAATGCTGACTTTCTCGAGAGAGCAAGGGCTGTCAGAGGAGGTGGCAGATGTGCTTCAGTTTCCCAGTTAATGAAATAACATCAGTGCCTGCAGGTGTTTGCAAACAAACAACAAAAAAAAACCCACCGAAAAGCACTGAGGATTTCCATTCTGTTACCACTGTCCAGTCCCAAACCATCCCTGTCCAAGGTCTTGATTAAACAACTATATGCCAGGGTGACCAGGAGAGGGCATTTCAGAAAAACAGGAGACACACAATGTGGAGTGGACCTCACTGTACAGAATCCCTATCAAAGCAAACAGGACCTTAACAGTTGCCCAAATGTTGCAAAGCTGGATCCTTCCAGCAACAGCAGATGCAAAGCCAGGGGCTGCAGCTGTGATGGTGCTCAACTGTTCAGCCACTGGTACCATGGAGAACAACAGGTCCACCCTGACTGAAAGAACACCAAAATATAAGATGAAATAAAGTATTTCTATCTGCCATATTCTCCAGCATGCTGTCAAGCAACTGCTTTTTCTCAGTCTAGGGCAGTGAATGTGCCAGATGGAGACAGCAGTCCTAAGTCTTTCACCTTTCCACAGAGGTATTTGCTCATCTTTATTTCCTCCACTTGCTTTAGTGAATCTGTCTTGTCCACCTCATATCCGTATCTTCCTCATATTAATTCATTTGGCCTTTTTGTAACCTCTTAAATTACCATAAAAATAAAAAATTAAAGGACATTTAGAAGTCACTTCCAACTGAGCCAATTCCATGATTCTATAGATATCATAGCAACTAAGGATTACATACCTAAAGGCTACACCTCCAGATAAGTCCACCAACTTGATCATGACAGACTGGACAGAAGCTATCTATCAGCGATACCTATAACCAAAATCGAGCCTGATACAGAGCATAGAGGACCACCTCTGCCCCAGCTCTCACTGTTCAGCTACGAACCATAGGCACAAAGTGGCTTAGTGGCTCAGCCTAGAATTCAGAAGCTAGGTCAGAAGCTAGGTACGGAAGCACTGAACAACCCAAACCCAGGATCACTATGCAAATCTCTTTACTGCTCAACTCCCCATCATTCAGTCCTGATGGGTAAAGAAGGTTTAACTAAAATTTTACCATTCTAGTGCAATTGATATACTTTGTCTAAATGCATCCCAGATGCTGAAGCAAGACTAATTTTATGTAGTCTTTTAGGCACAGAATGGCTCTTCCTTTGTGCTGCACAGCATGAGAAGCCTTGGGGTTCCCCACTAGCAACTGGTCCCCAGTTACGTGACTGGATTAGGCTGCTTCCATTCTCACTGCAGACCTTCAAAACCGGTGTTCTTTAAACACAGACCTTAACACTACCTTCAACAAAGCCTCTACATATCTCTCTGGCTCAAATTCAACTGTACCAGCTTCTTCCACTAGCTTAACAGTGCTATCATGCCCTCACTGCCCACTTCTCCCAGCAAATTCTGTAGTCACCTGGTCTCTACATCCACAGCTAACACATAGCATTTGTCTTTGCTTTATCAATCCAGTGTTACTGGTTTCCCCAAGTTCTCTTTAAAGTGAAACACCAGCAGCAGAGCCATGAGTGGTGATGGCAGCAGCTACCACAAGTAGCCAGGTCATGCTCCTCAGCATCACATTCCTCCTCTGGGAACTAACAGTGCAAATAAACATAAAAGCCGATTTTATTGCATCTTTCAAATTCTTAACAAGCCAACAAAAATTACTGCTACTTTTTTTTTTCCGCTTGTTTTTATTCCCCATTTTTAAAGTGACAAGGCTTTTAAAATCAATAGTTAATTTTTAACTGCCAGGACATTTTTAGACACATCTGAGGATGGTTAATCAAAGGCACTAAATAACTAAATTAGTAATAGTAACAGTAATAGTAATAGTAACAGTAATATAAATTCCTCAGCAGAATACAAGAGTTAGGGAGTGACTGCCCTCCCCTTCCCTGTCCAGCTTCAAAAGAAAAAGAGCATTCACCCATCTCACTGTCCATGCCAGGCAGGATGGCCCAGGACTTGCAGGACAGGCTCTTTGGTAAGAGGCAGGAGCCATTCAAACCTCAGCTGAAGCCACTTGTAGGGCTGAGGGCTTGCTGGGGAGAAGGCTCTTGCAAGTTTTTCTTCCCTAGCAGAGCTAGTACCAGGAGGAGCAGAAGTCTTTTTGGAAGCAGGCAGCTGCCTAGAGCACAAGAGACTGCGAAGGGGTGCAAGTGTGGGATGCAGGGTGGGATGCGGGGCACTTCCTAGAGGGAAGGACAGCCCTCCTCCAAGGCATCAGCACAAGCTCTTTCCTGGCTTCAGCCTTCTTTCCCAGCACTGCGCCACACACATTTGAGCGGGGAGGGCCAGCATGGCCAAATTCCAGCTCAACGACTCAAGAGGTGCAATTATCATTAAAGCCAAGCAGGCTGGAACAGGGGAGAGGAGATGCCTCCTTGCCAAATGAATAGGTTTAATGCTGCTCACATTCCTGCATTCCTGTGCTGCCCAGTAGTGAATAAACCCTCACAAACTGCTAAAAACGAGGTGGTTTTGGTTAAGCCATGGGAGTGTGAGGGTGTGTGTTTTGTAACCTTACACCTTTGCAGACAGAGCCCTGCTATGTTTGCAGTCTAGGAGCTGAGGTTTTCCAGAGCCATCTTGTGTAACCAGGTGGAGACATCAGCACATGCCTGTTTTATGAGAATAGCATCCACACCACGAGTGTGCGGAGGTGGGATAGAAAGTGCTTAGAGCCAGGCAGAAACCTCACTGGGCGGGAGTGCAGCACAGGCCCCTGACCAAAGCATGCACACAATGTCATTTCTGATGACGCTACATTCAAAGCTTCTTGCTATCTGCATCAATTTATTTGCAGAGAATCTGGGAGTAATAATGTTATTTATTCATGTTTTTACTGAAAAATCCTCCTTAGCCGACGGTCAAAATCTAAAGGTCACTCTGTGCTTGGCCTTGGCTCCTCAGACCTGTCTCTTCCTGCATCACCTCTCATTCTTCTGAAACTCCAAAACCTTGCCCTTTCTATCTTTTCATCACCCCCCAGTTTAACGTCAGGCTTCCCTCCCCGTTGGCCTTGCAGTTCTGGCCACAGTCCTTCTCTACCTCCCCTTCACCCCCACCAGACATACACATCTAGCCCTCCCCTTACAGACACTCTTCTTTACTCCAGACTAGTCTCCTTAAATACAAAATTAAGTCCCTGGACATATTTTGGATGCTCTTCCTTTCAGTACCCAAATCTGCCGTTGCCATCAAAGCTCCTATTTTCCCACATCACAGCCAACAGAACTATCCTTCCCTGAGAAACCTGACTTCTCCTGACCAAAGGGTATGCCACCATATAGATCATGTTTCTATCCCACTTCACCTTCTCAAGGCTCCTCCCTTTCCCTATCTCATCACACAAGAGCTTCCTAACTTTCAAGGCATAACCCATGTCCTGCTGTACTCACTATCTGCTGTTGACTCTTACTCTCTGTTGACTTCTGCTTAGGCAGCTCCTGGGTCAGCCAGTGGAAAATATCTTTGATATTGAACAGTATTTTCTCCCTTCCTGCCCCTTTCTTGCCTGATAGGAATTCCTCTCTAATGTCTACTAAACCACCTCATCAATTTCATCAAAACTCTCTCTTGCTTTGACATTTACAAGAAAACTCAATAACTGTGAGATTGCTGGTATCCTGAGACATATTTGTCAAGATGATCAATAATGCCCTAGAATTTCCATTTTAACACCCTGTCTGCATGTATCAAACCATAACCTTCCATCATTGATCCAGACCGTAAGCTCCCTGGGGGATGGACACCCTTTGATTCAACATTTGTACAAAGAACGATAGACTCTGGTGTGTCACAGTGGAGTAAATAGCACGTTTAAACACCCATCGAGGTTGAGATATCTGTTTGTACTAGTTATGATCCTCAGGCTTTGAAGGACAGACCATGGCCAAGAAGTCCATTTGCATAATGTTGCCATGATGTCACCTGAGAACATTTCGCGAAGATCCAGGTGCCCTGTTGTTGTATCTAGTTACAAAAACATCCTGCTTGTTCCCAAACAAATCACAGCACAAAGCTGCTGTAGCAGCACCACTGGCTGCTACTAACATCTCTTGATTCACCACTCTTGGTAGCATGGAAGGGATCCCATGATGATTTTTCTTATGTGTGGAAGAACACGGTGTGATCCTTGCCTGCAAGAACAAGATCCATGCTAACTACCAGACCATGACTGCACTCCAGTGACATTCTTTCTACAAGACTTGAAATCACATAATCATAGATTTACAGACTCAGAACATTTTGGTTGGAAGGGACCTTTAATGGTCATTTAGACCAACTCCTCTGCAACGTGCAGGAACATCTCCAACCAAATTAGGTTGCTCAGAGCCCCATCTAATGTGACTTTGAAAGTTTCCAGGAATGGGGCATCTACCACGTCTCTGGGCAACCCATTCTAGTGTTTCATCACCCTCATCATAAAAAATTCTTTCTTATATCTAGTCTCAATCTACTCTCTTTTTGTTTAAAACCATTACCCCTTGTCCTGTCACAATAGACCCTGCTAAAACGTTTGTCCCAACTTTCCTATAAGCCCCCTTTAAGTATTGAGAGGCCACAATAAGGTTTCCCTGGAGCCCTCCCTTCTCCAGGCTGAACAATCTCAGCTCTCACAGCCTTTCCTCATCAAAGTCACTATGCTCTCAAGGATCAGATGAGCTGGTCTGGATCTCTGACTACCATTCAAACGTGAAAACTACCAAGCAGCTCCTGCTGTCATTCAGTCCCAGAGACAGAGGCAGCCCTGAGCAAGACCTCAGAGCACTTGGTCCAAACTCTGCCTACAGCTTTGGCCCCTACATGTGCACTGGCAGCTCTGCTATCAAATAAAGGACATACACAGCCAGGTGGGACCACAACCTGTGAGTATCACAGCTCACACCCCAGCCATCTCTGACACAGAATCACAACTTCGCATGGTTCTGTGCCTGATACTAGCAGGCTGAAAGACACTACAAGAAAAAAAGCCCACACAGACGTGACTTTCCCTCTGCTGTTCAGAAGAGGCTTGCAAGGCAAGTTCCTCCACCAGGCTCCAGGGCTGTCCATGCCACAGGCAGGGCTGAGCCTGCCTCACTCCACCATCCGTGCCGGCAGCCCCATGCAGCATGGTGCCATCAGCTTGCTGACTGACGAAAATCCAATAGCCACATGAGACCTGTGCACCGCAGCACAAAAAGGAGATGCGCACACAGCAGGGTTGGTTGTTTTCCCCTCTTTCTCACTCATCCTTTATTTGAACTTGGTCTGAACTGACGCTGTAACAAGAGAAGCCTGGCATAAGCCAGACCTTACAGACCTTAGGCATAAAACAAGCTCTGCCTTCCACGGTGAGAAGCATTTCCCATGGCTCACACCAGACGTTTTGCACACAGGCACATGAAAATGTTTCTTGGGCAAGGGTATGGGCCTATCACCTTGCAATCACCTATCCTGTAGGTCAGCTACCACCATTTTTGATCGGGTTTTCTCCAAGAAGCGCAAGACCAAAACACTGTTCTCTGGGAAACAGCAAGATTTTGCTTGGTTGAACACAAACAACTCCCTTTGTTTTAATTAATGCAACAATTTCACATTACAGGCATTTTCAGGCTCACTTTGATTATTTTGTACATCCAGTGCTACACAGTTCACACATACAGCCAAAGGCAAGAAGGTTCCTCTAAGGCTCTGATGAGCAGGAATTTCACATGATCCAAGTGGGATGTGTCTACCCAGACATGTGCAGACAGACCTCAGCTTGCTCCACTTATGCCCAAAGCTGACTGGAATTCAATCCAGCTTAAGACAAAAGCCACAGAGCCACAAAGGTACAGCACTCTGCCCAAGCTCATATGCCCAAATTGAGTGCCCTGGGCAAATGCCAGACAGACCTTTGATTTTATCCTCCACAACAGTTACATGAGAATAGAACGGCTATAAATCATCAATGACCAAAAAAAACTCCTAATAACCATAACTACTAACTATTAGAAACACAAGATTTAAGTGAACAACTGCACTACTGTGCCCTGTTAGAATTGCGGCTTTCAAGCCATTTGGTCCGTGGGGAATCATGTGCCATATCGTGTGGGTCTGTGGAAAATAATACAGAAACACAACTCTATTGTCAGAAGACTTAAATTTCCATGAAAGGATCCCACACCTCCATCAAATTAGGAATCCACAAGGTGAGAAAGATTTGGAGAACCAGTTAGAAGGTGCATAATGAAGGGAAATTCACCCAACCAAGCCAAATAAAACCTCCAGAACAGCAGTGATCTCATTGCTATGGTTTGTGAGGAACAGTTTATTCGACAAAAAAGAAGTTGTTCACAGGGAAGAAAGTAAGTTGAAATTTAGCCAATACAAAGATAAATGTGAATGTACAATGAAAGGCTTTAAGATTCTGAGTGACCATCAAAAGGCGTTTCCAATAACGTCTGTCCCTTAAAGGTGGGATGTTTGCTGCATTGTCAACCTCCTAGTGTACAGAGGGCACCTGGGAATGCTGGATGACACATCCAAGCAGCCACCAGGCTCAATCACTCTTAGCTTCAACACCTCAGTAAACACATGAGAAGAAAGAGCATTTTTAGATGTATATGGATAACAAAACAGTCATATACTGAAATGAAAGGAGCTTATGGTGTACTAGACTTCTGCCTTCTGTTGAAATAATAAACTTATATCCCATGCTGTGTTTATCTATGGAGATGTTGGATTAGTTTCAAGACAGTTTAGAGAGAAAAAAATCAATTACCTACATCTTTACACTTCCAGGACTTCTGAAGTAGTCAACCTTTCTGGAGAGGGAAAAAAAAAAAAAAAAAAAGAAAAGAAAAGAAAACTTTTTATGTGGATAATGTGGATACAGCCTCAAAGGGTGAGGACCAGGACGTGGCATGAGTCTAACACCTCATCACCACCAAAACCAGGTTCCCTTTCCCCACTCCCCAGAGCCACCATTGGCCCTGGTGCTCATCAAACCACTCCAGAAGCTGATGCAGCACACCGACCAGCAGAAAGCTCAGCTAGCATAGACACAAGCTCACATTCCAACAGCACAGCAAGCTATAGATGGATCAGTGCTGAAGACAGCACAAGTGCTGAGGGGAGCTGGAGAAGCCAGTGGTATCATCTCCTTCAGCGGCAGGAATGATGACAGCCCAGCACCTCCCAGAACAGCCTAGCATATGGCCAATGAGCAGCAGAAGGGAGAGTTAGACAAGGAGGAGGAAGAAGGGAAGAAGATAATATGTATATATATAAAAGGCTCATTTTGGTTTAGGGAAGCTGCCTATAATTAAAATCTCAAATCAGATGCAAATTTGGCACCTGAAGAGAACAGTGTTGGGTTTGAGTTTGGTTTAGCTTGGGGTTTCTCAGCCTGGTTGGCAGGATATTTGCAAGTTGCTCAACCTAAGGGAAACACCTCTGGTTTTCCTTAATAATTCCAAGACGCTTTAAACAAAATCTATTCTCAGGTATCACCCATCCCCAGATTCCTGACTAGATGAATATATTTATTTTATCTCTGAAAAAATATTTAGCCACTCCCTACCAGCCAAGGAAAAGGAGAAGACAACTGCTTAGTCCAGGAGAAGAGAATAGAATAAGCACACAATGCTTTGAAAACTGCACAAAACACTCAAGTGGGAAAGAAAAGCAAGTGAGCAGACAGGAAAGTTGCTCTCACCCCTGTTGTCCTTCATGTCATAGTACTGTATTCATAGGAGAATGAAGCTCTGATCACTCCTACAGATACCAGCAAGCTGGTAACTCCTGCCTTGCAACCTGTGTGCGCCCCACGCTGGGCTTTCCCTTCTGTTCCTTAAACCGCACCAGAACACAGCTTTTTTTGAAGTGGTTTGCCAGAAAGGGCTAAAACAGAATTGAGGTGTGGCTCTGCTGCCGCTCCATTGATCTGGATTAAGGATGTTGCCCTCTTGGGTCATACTTTGCCTTCTGGCACCAGCGCTGCTGCCTGTGAGCAGCATGGCCATGACCCAGCACCATGAACCACCAATTCCAACAGATAATCTTTTTTTTTTTTTTTTATTAAGGTCACTTTTATACAAACTAAATTCATCACAACCTGTCTATCAGCAGTAACATGCACTTGCACAAAAAACCTCCTTTGTGTGACCAGGCTTCATTCCAGGTCAGCTGCGATCTGTAGAGTTAGTGCTATAGTGCTATGTATCCCACCCTCAGTCAAGCTGGACCACGCATCCCTTGCACAACCAGGCTCAAAGGGACAATGTGGTGGCTGAAGCTGTAGGGCACAGACAGTATCAGTGATGGTGCGGGCAGGCTATGCTCTATGTCAGGTTGTGGAGTTTGGGGATGCAAGGACTGAGTCAGAGGTGATTAGTTTGACATTACTGGGCATCATAAATGGCCCCAAATGAACACCCAGAAATTTGCAGCCCCAGGCAAGGGAGTAGAGATGTTCCAACAGGACTGAGTCAGGGCAGTGGATGGCACACACCTCTGTGCTATGGCAATGCAGGCAAGGAGCCACAATTAAGACAAAGGACAGAGGGACTAGAGGCAAACAACTGCTGCCCGGCAGGAGGAGAACTGGTCCTGGGTGGTCGAGGGAGGACGAGTCACTGGTGGGAGAGCAGAAGCACTGTGCAGCAAACAAAGCTGGATATATCAACCTGCAGCACACAGGATCTCATTTCCCAGCATGTCCCTGCTATGTCCCATGTGCAGTTTCCTCTCTCTGAAGGTTTTTGTTGTTGTCCTATGGACCACATGAATGCATGACCACATGAATTGCAGACTCTGGAAAAGATCACTAGATCTCTGATCCTTTCAGACAAGTTTTGCTGGTCATCTGTATTATGGCTTCACTACAAGATATTATGAGTGTGCAGAGGATGCTTCGAACACAGAAGGAAGCATTGCAGGACAAGAGACTTGCAGAAAAGTGAGCACACAAAAAATCCCAAGTAGGTTTCCAAACCATCAGAAGACAGATGGCAGAACTTAACAAAAGGTGTAAAAGCAGTAAGAATTAAAACACGGGCATAAAATGGAAGGGCATGAAGGAGTCTTATTGCAATGTGGCAATGTTACAGAGACAGAGGAAGGCAGGAAAGGCCAGTATTGTGGGGACAAACCAGAGAGTATACAGCCATGATTCACTGGATTAACAGTCTGAGCTGGGATAAAAATACTTTTGTAAATGACACAGTAAAATCCACTCAGTCACTTAAAAAAACCCTATGTAATTTGTGTATAATAATGTCATCACTCGACCTGAGGCTGCAGTTCAGCAGGATGCTGGCACGGGCTCTGCAGCCCCTGCTGCCACTGCAGAACCTCCATGAAGTGGCATGATGTGGTGATGCTTGGCCAGTCCAGGTCTGCTCAAAAATGGTAGCAGGTAAGGTCATGTCTCAGGCATCATTCGTGCGCCCCACTAATTCTGCACCTGATCTTGTATCATCTGTTCTCCCACAGCCGGCATGAAGCCAGCCCAAACACATCAAGCCAACGTAACCTTTACACAGCAAGTTCAGCCTGATCCCACGGAAAGGCAATTGAACGCCTAAGGCTGATCTGGATCAATGCCACGCTGCTGGCTCACCCTGCGGTGCTAGCAATGGGTTGTAACCATCATGAAACCAGCATCTGAGAAGGGCACAGGGGCAGAAAACCGCACAGCACCCAGTTTTGCTGCCTGAGAGCAGGTTCAGGAAGAGAAGGAATGAAACAAGACAGTAGCTCCTGCTGTTGTTTTACAATCCAGAGCACTAGGGAATGGCAAGTGCAAAATAAATTAGGTTACAGCTTTGTTGCTTTTTATTGTTTTCTGTATAAACCAAGTCTGAATATTAAGAAAGAGCATAGAAAAAAAGAAGAGATGGAGCAAAACTGATAAACATCTTGTCTTTCAAAGAAATAGTGCTCCCAAAATAAGCCACGTACAGTCTCACAGTCAACTCTGCAGAGCAATATATTCAGCGACCAAAAAATAAAAGAAATGCTGTATTCCCCATACCTCTTTTGCTCTTTGCTTCTCAACAAGATGTTGACTCAAAGACCAGCTGGTGCTATTTGGATGCTAATAGTAAGAAACATCTGCAATTTAAGAAATAAACCATTTTGTGAACCAATGCACCCAACTAATCCACTCCCTCCTCTTGCTCTTTCAACAAATGACATTACACTCACCTTTCCCAAGGTAACTCTTCTATCTCAGTGTCCTTCTCTGGACTTGAACCCACCCAAACTCCTCCTCTCCCCAGCTCCCTTTCCTATAGGAATTGCAAACCGCCAGAGGTTCATCCTTAGCTGCAAGACCTCAAAACAACTCAACATTTTATTTTTACTTTTTCTTCTTTTATTATTAATTTTTTAATGGTTTTCTTCTGAAATTCTTTCAACGAGGTCCCAGTTGGCCTCTTTACTGCTTCACCCATGCAAAAAAAGCACTGCTCCTCTCTGAGCCCAAGGATGCACATGGTGCATCTCTGAAGATCCTCTCATAGGTACATCCCTCAGCATTTCACGCTGCAGCACATGAAGAGCCACTAGGTCCCCACATGTGAGGGAGGACATACTATAAATGACCCACCTCAGCCACTGCCAGGGTGACACCTCGCCCACAAGCCTCCACCTGTCAGCCCCTACACACCACACACTTAACACTTGTTGACCTTGTCTACAGTGGTAGCCTTCACACTGTGCCTCCCTGCAGCCTTCAAAAAATAGAAATGTTTTCCAAACATGACAATTTGGAAAAGCTTCAGATCTAACCTCAATCAAACTTCATGTGCAAATTCACATCCAAGAGAGGTTCCACCTGAACAAGGTGATACTCAGGCCTTGAAGGACTCTGCTGGCTGTCGCTATGCAGAGCGGACAACACACCCAGTGAAGGAGGGTTGGGCTGAGGAGGTTATCACTAGATGAAAGCGGGTATCTATCACTATCACTGTCCCTTGGGGTGTCACAAAAGGAAGTCAGCCTGGTAGCACAAGGCCAATGTGTTGCAAAGAAGCCCGTGATGCTCCTCCCTAGACTGTGTCAGCTGCAAGGCTGCAAACTGGAAAGCCATCTGGATGGAGAGGAGAGGAGAGATCGCACAGGGAGGTAAGGTGCAATACGTGGTAAATTTTGACCTATTCCCAGTTTCCAAAGAAGGAAGCTCAGTGAAATCAAGCACACATTATCCCCTGTAGAACTCCCCCAAACCTTCCAGTCACTGCTGCAGATCTCCCCAGAGGCCACCACTTCGATGCTTGCTGCTATGGTTCCTGCTACAGGCAGTGATGCTGCGTGCTCGTGCACATGCCTGAAAATACCTGCAAATATCACCAACCAGTTTGCTGGACATCCAGCTGCAAAAGTAGCATGCATGCAAAGTCACACACGCAATACAAAGAGATGAAATTGGGATTCCTGCTCCTTTAATCGTTTTTTAACGACTAAGGTAGAATAGAATAGATGCTCAACAGGAGTTGTGCTTAAAAGCCTCAGAGGTATGATGGGCACTTTTGTGGAAATCTTCCTTTTTTCAACAAATAGATCTTTCAAATCAAAAGAAGCCTGCGGGAAGATATAGGAAAACTTATATAACAGCAATGATCCAACAAGCATGTACCACTTGAAACAGAAAAGGCAGAAGCATTTAAACTCACAGCACGACTTAGAAGTTTTTAAGCGAACAAAAAGTTAAAAGAAACACAAAGCAGAAAGATTCAAAATTATCGACAGAGATGGAAAAGACACAGCAAAAGAAATTGAGAGAGGGGATACTAAATCTTTGCCAATAACAAAGGCTGTTTGCAAGGGGTTACAGGGAATATTTCAGCACCTGCCTTCAAACAACAACACTATTTATTTTATGAACACAACCAAGCAAACTGGTACAGCCCTGCCATCACTAAACCTTTTTATAACCCTCTGTTTTACCATACTAAATACCAGCAGTTTATGGGCAAACTGCCTGGCAGGCTCCTGCCAAAGGAGCAGCAGACTCAGTGCTTTGTCCATGGAGCTCCGGCAGAGGCTCCGGTGCTCTGGCTGTGGATCTCTTTCCTGACTCCAGGTTCCTGGAAAGATATCAACCCATATAAGTGGAGTGTTGAAAAAAGAAGCTGAGCTCAGAGTGTTGTAAGAAAAGCTGAGCCCATTTCAGTCTGGGAAAGCTCTCACCACATTTTTTTAAATCACAGTCATGCACAGGGAGGAACCCGGGCACAGGGCTGGAGCATCAGCTCCTGCGTGTATCCTCCGTGGTTGAACATCATGGGGATGAGCAACAGCCCCAGCAGCCTGTTAAACAACACCAAGCTGTTTATGTTTTTAACTAAAATGGTGAACACAGAGGGAGGGGGGAAAAATTCACTGCAAGCTAGCACATAAACCAACCTGAAAGGATGCATATGGTCGCTGTCCCCTCCACACCATATAGTACCTCAATATCCGGCCAAACTGAAATGGTTTGGATTAGCGATGCATTTTCTGGAGAAAGGGCCACAGCTTGGGATGCAGGAGGGGCGCAGTGCTCCCCCCTGAGCAAGGCAGAGAAAGGGGAGTGCATCCCAGCTCCCAGCCCTCACCTGCCATCAAATAGGCATAGATTTAAGGAAAGCACAGTCCATCTCCCAGACCTCAAATGCTGGACAACGCTGGTTTGATGGGATACCGTGGGAAGCCCTTCACCAAGGCACCATCGCACCTTCGTGCCAGGCAGGTCACTTCATTTACCCACCATCTTACCATTGGCTACAGGCGTTTGAACTGCAGCATCCAAACTGCGACGGATAAGCCCTCTCCAGGCTCCATCACATCCAGAGAACAGCTCTGATCTAGCAAAACTCATCAACCAAAATTTTGGCCTTGGACTCCATATACCCACAAGCTTCTTTCCTCCTCTCTCAGACTGAAGTAAAAAGGCATATGGTTAAGCTCAGCCTGAGATGCTCAGCCCTTGCGGATGGGCAGAGTGAGAGACAAGGAGGATGAGCACTTCCATGGTCCCAGTTCTGTGGTTCACCTGAACCCAGAGAGCATCTCCTGTACTGCCACACTCTCGCTACTCCTTTCAACATCTTTATTCACCAACTGCAAATAAAGCTCCGGAGAGATTTTCAGCACAGATTCAGAGACCTCTGAGACATTTCCAGACTATTTTTTTATTGGCTGCATACTTCTGGCTACGTCAACAGATCCAGTCATTGCTGTTACACATTGTCCTCAGACTGAGAGCTATTTTTGCTCTTAGTAAATGAAACTGCAGCTCTTTCTGATTAACTCCACAGAAACATCCATTACACAAACAGGAGTCTGCAAAGCCAACCTGAACTAATCATCAAATTAGTTTAAAACAATTATGTTTTGAGGATGAGCATCCTCTGACACCCAAACTATCATTCTGAAGTTTTTATTCACTTTTTACATTACTTTCTGTTTTACTGTCTCTATCAGGTTAATAACAAACAGAACAGAAACATCATCAAAACCAGCAAGTCCATCACTGTACAACCCAAAATAACAAAACTAGTTTCTGTAACCAGCTCCTCAGCAGAAGCAACATAACCTATTCTACTCTCAGCTCTGTATGTGCCTCATGATCCAGTTTTGAAAGGAAGGAGTCCACAGAGAAGCTGCAAAACCCCAAAACTACATCATGCTAAGGCAGTAAAGAACTGCCTCCAAAGGTGATTTGGCAAGCACAGTGCTCTGGCTTGCAGCAAGCTTGCCTGGCTGGCTGGGCATGGCCACTCACTGGTGGTCCAGTACAGGATAACTCATCCTTACGACAGGAGAAATGCATTTCATCCAGTTAGCACGTACTGCTTGACAGATCGACAAAAAAGACCCTAAGTAGGACTTACAGCATGTAGAAAAAGCCAAGGCTGTCAAAACAAAGAGCTGCTCAGACGCCCTTTGCGCACCGTTCCCTCAGATTTAACAACATAAGAAAATGAGGCTGCAGGTACTTCCATCAGCAGCTGGACTTGCACAGGAGTACAGAGCTTGTGCAATGGTTTCAAGTTGACCTCAGGTCAATGCGGCTCCCCAGGGGGGAAACAGCCCTGCAGGACACCACACACAGCACGGTGTCTCTCTTCTTTTCTCCTTTCCCTTTTGTCAAAGCATCACTTGAAGCAAAAGCCTGAAAATACATTAAACCAAGAAAGAAAAGCAACCACATTACACAGTGAGCGCACAAAGCACACCATGACATTTACAAGTGAGGCTGGTCTTTCTCATTTGTATTTCAAAGGCCAGGTTGACACAAGACATTTTTCTTGTTCTAGCTTTGTCTGTGAAAGGAATAATACATATTTTTGAGTGTTGTTGCCACAGTGTCAGTCACAGTCTTCCTGCAGAGGTAGCTACAATGACATTCAATCTGTCTTGTTTGGAAGGCCTAAGATCCAACCTGGGGAAAAAAAATCCCCTTTGGCTGATACAATCCACAACGATTTTGGGAGGATTCCTTATGCCTATAAAATCACTGACCAATCCTGAACTCCCTATGGCTTGAGCAGTATTAAGCTAATCATGCTGAGTGTGTTCCCTCCTTCAGTAACTTCACACTGCTGAAATTTTTCCATCTTCAGAGCTCTCCTGACTGGAGGTGACATTTTGTGACAAAATTCAGGCTCAATGTTTCAAACAAACCTTCGGGGCCTTTATCAAACTGTAAGGTCTCCTCTTTCACAGAAAAAAAGTATTTTTGATTCAGCCACCAGTAACAACTCCAGCAGAAAGGATGGAGGACCATCAGCATAGATAAGAGTCACAGCCCTGCCAGTGGCAAGCTGAGGCGCTCCTTAGACCGACAGCTGCCTCTTCCTTCACCCCAGAAATATGATGTAAAATCAAACTGAAATCCAGTTTACAGCCTGCCCTGTCATGCCAGAGCTGAGACTCTTGTCAGAGGTGGTGATACTCTGCTCTAGAGTAATGCGTGTCTCAGCTGACAACCTCAAAACTGGCAGTCAAGGTACACAGCGCATTTACCTCTAATAATTTCAGTCTGGTATCCTCCTCCAAGCAAAAACTCAACTGTCGCAAAGGCGAAAACCATCCTCTCCACTCCACATCACACACATTTTTATATGCCTGTTTTCAGGTCATCAATCTAGAAATTCCAGATCTTATTGGAAACCTTTACTTGCCTACAACAAAGTCCATCACATTTCAGTTGGACTGTGATTTACATTAGGCAAATATGTCAACCGACAAAGTCACAACAGACCGGGTATCGAACTCCTTAGTAGAAACCATAAAGACCATGCAGAGGCTTTAAAAAGATGCCATCATTAACAAAGGCCATGAATGTCCATGCAATAAGAATGTCCTCTTCCAAGCAGGACCAAAAGATTGGACATTAAGCGGGCATATTGTTCCACAGGTTCCTTCATGTTGGAGTTGACCACGAGGCTAGATATTTCCTCTGTGACTCGACCCCATGGTTAACTTTCTGCCCCAAAAGTGTGTTGGCACTGTCAATGTCCTTTTACCTAGTTTTTACATTTGTCCACATAATCCTAGCAAGCACATTAGGAAAGCAAAGTAAGTGAAGTAGCAAAGTAAGGTATGTAAGAAACAACAGGGGAACCAGCTTGCCCCAATTAATGATCTCCATACCCAAATCAGAATTTTCCTTCCAAGTTTGCCATCCATTGCAGAATTCTTCTCATTAATCTAACAAGATCATGGAAATAAAGACTATTTTGAACAATAATGAACATTCCAAAACCAACGGACATTCTTAGCTTGGAGCCCCACATACCACAACAGATGACAACCAAGTCATATCTCACAACAGAAAAATTAGCCAGATGGTCCATGGGAGATATCCCATAAGAAACAAGGATTACATGCATTAGGATGCTGCAGGTTCCTTGGCATCATGAAACGGAGCAGCATGCTGTCTAGGCCAGCCTCCTGCTGAAATGTGATTTTCTTAAAATCATGCAGCTTTGACATGGCAAAAATCACAGAACCTCAGAAATAACTTTTCAAAATAAATTCCTTGAAGGAATATATAAAATAGACAATATTAAATGTGTCCAATATTAAATAGATAAAAAATAATGTTGACAGGGAATGTCAGGATGACATCCTTGAGTCTTAACCAAGATAAGACAAGTAGGTCAATAATGCTAAATGCATATAAATTAGAATAGTCAGTTCAATGACTTCATAACAATCAAGTTATAGAGCAAAACGAGACTGAACATGAATGAAAATGAGTCAGAGCTTTTATTAAAACTGGATAATGTTTCCAAGGGTAGCAGGCATGGGAAGCATTTAACAACTCTAGAAAGGTAAGACTAATAAATACAAGGTAGTACTGATCTGTAATAAAGCCTACTATAATATTGAACAATAATTAATCAAATTCAAATGAAGGCAATACTTATACTAATCAGTAATAAGTGCAAAGCATAAAAGAGAATTATTGCACCTAAAAATTAAGACCTTGCCCCTATGGGGCAAGCATAGTGCATCTGAAGAGGCACACTCTGCTCCACACTTTATGGACATGAGGACAGATATGAGGACTTTTATGGCAAAACCTTGGGGGAAATCCCTCCCCAGCACTTTGCAAACAGAAATCCGTGCCCAAAACACCAACACGGCTCCGAGCATCGTTTGCCCAGCCTGGCTTACAGCAAGCAGTTTTCTTAGCATTCCCATCCTTTTCAATTTTGCTGGATTATTTGGTTGTGGGCACAAGAGATGAATTACAGGCACAGCGTAACTCAATCCCCTTCTCCCCCAGAGGATGTAGCCAGGCAGCAGGTTCAAATTTTGTATTTATCCTCTGTTTCACGGAAACAAGGACTTAATATTAAACTCATTTTGCACACAAGCAACAGAGACATTATGAAGTTAGAAGCAGGGAATTCTCACTCCTTAACCTTAGCTGTCTAGAAGTTAGATATCTAGTGTAAGCCAACTTTCTGGAAACTTTCCATAGTCCATGGAGAAGCAGACTGCTCCAAAGCATCATTTATTCCCTCTCTTCCCACTGAATTTACGTGGAGCTTGCATTAGAAATCGCAGTTTTTTTCAGACTTCTCACTTAATCTCACCTGACGTCTACCCACAGCCAGTCAGAGGCAGTGAAGTACACCAAATACCAGCTCCAACTGGCACAGTCACGAAGTTACAACAGCTCCAAGTGGGCCAGAATGTTAGCTTCTGGGTCACTCTTTTGGACACTTTTGCTCTAGCTGTGTTAGCTGTCCAAGGTCACACAGGAAGTATGCAGCAACACTAGGTGCTCCACACTCAAGCTTGAGCTCTTCCCCCTTTCGGAAAATGAAGCCTCTTTAAAAGCTTTCATTTGTGCCTTCAGAAAACACAAGAAAATTAATGCTAAGAAGTATAAAATTTTTTTTTTTTAGCACAACTGTTACAGAACTATGAAAATTCAGTTCAGCAAGACAATCCACTTTCTCCCACTGATAAGACATCTCTTCCAGAATAACCTCTGTGGTAGGCTATCTCCCAGCAGGTGGACGAGGAATGCCCTTTCTGCCCCATTCCATCTGGTTCTGTTCAACTGACCAGCAGCCATGCCTGCACCAGCAGCACCTCCACAGGCAAGAGCACAGGGAAACAGTTGCAACTTCTGCTGTTTATCCAAAATACCAAAGCATCTGAGAGTAACATAAAACAGCCAGAGTAATGCACTTTATGCACTTTGGGACTATGCCCAGAGAGGAAATCTCCCCAGGAAAAGACAATTTGTAAAGCATTATCTATACGGTAAGGCCTAATGAGTTAATCCCCATCACAACGTATATCTGATGCATTCCCATGGAAGGATGCAACCCAGTACGGAGGTATTCCTGGCATGTCACTAGGCATGGCCAGTTTACAGGAACATCAGCTCTCCCTGTCGTGACCACAAGGAATGACAAGATGGAAAAACACCATCCATCTCATTACGAGTCATCAGCTTCATGCCTGACTGGAGCAATAAACCCCCTCTCATAAAGGTGACCCTTTCCTTTATCTACTGCTGTTAAAGACCTCTCAGGTCCTCTTGTTTTGAGAATACAGTTGAAAAAATCAGGAAAACACATGTGAACAAAAGAAAAAGAAATCCAAGTCCAGTATACGCAGATGTTTGGCAGTTTGGTTCATGTGTTTTGCCACCCAGTTTTAATCCCTACTTCCATGCACTGGCACCATGCACCCATCAGCCCATCAATGTGGACTAGTCAAGCCCCTTGGCTCCAGCGTGCCATCTTCTCCAAGCCAACAGTGATCAGACTGCAGGTTGCAATACAGCAAGCAGTTATGACTCAGGCTTATTGTTTAGAAACATTACCTGTAGAGCACACGGAGGTTAGCAGAATTCGCCCCATGTTTAATAATTAATCCTTCTTAGCCCCCTTTAGTCCATATTGGTTTTCAATATGCAGCTTCATAATTCAGAAAATGAACATGATCTTCTGCAAAGAGGTCAGATTTATTAAGGTAAAACATTCTCACAAGGACAACATCTCCTGAAGGAGACACCTCTACAGGACACGCTGCTAATGCATTCACTGTCCACTCTGTTGCCCACAAGTCGCCCAGAGAAGCTCTCTCCCTGCCTCCTCCCAAGCCCTTCCAACATCCCCCTCATCACAGCCAAGACAGCAGACTATATAATGGCAGGCAAAACCCATAGATTGTGGCCTGGGAGGATTGTATAGGACACTGGGGGAAGCTTTCCTATAAGCAAGGTGGTACAGCATTGAAAGAAGTCATCTGGAGATGTGGGGACATTTCCATCCCCGGAGGTGCTAGCTGCCCTCCTCCAGTGCGAGTAGCACTAGTTATCTTGTGGTTCCTCCCAGCCGGTGTGTTGGAGGCTCTCCCTTGGGTCCTGTTGTGTTGCAAGAGATGCCGATGGCCTGACTGCTTCCCCAGGACTTTCCTGCCTCCCCCCAAGCTTCACTCCCTCCATAAACCATGTCTCGATGATCTCGTTCAACTCAACTCCCCTTGTTATGTCCCTAAGCTTCCCAGGAAACACAATGCACACCCTGGGGAGACAACCAAGGTCAGGACATTCTGTGCATGGAAAGGAAAGCAAAGACATGGTGAAAATGAGAGGACAAAAAGATGATAAAAACTGTCTCTGAGAGGAGCTTTTAAAATGTTTGTGATTTAACCAATTATAGAAACCGTTAACTTTAACAGGAAGCAGCAGAACTGAGCAACCAATTGATGCAAAACCTAAAAAAAAAAAAAAAAAGGAAGACCAGAAAACACCTGATATAACTAAATATAAACTGTCTGCTACTGGACCCCTCAGAAACACACGAGACCCACACAGCCATACCACGCAATTTGCAAAGTAAATTGCATGAATCTGTACCAATGCCATGCTCTCTCTAGGCACCCATACCTGTAACCATCGCATGTAGCAAGCTGCCAGCTAGTCCAGACAATGCTAGGAGTGACTCAGGAGAAGCAGCTAAAATCTTGGAAGAGGAAAATGCAACAAGCTGAGGGAAGATCAGACTGAACATCACCATTTATTTTTTCCAGATTTGTAGCAATGGCTGTGAGAGGATATAATGCCTCGAAACCCTTGATCAAACGTCTGGGTACCCACAGAGGTGAGGATGGAGCCTGCAGAGAGCATGGGGCTGCCCAGACTGCTGCTCCCTCCCTACCTCCCCATCCAGGTATACACACACATGCTCATCATCCCACATAGCTACTTTGAAAAAGTAAAAATGTCTGAAATAGGAGACAGTTCAAACAGATTTTTATCATCACATCCTGCACATATCAAGTGAAATCAGAAAGAGGGAGGAGAAGCCCACAAAATAAATAAGCATTTAACCCTCACAGTGAAAGAGTCAGCATCTGGTTGGGGAGTATTGAGGAAGTGTTCACTACCATTGGGAAAATTAGTGAAACTATCAATGAAACAAAGTGGGACATGTCACACTGCAGGAAAGCACATGCAAGAGATTGGGGGAGATCAGCTGTCTGTGGCCACGGCTGAGCTGACGGTGACTCACGGGACACGTGTGCAGGTCCGAATCACAGAAAAAAAGTTAACTTCATTAAAAGCCCTGGCTGGGTGTAAGTCCAGGCGATGCGTAAAATCTGTGCACAGTAGCATCAGGGCAGGATGGGAAAAGCATCCCAGTTTAGCACCACTCCCCACCACACTGAGCATCACAATGCTGGCCAAGAAGGCTCCTAAGTCAACAGTGGTTTCAAGCGAAGGGATGACACCACTTAAACAGTTACCCCCTTGAGCTGCAGCAACTGGCTGGATTTGTGTACTGCTACTGCAACAAACATAAGGCAAAGCACAGCCTAAAATCCTTACAAGTAGGTTGAAACTAACTGGTCTTATGTCACGCTTGCAACAGTATAATGGGCAGCAGCTCAGCAAGCTCTACTCACCAAACGTTCCTCAGACTGCCCTGACCAAAGAACTTTTTAAGCTGTTATGCACAATCCTATACCAGGGATCAGCATTGATATAGCTGAACTACTGCAAAACCTGGAGGAAGCTCCATTGCAGGGACCTCACAAGCACCAGCTAGCCTCCATGTGCAATTACTCACTATCAAAAGTGCTGCTGGTGCCTGAACATCCACTGCTCACCCTGACACAGTCCGCCCTTTTGTGTTTCTTAAGTGGTACATATCTCCTGACCTGGCCTCTGGACTTCACCCTGATATTGCCTTTTTGCAAGATCCTTACAAGGCTTGACAGAGTCACCTTGTGATGTTCAACCCAACTGCCTTTTCTCAGGGCTGATCAACTTGCCTCATGCAAATTACTCAGGATGGAGGTAAACTGAAGAAAGGGGCATTCAGATGATTCCTTTTATGTTTCAAAGGTCATTTGCATCCTTATTCTCTGCCTTTAGGGCAACTCCCAGTTGACTAAACACCTGCTCTTAGCTGCCAGGAAGCAGATAGAAAACCCTCCTTCTACACCCACTGCCACTTGCAAAATCTTACCTACTTCATGCAGGCTGCCCAGTTTACCTTTGTGAAGATGGAGATGAGCCCATTCCCCGCTTAACTGTCCCAGAATCCCAAAGCACCCTAGCAAACCAAATTCAAGGGAAGTGGAGAGCCTCACACCAGGTAATGAGCCTGGCGGCTCCACAGCTGAGCTCTGAATGCCATCAGTGGTGTTCAAGGTATCAGCCCAGCACAAAGATGTTTCCAAAACAGAGGGATGGAGAAGAGAAAAAAAGCTGGAGTGAACTTTATCATGGAAAAGTCAGCCTGTCAGACAGCAGAGAAGTAAAAATGAGGCTTTTTGCTGGCAATTACTGATACCGCAGAAAGCATTGCCCTTGCTTAGACACAACACTAGGATCTCCTGTTACATTGCTCGTCCTTAACATAACTCCCACCACAACTCCAAAGACTCAATTTATCTCTATTCTCTGGACAGAGAGTCAAGGCACGACGTGAGAGCAAAGAGACTAGTGGCAGAAGCAAGCATCAAACCCATGGGCACCGTGAGTCCTTGCAACATCTTCTGGTCCCTAAGGTAGACAGATGAAAGGCAGAAGATGCATGTGTCCCCCTCCTGCACATAGCTAGTGCTCAGGCAAAGGGCAATGTCCACACCATTTCCATGTGACAGTGCTTCCCTCACTGTAAAAGGGAGTATTTCCTCTCTCCAGGACTGCAGAGAAAAGACTCTAACTTTCTAGTAACACAGAAAAGCTAACAGTAAATTGCAGTAGAAACTCCATATATAAGAAAAACCTATACATACATTCCCTTTGCCCACTTAAAACTAAACAACAGTGATGTACTGCAGGAAATTATATTTATTCCTTGATTTAAGGTGACAGTCTTGTATCAACTATCAACATCAATCCCTTTCTCAACAGGTTGCACCTCGGACAGCATATTGAGAGCATCAGCAGAAACAAAAGCGTACCAAAAATCTTTCAGTCGCAGCTGCTTAGGTAAGACAGCTAGTACATTTAGAGTCTAACCTTTTCTACCCAATATTTATCCATACTACAATACAGACTAGCCAGCACATGCTGAGCACTTTGATAACATGCAGAGAAAACAACATTCCTGTCCAAAAAAAAAAAAAAAAAAAGCTTATGGTGAGGAGAGGAAGTGGAGGAGGTGGCCCAGCAAAAGCAGATATATGGGAGGGACAAAGCAAATACACAAAAGGGAGATGCTAATCAACAAAGCCTTGATACAGAGGTCTCAGCTCTTCACATTACTGCACCTGATGCCTGCCATGCAGTAGCAGAGTTACTGGGATGTGGATATTCCTGCTACAGGTGTCAGGCTCCCATAAGGCCAGGGTAAGCATCGTTCCAAACCCTCCTGTGGCTGAAAAGCCACAAGCCACATTGCTTGTAAACCCAGAGGCCAGAGCAGCCCGGGGTTGGCTCCTAGGAGTTTCCCAAGAAGCCCCAGCAGCCTCCCTGAAACCTCCATGCAGCTGCTCCTGGGGCTGGAGTCACCTTGTTGGTCCCCACGGGGACTGCAACAGCCAGTGTCAGATGACCCAGTTGGACTGAAAGTGCCATGGTGATGATACCCTGTTCTTCAGGAACATATTTACAGTGCCAGTCAAGGTGTATAAACACTGAGAGCGAGCTCAGACAAGTAGCTCACAGATTAAGGCTGTGTACAAACCTTGAAGAAAATTTAAGGGCAGCTCAGGAGAAGCCCAAGCTTTCATGCAGTTGGTTTTGACACCACCAGCCGCCAGCAAGCATCCTAAAATCCAGTCCTATGCAGACTGCAGACATTACGCGTGTTGCAGACCCTACATACAACTAAACTGTCAGTGCTGCACTGACAGTGCAGAGGAGCAGGTGTTGTGGGGAATGATTCATCCCATGCAGATGCTTACAGCAGGTCAGGGTCAGGCACTTCCTAAAAATATCCATCTCCTTCCAGGACTGTAAAAGGAGGCTGGGATGTGTCTAGTTCAGTTGCAGGTAATTGCAGCAGAAATCTCTCAATCCAGAGGAGCAAAGTCCTCTGCTGTGAAGTCCAAACACAGGCAGAAACAAGGTCTGTGTAGTGAACAGACCTCAGCATGCTCAAGGTAGTCTCCAGCCCTTCTAAAACCCCATGCATAACAGCAGTCTAAAATCCTCCCATCAGCCCTGAAGAGGCAAAATACAGGGAAACCCAAAGCAAAAAATAAGTCAGGAGGTTCAACAGAAGAGGTCTCACACCCAAGGGGTGCAAGGGAGCCCAAGACAGCTTTTATCTCCAGGCTCATGAGTGCAGAAAGCTGTCACCACTCACCTCATTCCCCAGGAAACCCTGGCAGGATATGACCTCCCTTCCACATGCTCCTCCTCTCTCCCTTGCAGTCAACAGAGACCTATATGACATTGTAACAAAAGAAATGTCAGCAAGCCCAATTTTGGCCCCTCCCACCAACCAAGAAGATCCATTACCTCTGTTCTTCAAAATAAGGCTCCACTGCAAAACAATTTTACATAAATTGCAGCTTACATATCCATTTAAATATTTTAATATACAAATATTCATTTAATACCTATATTTTATATTTAAATAGACATATACATTGGGGAGTGGAGAGGAGCCTCTCACGAGTGGCTGAGGTGCCAGCACGCTTTGCAGAAGTGAATAGACTGGCATCAGAGATGGAGCTCTACAGCCTGTCCCACAACGAACACTTGTGACGATCAAGCAATGGGGGACCAAAGCAAACACAATGAGGTCCTCCTGAGATGTCACTGTCAGCTCTAAAGCAATCCCTCAAATGCTCCTCAAAAGTAATGGGAGGAAACAGGAGAGGTAGTGAGCTCAACATGGTGAAGGAACGCTCTTCTTGTGGTCCTCGCTCAGGGTTGGCCAAGAGCTGTGAGGAAAAGAGGTGTAGGCAGTGGACCCCTGCTCCATGACCCAGAGGATCCCAGCAGCATCAACGAGAGGACGTTAGATTTTTCTCGTGGTAACCTCCAGGCCTTGCTGAACCCCCATGTATTAGCCCAAGGGTTGCACAGGACAGCCACAGCAACATCAGGCCGTTGCTCTGGTCACCACCAGCACGCTAGTCAGTGGTCCAGCAGTCTGCTTTCTCCCACCAGCTAGGGTCGCTTCCTCTCTTTCCTCCCAGGCCACAGGGCCTCTTGTCACAGCAGTCATACATCACACAGCCATATATCATACAGCAGCTTGAGGCAGAGTGGGGTAAGGGGACCTTTATTACCATCAGAATAGCCTCATCACTCAGCATACTTAACCCAGCCACATTTGCACTGCTAAATTTGGGAGAGTATGAGAAGCATTTTCAAAGAACGGGATGTGGGGGAGGGACAGGCAAGCTTTTGGTCCGTCCAAATCCCTGTCAAGCCTCTGTAATTCAAAGTCTATGTCAGGGATGCTACCCCAAGCTGTACAGCATTGGCCCAGACCCAGCAAACCTAGAGATCGGGTGCCTTAACCCTTTCGAGTCAGCATCTAAGCTCGGCTATTTTAAGAAAAAGATCTAGTTGAGCTTTCTGAAACAGCTACCACTGAAAGAACAAATCTCCAGGAGGCATGTGGAGGCAATTCAGGACATCTCCATGGAGGAAAAGAGGCACTCAACTTCAGACAGCCAAGCCTAAAGACCCTGCCCTAAGGGGATGCAGAGCTGAGTTTGTAACAGCTAGTGGCAATCCACAGGTTCAAATTGATTTAAGAAGTTGTGAATGACTATTTTTGAATACAAAACAGATTTGTAAGCAGCAAATATAGCATCAATATCAGCAGCAAGAAGGGGCCACTAACCTTGGCAGAACATAGAAATACTGCCCTGACCTGCAGCACAAGCACTTGAAAAAAACTGATCACCAGGCTTTGCTTTTGTGACTGTGGAAGCAACTTAAACATCTCTCTCACCCTTGTTGCTGGCAAGTACAGGAAGGAAACACAGGTTACGGTAACCTGGGCCTGTTTTGCATGAACAGCATCAGCACCTGCACCTTCCTACACATGCCCAGAGAAGCCTGTCTCTGGAAACCCAACCCATGAAGCATCTTGGGGGGAGTTGCTGCCTACATCCAACAAATTAACATGTTAATTATTCCCAGAGGGTGCCAAGTCCAACAGCATACAAGGTGAGCCAAAAATCTTCCCTGGCGCCCACACTGAGACATTAGAGGGAGCTTTTGAGGAAACCAGGCACGAGCCCGGGCAACTGGCTGTGGAGCTAGGACTGCTCTCCTGGGACCTTTACCAAAAGATTCACATGCACGCTGAAAAAAAACTAGGTTAGTTTGCCGTAAAAGTGGGCATCAAACATTCTGACATCAAGAAGGATGATTAAAGACAGTTGAGTTGCAAGGAAAGATTAAAAGAACTAAATATGCCCAACTTGGCTAAGCAATGAGTAAGAGGAGACGTGATAAAAGACTCCAGGCATCTGAATGAAGGGAGTGGCACAGCATTAAAGGACTGAATAAAATATCTTTCTGAGAAATGGATCCATCAACGATCTCCCAAGAGATAAGGTACAAGCCTCATTTTTTAGGCATTTATAAAACCAGTCACTAGAACTGAGGGTTTTGAGGAGAAATCCACATTGCCCTGAAGGGAGCACGCACCAAAGCTTTTAATCTTCAGCACAGGGTGCTGTAGACAAAAGTGCACAATGCCACAGGGCAGCACAGGAAACTTGGAAAGTGGCAAATATTTCATTCTCCCGTGCTGAAGAAACAGAGATATGATTTCTCACTATAAAATTAAAAGAAAAAATGGCTTTACACTCCTTGTTTTTAATTCATCAGCCCTAATCATAACACTTTGGGGTAAAAAAAAATAACCAGCAGCTCATTCAAAATTAAAAGGTCTAAGGGGCCTTACGAGTAATTGACTTTTTCCTCCAATTAAAGATATGTGGGGTACCACAAAGGCAAGAATCTGGCTTGATCTGGGCAGTGGCACTCCTGGAGATTGCCAGACCCAGCACACACGGGTAAGATGACAAAGTCCTGGAAAGAACTTCAATATCTGGCTCTGCTGAGATTGTACCCCTTGGAGAAAGTACCCTCTGAAGCCCGGGGACCCAATTCAGTTTGTAAAGATTAGAAGCAAGCCCCAAACCGTGAGAAAATTGCCCAGGAAGAAAGCTAAACCTGTTCCACTGGCTCTGCTCCAAAAAGCCATATATAATGCATGTATTGTACATACCTACCTAAACATCAACTATGTGAAGCCAAAGCAGTGAATTTAGTGTAATTCCACATAATGTCCAGCCATATGAGGGTCTCCTGAATATCTCCATCCAGCATGGACAGAGAGGCGTACCCAAGGGAAGGAGCTTGACCTGGCCAAGAGTATTTACTGAATACAAAAACATGTACAATGATTTTTCCACCAATATTAGCTTATCAGTTCATTTGATGTGTCTGAGGGTTGCAATTAACGACAAAATGTTCTTCCAGGTGCTTCTGCCTGGATATTCTATCCTACTTGGCCACCGGGTATGACTTAAAATGCTCGATGGCATCTCCCATTTGGGTACCTGAGAAAGTCCTTTATGCTCAACAAAGAAGAGCCAGAAGACATTTGTTGATGGCACAGTTTTAAATCACAGTTAAATTCACACAAGGGCCATACATCATCAAGGAGGTGCTACTGTCTCAGTTTCCTCTGGCTCCACTGACCTGGGGAGCCAATGCAGGGCAATCAGATCTAAGAGAAAAATAGGTAAGAAAAAAAAAGGTGAATAATTTTCTTTGAATTAATTCCCTAAACCAGTTCAGTGGGGTTTAGGCAAGTACTAGAATCTTTCCCCTTTTGGCATGAGCAAGATCAGCTGAACTGCAACATGTGACTGCAATCCAAGGCAACCTTTGTTTGCAAGACCAAGAGTGGATCTTTTTGATTTATTTTTTTTTACCCTTTCCCACAGCAAACTCTTAAGTCTGCAAGTGCCTTTCTCCATGGGAACAGGAGATCCACCATTTACTGACCAGTGAGTTTTATTACAAAGTTGAAATAAGATGTTCACAGAGGGTTTTATTACTTTTTTTTTTAATATGTGGAGTGTTTTAGTACACACTGAATCTTCTCACTTTATGCTTGCATGTCTCTTTGGGAGGCTGAAGTGTAACACCAGGCTGCCAGACTGATTTTATATATTGAAGAAACATGAGTCTACCTAATCTGAAAGGCAGGCCAACATAAAAAGACCCATTCAAAGTGGATGAAACTATGCATTTACAGTTTGGGATGAAAAGGGAAAAATTAAACCATCTAAGACAGATTACTATACCTTCTATCAAACCTTCCTCTTCCAATACAGAATCGGCGCTTCCACCACCACTGCAACACTGATATTCGAGATACCTATTCTTCCTTGTGCGCTCGCAGCCCAGAGGGCCAAACGTGTCCTGGGCTGCATCAAAAGAAGCATGGACAGCAGATTGAGGGAGGTGATTCTGCCCCTCTACTCTGCTCTCATGAGACCCCACCTGGAGTACTGTGTCCATCTCTGGAATCCCCAACCTAAGAAGCATATGGAACTGTTGGAATGGGTCCAGAGAAGGGCTACGAAGAGGATCAGAGGACTGGAGAACCTCTGCTATGAGGACAGGCTGTGAGAGTTGGGGGAGTTGTTCACCTTGGAGAAGAGAAGGCTTAGAGGATACCTCAGAGCAGGCCTTCCCGTACCTGAAGGGAGCCTACAAGAAAGCCAGGGAGGGACTTTTTACAAGGGCAGGTAGTGATAGGATGAGGGAAATGGCTATGAATCAGAGAGGGGAAGATTTAGATTAGGTATTTGGAAAAAAATCATAATAAGGGTGGTGAGGCACTGGAACAGTTGCCCAGGGGAGTTGTAGATGCCCCCTCCCTGGAGGTGTTCAAGGCCAAGCTGGATGGGGCTTTGGGCAGCCTGATTCAGTGAGAGGTGTCCCTGCCCATGGCAGAGGCGGTGGAACTGGATGATCTTTAAGGTCTCTTCCAACCCAAACTATTCTATGATTCCATAGAATAACTAGGCTCACAACTAGGCTCAGGTATCACTGTCACAAAGAATTAAAGGCTTGCAGGTTGTATTCAGACAACTACTCCTTTTCCATTTGAAGTCAATTTGGGGTATTCCCACTCAGGCCACGCCAGCAATTTTACTCTGCTCTCACTGCATATTCAGACAGACAGACAGCCCTTGCAGCCCTCACAGCTAGTGCAGCAGGAGGGCAAAGCCCCTCTCTGACAGACAACTCATGCTTACATGAGCAGTTTTGGGGCTCTGAAGACAGAAATGTAAAATTGTCACTTATGCAATTTCCACTACAGGGACTAAAGGTTATTTCTACCCCATTCAGCTAGTTAATAAGAAACAACTGTCTCCCAAAATACATAGACGTTTGTACCATTCATAACAGTGGATTGGGATAATCCATGTGTAAAACGAAATGGAGAAGAGTCTGAAAGAGCAGCAGGTCCCAGGGTAGCAGCACACCACCTGCCTTACTCAAACGTGGTGTTGAGTGAGGAGTGACGGAGATGGTGAGCTCAGGCGCAGCTCATGCATCCCCACCATAGGTGAGGGGTGGCAGGTGGGATGGTGTAACCCAGAAAAAAACGAAGAAACTTGATGCCTGCAACAGATAGTGCAGATGCACTGATACCCAGCAGCACTGCAGCTCAGTCCCATGCTGTGGAGCCCTGGTACCTCCACGAAGTCAGTATGGAAACCAGTCCTTGTCAGGAGCAGTCCCTGCAAAAGCCAGGGGAGAGCTGACTGTACAATTAATGACCTTTAAAGAAACCCACTTTCTGTGACTCTTTTTTTACTTACAAAGAGCAGCACAACCCGATCCTCAGTGCACAGCTCTGCAGGGTGCAGGTGCCTTAACGCTGAAGACGCCAATCCAGCCTTCCCCAGCACAGGACACTGCTGCCGGCAGCCAAGGCCACTGCCCCAGCCACAACAGCAATTTCTGTATCCCTCACTTCATAAAATAATTTAGTGAGGCACCTTGTGATGCTTAAGATAGGCAACTGCCAGCACAATCTCGGAAAGCATCTTGCTTTCCAATAAACTGAGCCTTAAGGCAGCCTTTGGAGCTACCTGGCAAAGATCTAATAATGTATTCTGCACATGGTCAGCAGGGCACCAAACCTGCCTGGACAGGCAGACAGGTAGAGAAGCATCTTCTGAGAGATGACAGAAAGAATAAAAAGCAGGAACTGGCAAGGACAACCTACTCAGCACCGGAGCACAGCAGACAACCAGTCTTAGTGCCTCTACTGCTGCCTCCCCTCCTGTCTTGTGCCATCTCCCTGGGCTCCTGCAGAATGAGCTCCAGGAGGGAGGTGTGGGCTGGGATGCAGCCAGTTCCCTGTGTTCTGCCTGAGAAGTCCATTTCTCACTCTGACACACAAATGTTGGTACCCAAGTCAATCTCAGCTGCCACTTGGCAGAGCCTTTGCCGGCACTCGTTTTCCCTGGGTGTTTTCCAAACACTTATCCAGACCTTCCCATCCCCACTCTCTCACAAAATAATAATTGCTTCTCTATTTTTGCTCAAGATCTGAAAAGGCACAAGAGAGAATGAGTGTTTTGCAGGTTTCAGGAAAATGGGCACCTCAGCCCATGTGAGTAGCTGCTCCTTTGCTGAAGGAGATGGGATGCACTTGCCCTGTGCATAAAGCTCTTGGAGAGAGAATGGAGCACGATGTAACTGCCTAGGCTGCTGCTGGCAGCCCAAAAAGAGTTACCGCCTGGCTCAGATGATTTCAGTGCAGCTGGGGTGAAGAATGCAAGTGACGCAGCAGCATCCTGCCAGGAGAAAGGGGAAAAGAGTAAAAAAGAAACAACAAAAAAAACCCCAAAACCTAAAACTCTTTGGATGAGATTCAGGATGACTACACTTTTACTGTAAGTGTTTAGTAACTCTGAGTCGCATAACCCTTCTCTGCCCACTTGGGGCCATGACGGGCAGATTACAAGCTACAAGAAATGCTTCATACACACCGCATGCCCAAATCCCCCATCCGAGGGAGGACAAAAAAACCCCTTTAACAAATTAGGCTGTGTTTCCCATTTAGTAAAGCCCGATTGCTATTTATTTAACAATTTTTAAGTGTTATTTTAGCCTTCCTGGTTTGTGTGTGTTGAGAGACTGTTCCTGGGACAGGAGCCAAAGTCGATTAGAGCAACCCAGCAGACGAAGAGGAAGGGAAATGTAGGGTGGAAGAGCAAAGGAAGGTGCCAGGGCAAGGCTCCACCACTGGGAGAGTCACTGGCAGCCCCCAGCTGCGGAGCTGGAGAGAGGAAAGTAGAAAAATGAGGATAGTAACAGGAAGAGGGAGCCAGGGCAGAGAGCAGTGCCCAGTCCATCACTGTTTGGCGGTTGCCAGCAGAGGCTCTCCACTTTCAGCACATTTGATGCCTCGCCCCAAGCAAGAGTGCCTGTTAATGAGCAGGTGAAAACAAAGCTACGGCAGACCTGCACGCACAAGCATCTATCCCGGGACGATGGCACAGAGCTCTCTGCAAGAGGGATGCTACACACAGGTACTGACCAGGCGAGGCATGAACCCACCCAAGAGATGTCTTCACAGAAGAAATGACCAGAGGATGGATGATCCACTTGGATACAAAAGCTGCCTGGCATCCAGCTCTTCAGTATGCCCTGCAGCACCAACAGCTCTGAGACAAAAGCACTGAGGGAAGAACAAAGACATTAAACATCTCCTGGTAGGATCAGGAGTCCTGCATCCTACTCCTTCTGCCAGCTCTATGACTCCAGGTCAGACTCTGGGAACAATTTCAGGAGCAGGCAAACACAGGCAAGACAGATGGTGGCCAAGCAGGATGGATGCTGCCCCCCGATGAGCAGCTGATCCTGGATCAGAATAAATCTAAGTGGTATCTGCTGAGGGGACCATGAGACACATAGCTTGGACCACAGACATCCTCCACACTTCCAAAGTGAACCTTGTATCAATTAACACAAGACCCCCTTTTCCACCCATATCAGAGCTCGAGGGCTCCGTGGCTATGGTGGCTCCAAGTACAGGCGCTTTCTCAGGCACACAGTCCCACCACCAGTGCAATCAGATCAGGGCTGGCAGGTGGAAAAACCCTAACAGCTACTCTCCATCCAGAACACAGATGAAAGGCAATGGGGAGAATGAAACTTAGGGACCTGCTAGCACGGAGCTCCTCTACTCCAACACACTCCTCTGCCCATTAGATGTGGGTGGGTAGAAGAACAGATGCAGACGCAGGGTCTCCCCTGGACGCAGTATGGATCAACTCTTCCACACAGCTTTTTACCAAGTGCAAGCAGAGAGGAGAAAGCGCACACCAGCAGGAGCCCTTTTAAAACTTGCTGATAATAATGATTACGGGGTACAAATCTAGAGAAGAAAGGAGCACCACCAACATTTGCAAAAGTTGGGCAAAAAAGTTGTGTGTGGCCAGAGGTTTCAGTAGACAGAGCCATCGGGACTACCCCCATGGACTAAAGTACAGCACTGTGCCACGGTGTCATGACCCCATCCTCAAGAGATGCTGCCAAGCATGGTCCCCGTGTCAGCACACAGAACAGGATTCGTGGCTGTGGCAGTACATGAGGCAGAGCACTGTTCGGCACAGAGCTGGAGCTGGTGCTGCCCCAAGGCGCCCTGGCCAGCTGCACACAGGGAGTGCTATTGGCCAGAGGACTCAGTTGCTGTAGCTCTGCAGAAGGGAGTTCCTTCTTCCTTAGCAGGCTGGGAAGAGGCAGTGACCCAACCCAGCTCACAAGCCTCACAGCTCCTACCAGTCCTATTTTATTTTTTTTTTAATATGACACATCTGTTATTGCACAGAGAAACACCTGAAAAATGCAGGGCAAGGGTGATGCTAGCTAAGAGCACGCCTGTGCATGAAACAAGTGACCAGCAAAATATAGGCTCCCTGCAGCAGCTCTGCATGTTGAGTCTACCCCGCATTTTGAGGCCAGCATGCTCCCCTCTGGCTGCCCATCAACTTCTCAGGCATCAGCCTTCGTGCCCTCCAGGGAGAAAAGTAGTTATTTTCCATGTCTCCTTGTTCTTTTTCACTCTCATTTTTGGGAAATAACAGCACTGAGGAAGGTAACAGGTGAGAAAAGGAAAGAGGGCAACACTTGTCCAAATTCCATAAGACAGATGGGAAAGCAAGTGGCCAAAGTGAGCAGAAGCAAACTGAAGAAGAGACATAGCAAGTGCAGAGACATTATTCTGCATGCCTCAAAAGTGCAAATTTGGAGGGAGTCATGGAAAAATCCCTAAAAAACCTCACCCTCAATGCTCACGGCTCACGCAGCTTCTTTTGAGCATTTGAAAAATCAAAGACCTTCTGCATTGCCCAAACCACTCACTGCATTTTGCAGAAGATGGGTTTCCTGCATGCCCAAAGACACATCCCTGAGCTGCCACTACAACCGTACTGAAGAACTCCCAAGCTCCATCATTAGCAATCCTGCCACACCAGCCCGCCTGCAAGCTCACCAACAAACTTCATTTTGTGGTCACTCCTTTTGATATTACACCGTGCAATTTGACTTCTCCCCGGTGTAAGCTTCAGCCTGTTAGCCTTGAAAAGGCAATGAATAGCAGCAAATCACTTGTTTTCTTCTTCGCTTTCTTTGTGCCCTTTTTAAGACAAATTACCAGGCTGTAATTTTTTAAGCAACCAAGATCAATACAAGTCAGATTCAGTGCCAGCACGTCACAAGCAAGCATAACAAGAATTTAAATTTTTTAGGTGAATTTATAGCATCAACATAGGTATAACTGAAGGCTTCCTAGTAATGCTCACATCTACATCCTCTAAGACAGCTAGCACAGATGCTATGCGCTGCACTGTGCAGGAAGTAGCAAGGAAAGGGAACCCTGGTATGGCAGAACAACCAGGCATTTAGCATTTAATTGTAAGCCAAAGTATCAGCTTGAATCATCTAGTCTTGCATGGCTCCAGAGCACTGCCACCAGCTGCACACACTAGCCGAGTAAATATCACTGTCATAAGGCAGTTGCAGGGGTATTTGGTTTAGCATCTACAAGGGAGGAAAGCATCGGCTTGCATCGCAGCACAGAGTGACCAATTTGTGGTCAACCAAACTACTCCCAAGAGCTGAAAAACCAAGTGCAATACAGTAACGTCAGAAATCTGGACTCAGAACAGTAGGAGGTGTTGGGACACTCAGCCTCAGCAGAACTCACAAGGGCAGAAGTCATGCCAAAGTCTGCATAGAAGCACTGCAGAAACACTGGGTCAGAAGGGACTTCAGAGAGCCAGCCGGTTCTGAACTCTCTCTTGGCTTGTTTGTCTTCATGCCGCTCTCCAAGGCAACACCAGCTCAGCTCTGCCAAGAAGGAAGCAAGACTTAGCTGCAATTCTCAGCGACAAGCACTGTTCACCCCACCATCCGGGAAGGGCCACTGTGCTGCTAACAAAGCGGTTTCTAATGCTTTTTTGGGCAAGCTCCAGCAGTTCGTTCTCCTTCACCACCACCATCAGGAGCTGGCACCTACACTTTGAGAAATGCCAGCCTACCCTGCTGCTACCAGGCATGACAGAGATGATGCGCTGGAAGACAGCATCCAGAGAAGCACTTCCCTGTTCATAATCTTCTTCTAGTCCTGTCCACAGACACAGACATACATCACATGCTGTACTATACCACCTTTCTGGATGCCTCAAATCTGTTGTATTTCCTTCATGTGTCAACTCCAAACAGATGCTCAACCACCTCTCCTTTCCTTGCTTCTTCCTGTATGCTATCTGTTGTCTCAGCAAAACTGCAAAGCCATTCTTTGAAATAATTTTGGGGACACTTTTTGGCTTTTTCTGTACTCACAGAAGTTCCTTGTCCTAGCTCACAGTGTGGACATATAAGCAGTGTCTATACAACCAATCACATGATGAGACACGGTATAGCCAACACCAGGAAAGCGAGATATCTGGCTCCAAAACTATTGCTGAACTGAGCATCCTATCAAACTAATGCCTGACATGTCTGGGATGGTTTTTTTTTTTTTTCCCCGTAAGTTTAACATATACGAATCTTCCACTTATTCCTCATAAGTAAAGTTTCCCAAACAGAAGCTTAATCCTCCCAAGCTGCCTCTTTCTTATTAAAAATAGAAGGGCTGAGACTGGATGCTGTATTTCACACAAGGTTTTATATGACAACCGTGATTGAATTATTACCTTTCCCATTTTTATGTGGGCTATTCAAGATCTGCCTTTCTTGTTACAGCACGTGACTGTTGATTCACAACCAGCTTGCGAATCACTGGAGTTCCCAGATCCCTTTCTGCACTTAGTCCGTTACTGCTCATTTTGGGTATTTAAGTGCACTTGATTATCAAGGGCACTTTTTTGCACTTGTCTTCATTGCATTTATTTATCTTGCCTTCAAACCACCCCTGTAGCTGATTAAAACAACTGTGAGAGAAGGTACTATGACCTAAAGTACCTGCAATGTCTCTGGTTGTATTTCATCTTCTATATCCTCTGCAGTCTGCCATGCAGTCTGCTACTGACCCTCAAAATGCCTTTCTGATCCAATAATAAGCCATTTCTTTTAACTTCTTAAGCATCCACTTCTGATGATTTCATCTTCTGCACATTTCCCAAGTTTGTTTATTGAGCCATTAGGATTTCCTCAAGAACTACTCAACAGCTTTCAGCACTTTTTTTGTGAAGTCACTACACTTTGTATGAGTTTGCCAAATAGGTCTGCAAGCCCTCCATCCCTCAGGAGAACTTGCTATACCAAGAGGTATCACAGTTAAGAGCTGGCAACTCAGACAATACAAATTCAGAAGTTATTTGAAATTTTCTTTAAAGTCAGATCATGCAGATCTTTAATTCCACACCCAGGATCTGCACCACCACCACTTTTTTCCAAGACTCACCTACTCAGCTGTAACTTTGCAAGGAGCTTACAAAGAAAATCTCATGCCCAAAGAGGTAAGACTTGCTTTTTCATGATCTTTAAATCATAAATATGATTCCCACTTGAAAAGGGAACATTTCATTTAACAGATTCAGTGGCTCTGAAGGGTAATGCAGGGCTCTGAAGGAAATCTACAAAAAAAGGAAGCAAAGGGAGAAAGCAAAATAACCCTTCCAGAAAGTTTTCCAAAGGAAATGAGTAACCACTTGTTATTAAATGATAAATCACAGTCCTCGGGAAGTGGCATTGTCTGTGGTCTATTTTTAATGAGAAAACACTGCTGTCAGTAGCATGAAGGCTGAACGTGGTGATGGGATGCATCTGTGGACAGTAGTACCATTCACTGGGAACCATCATCTCATTCCTGCTATTCCTATCACTTATCAGCAACCAAAACAGCATGAAAAGAAAGTGGATTAGAGGGAAAAAAAATCAAACAAAAAACCCCCCACTCAAACAACAAAAAAACACCCACCAACAAAAAAACACCCAGGACAACAAACAAGGGCTACTGTGTTCTGTGGGGGGAAGAATCTCATGAGGTTCAATGAGGTCAAGTGCAAGGTCCTAGACCTGGGTCAAGGTAATCCACGATTTCAATACAGGATGGGGATGACATGATTAAGATCAGCCCTGCGGAGAAAGACTTGGGGGTGCTCATTGACGAGAAGGTTGACATGAGCTCACAATGTGTGCTTGCAGACCAGAAGGCCAATCATATCCTTGGCTGCATCAAAAGAACCATAGCCAGCAGATCAAGGGAGGTGATTCTGCCCCTCTGCTTCGCTCTTGTGACATCCCACGGAATATTGTGTCCAGCTCTGGAATCCCCAACCTAAGAAGGACATGGAATTTTTGGAATAGGCCCAGAGGAGGGTTACAAAGAGGATCAGAGATCTGGAGAACTTCTGCTATGAGGACAGGCTAGGAGAGTTGGGGGGGTTATTCAGCCTGGAGAAGAGAAGGCTCAGAAAAACCTCATAGCAGGCCTTCCCATACCTGAAGAGACCCTACACGAAAGCCAGGGAAGGACTTTTCACAAGCGCAGGTAGTGATAGGACGAAGGAAATGACTATAAATCACAGAGGGAAAGACTTAGATTAGGTGTTAGATAGAAATTATTCACAATGAGGGTAGTGAGGCACTGGCACAGGTTGCCCAGGGAAGTTGTGAATGCCCCCTCCCTGGAAGTGTTCAAGGCCAGGTTGGATGGGACCTTGAACAGCCTGATTCAGTGGGACGTGTTTCTGCCCATGGCAGAGGTGTTGGAACTAGATGACCTTTAAGGTCCCTTGCAACCCAAACTATTCTATGATTCTATGACATGAGGAAATACTAGAGGCCAAGCAGAGGAACCAGGTATTGTGCACAGTCTTAGGCTTTGCTTTTGTTTTCCATGTGTGCACATGAAGCTACCAGGATGCAAATCCATGCTGATCTCAGTGTCCCCACAGGGGTTTAGGTGACCTCCCACATGCACTGGCATCCTCTGCGTCCCCAAGATCAAGACACGTTGGGCACACAGCCACAGTAAACCCCCTGGCCTCTTCTCCCTAGCATCTGGCAACGAGATGGAGCTTTGTGGGGAAGAACCTGATGCTGCAGCTCTGATGATGCTGACCACTTCAAAGGTGTAATTAGCCTCATTTTATACTGATAAACGAGTCCCAGAGTCCAGTGGCATAGTGACTGGCTGACTGCAAATAGGCACATGTTGTCTAGGGAATGGAAGCAGAAGTCAGAGGAACTAGCTGAAGGTTCAGCTACAAGCACAGCCTCAAAACCAAACCAGAGGGACCACAAGCTCTCGGACACCTTGTCATCATGCAGCAAGCCTCCTAGCATGATGGAGAGGGGACCATTTTTGGCACCTTATGCTAAGCCCAACTAGCTCACAAGACTCAAGCAGGCATTGGTGAGCCCAAGCCAGCTGCAGACCCATCTCCCCTGCATGCTCAAGTCAGCTCCAACGAACTACAACTGACTTGCTGGAATACAATGCACTGCACCTAGTTTTACTGCAAGGATGACCAAGCTCCAACACAGGTTGCCCAGGGAGGTCACAGAGTCTCTATTCCTGGAAATATTCCAAAGCCATATGGATGTGGTCCTGGGCAACTGGCTGCAGGCAGCCCTGTTTGGGCTGAGAGGTTGGACCAGATGACCTCTACAAGTCCTTTCCAACCTCAACTATTCCATGATTCTGTGAATACAAAGATGTATTGCAGAGCAGTCCTGTCCATTAACTTGGTTTTCACTGACTCGGTGCAAAAAGACTGTAATTATTCAGCTTCTCGACTATTTCTGACATTCTTTCCATAGATGAGGTTTAAGCCTTTTTTCCCTCCTTCCTTTTAATAGGAATGCAACCCTACAGTTTATAAGAGATTATATAATACACACACACACATCCCTCTTCCTAAATAGCATCTGAAAGTGTGTGTTTGATGATTTTTTTTTCCTCCCCCCCATTAACCACCACCCTGCTGGTCTCATTCATTGTGCGGCATTTTGCAACGAAGCGTAAAAATGGTATTAATCATAGCTCTGAAAAAAACCATAAATTTCTTCTCTGAGGTTTGAAGGAACCATTTGGAAGGAAAACTTCCAGGAGCCAGAGGGACTGACAGGGCTGGAGACTAAAGTCCTTCTTTTCAAAGGCCAAGTGTATTCCAATATATCCCTTGGACAGTTGCCCTGAGCCAAAGTTATAATACTTTATTCTTTAGTTCAAGTAGCAAGAACGAGATTTGGTATAAAATCAGGACAAATATCCAAAGTGAATTAGGAGTTTAGAGGGCAAATATGTCATAAATCTAACAGGAGCCTTGAGCTCTAACTACAGCTTTGGTGTGGGTTGATGTCAAAAGCTTCAGCTGCTTCTCATCTCCAGGATGCTTCAGGGACTGTGGCCAAAATGACCAGGTAAAGACACCCATCCCTTGCAAGCAGCACCCAAGCATCCAAGACTGAGCGTTGGCACTTGCCCACAGCAGAGCCTTGCTCCAGCAAGAGTCAGGAACACAGAGATCTGCAAAGGGTATGCCAAAAAATAAAAATCATTATCATCTTTATGTTTTCTGGGCAAATATCTTCAGAGAAAATCTCCTTCTACTTAAATCAAGCTCTTTGTTCACTTCTGCAGAGTGCTTCTTGTGGACAAAAGGAGGGGCTTCAGTCAAAGGTAGAGTTGGGAAAAATAATGAGGTTCTTTTCTATATTAGATGCTTCAGCAGAGATTTGCCAAAGGCTTTGGAATCCCTTTGCTTTGGAGGTGAAACATTAATAATTTAAACCTCTCCTTTTAAATTAGGAAGGGCAGTAAAAGAAACTATTGAAAGAGAAAAAACATCAAGCCCACCACAGCATCAAACTCAAACACCAACATTTTCTCTCAAACCCCAACAGTGGTTTCAACGAGCTGGCAAATGAGAAATTTACCTTTCTCTTACCTGCCCTTCCCCAGCATTTGCTTCTCTGCCATAAATCTTCCAGGCAAAGCATTAAACCACGGGGACAGGGCACAACAAGCATCTTGATACAGAAAGAGCCAAGATGCTGCAACCAGGGGCAAGGCGCAGTATGAGCAGTTGCAATGTGCCTCACAGAGCATGCCAAATACTTCAGGTTTATTGCTATATTAATAGCACAGCATGGCATAGTTCAGTTCAGCTAAAAGGGGGCAGAGGGAGAAAGAAAATAATCGATGATTGAACTTTTTTTTTCTTTTTTAATCAATAATACCAGACTCCTCTGTGCAGTGTAGTTCCCTGCTTTTATTCAAAGCACACATGCCTTTCCCCATCTCGGCTACTGATACCATTTGTTATCAGCATGTTTCATTCTTTCCCACTCTTGCAAGAGCTCTGCAACGTAAAAAAAGGATATTATCTTCATATTTAAGAGGCAAAAAAGGATGACAGGGATAGGTCTACAGCACTATCGAGGCTTTTGCAAGAGCAGGAACAATGTGGCAACCCAAGATTTAGCGTTGTCTACACAAACCCTGCTGGGGACCCCAGCTACTTCGTCAGCAGCCATCTCGGTTGCAAACCACTGTCCTATTATCAAGGTGGCCAGATAACAGCACACACTCAGACACATCCTTCTCTTCCACACAGATGTACATCCTTCTGATGACCAGTCCAAATTTGCAAAGAAAGATGCACAGGGCCAGGGAACATCATCCATTTACTCTATCCTGTGGCTCCTCTTGGAACACCCAGCTCAATCAGCCAAGCTGAAGAAAAACTTTACATTGATTTAAATCCGCAAGACAGCCATGTAAACATTGGAAGGGTGCAACCTCATGTTTCTGCAAAGGATGTTTAAATACATCTTTTTCTTCAGAAAAAGGAAAAGAAAAAAAAAAAAAAAGGTGGAATAGCTATTCAAAAACTATGTGCCAGCCAATCTGGTGTCTAAGTGCCATCCTTCAATAGCTTTCTTAGACAGTTATGAACTTCAAATTTATTTTCTCTTCTGCTCCCTACAGCTCCTAGACAGTGTGAGCTAAATATTTATAGAAGAGCCACTGTTTGTTTAAGTTTCAGTTCATACTCACTGAGCTCAAATAGGCCCAGATCCCAAAATGACAACTGATTACGGAAGAGCCTGAAAATACAGCAAAGGGGACCCTGACACTTATCAGACCTTTGATTTGGACACTTTCTCTGGTGGTTGTTCCGGAGCACCTCTCCCAGCTTCTTTCAAAAGAAGATGAACCGCAGCTACCATGAGCCAAGGTCCATGTTTCATCAGATGCTTTGGCACAGCTCTGTCCAATGACACAGAGCAGCAGAGTTTGGAGAGCCCCTGGTGTGTCCTCTCCAACTCACAGCAAGGTGGCTGGATTACTTCAGAAAATACAACTGATGCATCTGAGCTGCTGCACAGCAGGCACAACAACAGGTTGCAAACACCTCTGAGAATCCAAGCCCACACAACCAACCCGACGCAGGTGGGGCACAGCACAGTATTACTCCAGCAGAACAAGTCCTACCCTGACTTGTCCCTTCGTCTCTCCTGGATTCACTAATGGCTTTTCCAGTTTACCATAGTGTCCATTCCAACGGCAAAACAGTCTTTATATATCTTACAGAATAACTGAGGATACCCAAACTTTTTGGCTAATTGGACAACCTGTATATGTCAACACACTTCTGCTATAAGCCAGCTAAGTCCAACGAGTCACACAGCAGAAGATGACAGCACCTTCTTGCATCTGGTGTTATATAGTTTCATGGGTGGACCAAGACAAGTATCAGACTGTGCTTCAGATGTGGTGATTTCAAGTTATTCATCCCATAGAGTAATGTGTGGACCCAGCTAAACAGTCCTGGAACCTTCGTTTGGTATATAACTGGGAACTCACGATCACAAAGGTGCACATGAGAGGTGAGGCTATCAAGCAGGCACTGTGCTATGCCAAAAACACCTCAAAGGAACATTTCACCCTGTAGATGCTCAGTGTCCAGCTTCGCAAGCTCCAAGAGGAACAGCAGAGGGAGTTCCTCTTGGAACCACCCATAAAAACACACCTCAGCATCTTCTGAAGATCACCCAAAGCTGGCAATTTCCTCTGCTTTTACAATTTCGCATACAAGTTCCTGAATGAGGAACTGGCCAGGAGGTGCTTAGTCAGCTCAGATGGATGAGAGGTTGAGAGGTCTTTGCCCAAGTCCAGCTTCTTCAAACCCAGCACCTGATTTGAACAGCCCCTTGGATGACTGCACATTGCTGAAGAACTCAAAACCCCCACTGCGCTCATCCATCAAGATAAACCCTTTATCAGCACTGCAGCAAGGTGGGACTCGGCAATGTTGCTCTGTCCTAGGGTTCTCCAGGGGATAACAGGACCCGTTCTCCCCTGCACAGGGTGTTCCACAAGGCATTTCACCCCAATAAAAATAAAAATGCGGTGTTGAGCAAGAGGATGTTGCCATTAGGTGGATGTTAATGTTAGGTTTACACGCCGCCATCATTACAACATGTCTCAATATTTAGCATGAAGGCCCTTGCACGGATAAAGAACTCAACCCTGCAAATGGCCATGCCATGTGTGCACATGCTATCTGCACTCCTTCTCACACGTGTCTTCTATCCAGGCATGTCTATGCACACGTGCACAGGAAAGCATATGATGAAGTTTTATGGACATGCCCGCATGTACATCCACATGAACATGCATGAGTACACAGGCCCACCGCAAGCAAGCCACGCTGCTAGATGAGATTAAAGAGGAGACTGCAACATGTAAGAGGTTGGAAATAATGACAAGTGCTTTCATCAGTAAAACCCCAATTACCCATCCTTCACATAGCCTCTCATCTCTATGGAGCAAGCAAAGCTGCTTATTACAGAGATGACTTTTCTGTAATTGGACTTCCAGAGAAAGGAAAGAAGCTGCCCCAGCTTTTCCACATTTTATTTCCCCAGATCTTTGGGGAGAAACCTGTTATTGAAAGCGTACGCCTCACCACACACATCACCATGGCTGGTGGGTCCACTGGAGCAAGCCATAACCAGGAGGTTGAAGGCACAAGCCTGTGACCAAGGAGCCTTCAAAACTGCAGCTGGTCTCCTTCAGTATCACTCACACCATTAATGCCACGGGCTTTGCTTTACCGATGCTTCATGAAAGAAAGCAAATTTTACTGGGGCATGCAAAAGAGAAACTTTTCAATTTAAATTCACCTGATCCTAAAAAAGAAAAAAAGAGAGAAAAGAAAAAGAAGAAGAAATACAGCCCCCATATTTCCCTTTTACATAAATATTGGATCTGAGTGCTTTATGGTCTTAAGAAGTTAAAAATAGGAAAAATAACACGTCTATGTGCTGCATCTTTTATCAAAGTCTTTTATGAACATCAAAACCAGCTTCACTGCGCTCTTTTATACTTTCCTGCCATCACTCACCATTCATAAAAGAGGACTACAGAGATACAAAGGGTAAAGCACTTCCCAATGCTGTCACAGGGAGCCGGGGACAAAAAACAGCTTTTCCTCAAAGCTCTGAAATCTAGGAGCAATTTTATGATATAATGTCACTTTAAAAACAAAAGATGAATAATAGATATTAAAAATATAATAATAGTTTCAGAAGTAAACAACGCTCTGCAGTGTCAAAGCTTTCCAGCAGAACTGTCAAGCTTTCACTGGGAAGCAAACACTGAGAGAATAAACACACGTTTAGCAGAAAAACACAGTCTCTCAAAGGTGCTCATCTGACCAAACTCCATCTGTGTTCTCTAGATACATACAGCCAGATTCCCTCTACAAAAACAGGGAGGTTTGGAGATTAACAAAGTGAACCAGGAACTCTTTACACATAAACTTGACTTTGACCCTGCCATGTCTCAGAGACCTGTAATAAATCCAAACCTCCTCCCCATCTGTGTGATGAGCAGGCTTACGCTTGCCTATATCCAAGAGATATGAGAATTAATTAACCCCAACATTAAAAAAAACCCAAACACATTTGAAAGATGGTAGCTGCTAGAATATTCATGACTCTTACCCAGCCTGTTTATATAACTGGATATGGAGCAACTCCCCCATGCAAGGCAGAGTAAACCTGAGAACAGCACCATTTAGCTGTTCAGCATCTTTTCCACAGAAGACAAATTCCATATCTTGCGGTCACCATTATTTGTTTCCTGCCTTGCACAGTAAGAGTTAGGAATTCCAAGGGAGGAAGTGATAAACTCATGATAAAAAAAATTCCAGTGAACTTTCAGCGTTATCCTAAGCAAAAAAGAATTTCCTCCTTAGTCATCCACAGGCAGGGTAGGCCAGCTCCCCCATGAATATCAGAAGAGCAGGGAAAACTGCTTATCTGGGAGATTACTTCTCTTTCTAGTCCCTCAGTATTTAATTTTTAAGCAGAGCGAAGGTCAAACAAAAACCACCTGATGCTGATGCAAAAGCAGCCCTGGATTAAACTGTACAGGGAGCCCAGCAGAAACAGATGCTCCTTGCAAAAAGCTTAGTGACAGCCAGGCAATGGTGACTCCAGCATCCACTTGCCACAGAGCTGCTGTCAGTCAGCAGGAGGGCAGATCCAGGCTGTGGAGGAGGACAAGCCAAAGGGCAATGACAGCCCCTGTGGCCCTTGGGGAACCACAGCATTGTGGGGGTCCCAGCATCGTTCAGCACCCTAGTGAATGCCTCCAACATTCCCCTTTGGCCAAGAAAACTGCAGTGTCGAGCCTGGGCTGGAGATGGACCTCTCGCCTGGATGGTGGCCAAGGATCCACTTTCCATAGGCACCAGGTTTGGGATGCATCTGTGCCTCACTCCCCAACTTATCTGTGATAACCTATGTAAAAATATACACGGGTTTTATTGCACACAAGCAGAGCACACACTCAGGTCCCGTTTCTGCTGCTGGAGCCTCAGGTCTCTAATTCACCCTCCTGGCTTTGACACTGCAAAGGTAAAAAGAAGGAGATACCTTCCTGCAAAAGCAAAGCCAGTGAAACCACAGGATCCGCAAAACATTGCCAGGGAAAAGCCACAAGGATGGGTGTGACATTTGCTTCCAGCTCAAGAAACACCCTCAGAAAAAAAACTGCCCAAACCAATATTTTGTGTTGCTAAACTTGGCTTGCTTCTGCAGGACCAGAAGATCGGGCAGATGCCTTTCCTTGGTGGCAGGCTGGTTGTGTGGCACCCATTCCTGGCCGGTGGTTTTTGTCTGCTGCCCAAAACTACAAGCCAGAGCAGATTCGAGACGATTAAAACTTTACTGCAAACTCTTCAGATCACATCCCATGCATTGCTTTAGGACAGTGCAAATGCTGCCACCTTCACTGAACGGCCCCTCCATGGGCCTCTCGCAGCCTTGGGATGCCAGCCAGCTTCAGAGGCTTTACATTTTCATGGCATGAGACAAATTTCACTACAAGTTCCTCAATATTAATCCACATAATGCTGCTCAGCAGAAGGGAGCCCAAGAAAATAGCCTGTCTACACTTCCAGTTCTCCAGAGCCCCTCAAAGCAACGCAAAGGATTCAAGAGCTGAGCAGATAAGTCTTGCTTTGCTAGCATGACATGTCTTGTGATAGTTCACCGCTTCTTTGCAACCTGAAGCAGCACAGTAAGTCAGCAGATAGTTAAGTATTTACTGTGCATAGTAAGCTAGCAGATGCAGGTGCTCGTGGAGAAAGCAAAGATCTCACATAAAGAAACACTTTTATTCTGAAAGTAATGGTTATCACGCTTTAGTCAATATAAAGAGCAGAGCAAAAATCTCCAAGTGGTAAATAGAGGACCATTCAATTCATACTAGCAGGATTATTTCAGACCTTGAAAAATAAATAATAAATAAACAGAAATAGAAATAAATAAATGAAATATGGCTTTGTATATCCCAAATTAGACACCCTGTTTGGGCACAAATACCAGATGCTGCAAGCAAATACCCCAAGAGAGAGGCAGATCTAAGGAGCAAAAACACACACTGCAAAAGGGAGGAAAGCTTTAGCATAACCTAAGGACTGAGATAAACATTCAATTTGCTTCACTCAAGCTGGCTTTCACCCTTGCCCAGCGAGCACAAGCCAATGTAGTCCACACTGCAGTCCTGAGGTCAACAGTAGCAGGATGAGCACAACAGCATCCCCCCTTGCCCTAGGCACACTCTACTCCAAACCCTGCAGGCACGACAGGGAAAGAAAGACAGAAGCACAATTTCAGCATCAGCAGTTTCAGCACTTTTCCTAAATAGAGGAAGAAAAGAATTAAAAGATTCAGTTGTAAATATTTTAAAAGTGGCAAATGGACTTCTGGCAGCCAAGACAAGAAACTTTAAAAACCACTTAGTTGCATTTACTGCCCCCAACCCTTGCAGCTTGCTGAAGTGTTAAGGTAGGTTGCCCACAAACTGAAAGCTGAAACTAGTTTCAACCCCAATTCCAGAGAACTGGGAGTAATTTTAGAAGCAGGAAACTATCAAAGAAGAGACAGCATCTGTAGATTAAATCCTCTTCCTTTGCCAGGCTTCGATGCATTTGACTCACAAACCCATAAAGAAAGACTCCCTAAAAAATGGCATGAAGCTTTTTATTTTATAGCTTTGAGGTTATTTTTTTTTCCCCCTTAAGCCAATAAATACTTGTGATTCCTTTATTTGCTGCCAGCTGGGGAGAGATTTGAAAACTTCTGCAAACCTGCAATTTCAGTGCTTGTCTGTGCTGGGCACTAAAAAATTCCTCTCCAGTGAGAGTGAAAGAGGTTAGTCATGGCAAGAACATCCCTGCAATGTGCCGTGGCTGCTTTTCACTGTCATCCAACCACTGTTAACACCAACTTAGCCCATCGGTGATTTTTATAATCAGTTATGTGCTTTTGAAACACACACCCAAATACATTACCCTCACAAGCAGCCAGACTGAAGCTTTCTTGTGTTTTTTTTTTTTATAATTAATAACATGCATCTGTCCACAGATCTACCCCCTAAAGGACATTTTGACCCTATCTTCTGCACTCCGGCTGAAAGTCTCTGCTATTTTAACAGCAAGCATTTTAAATGCTGATGGAGTTCACTGTTTAACTAGCACCCAGGAATGCACCTGGCAGCCCCTCAGCCCGGATGCTCTTGCTGACGGAGGGGAAAGACCTTACATTACACTCTCTTTGAAGCTGTCCCATGTCTGCACAGGGTGAGACCAGCTCTGAACAAAACCCAAGATGCTTTTTCTTCCTCATAAAAGACAGCTGTAAATTTGCAAACAGAACGTTTTTCTTTGCCAAGCTGCAATTCTCAGTCTCTCCCCCACCCTCAACCCCTCCAGGTACTGGCAGGTTCTCAGGTGCCTGGAGGCCCTATGTGATTCCGTTTGCAAGGGGTGATGCAGAATGCAAGACTCAGGATACATTTACCATGACTTTTCTCCTTGTTTGGTGTCAGCACAGATCCATGCAATGCAGAGGGCAAGCACCTTTGAGGCTGCTTGAGGTTACCAGGCAATGGGAAGGTTTTGTTTGGTCTCCAGAAGCACCAAATTGACTGCAGCACCAGAGGAGAGCAACTGATATCCCATTTCCTGGGGTGACCTCAAATACTGCTTGTACTCCAGAACTGTAGCCAACACCTCTCCTCATACTGAAGATCCATGAGGAAACCTGTGTACAAGTGGTGATTAAACCTCTTCTGGCTCCCTAAACAAGAAAAAAACCCAAGGACCTCCCCCACATCAAATTACAGAGATGCTCCTCCTGAAAGGCTGCACAACAAGGGCTAGGAGGAGAACAGAAAACACGTTTTGAACATATGCTCCAAGTCTTCAGGGCTCCAGCCAGGTTTTTCTTTGCCTGGAAGGAGGGAAGCCCAAGCTGCTACTTACATACAAAAGATAAAGCTCATTCTGCCACAATGCACTGCTGACAAAAGACCTTTTCACATCTCACAGGAACAAGTGGAGATGTGGTTTGCTACATCTTTATCAAACAGCTGGCCACAAAAAAAAAAGGACTACAGATATCAATGGTGTTTGCTTTAATTGTAGATAAGAAGCTCACGCTGATGGTGATCCATCTTTCTTAGGTGTCTTAGAAGTTGTTAGGGGCTAGTTAATAAAATAGGAGGAATTTCAGTGATGGGAAAGCTGTGTTCCGAATTCCTGAGAGAGAAAAATGGGCTGAACAACTTTCCTGATTAACCCACAGAGACGGGGCCTGGCCACCCATGCAAGTTAGTTCAGGTTAAGAAGGAAAACTGAAGGGCTGTGACCCAAGCCAAAGACACAGCCAAATTCTGGATTTTCAGTAGTCTTTATTCAGTGCATGGGATCAGAAGGCTTCAAGCTGCTCTACAGTGGCACTCAGGGACAGATCCTGCACAGTCTGGCCATGTCTCACCTCCAGCTTCACCAGCAGAAGACCCAGCAGGGCCAAGAGGACAGTGAAAAGGGAGGACAGTGAGATGGGAGGACAGTGGGATTCCAGGATGCCCAAGCTATCAGACAGTGGGATCCCGGGATGCTCAAGCTATAGGAAACCCCAGCCAGGGCCATCGGGAACCCCAGCCAGGGCCATCGCTGCTGATGCAAACCAGCACATTGCAGCAGATTTAAATGAGTGGAGTTTGGCTTGGTGAGCTCAGGTAAAACTTAGCAACATTTATTCGGGTGTAGAAAATTGCTTCTCTGTACTGAACAACAAAAAGCCAGGGGACAAGAGAAAACCTAAATACCATTATACATGATGGTATCACCTTTCACATGAAGACCTAAGCAAAATTTGGTGACTTCACCAAAGGTGCAGATGGAGTGGCTGGAGGAATCAGCTGCAGAATATAGATTTTCTAATTATCCTTCTGCTCTCTCTTGGCCACCAAAGAAAGCCTTCAGACATACAGAAGAGGAACTGCATCGCGCAGAAGAAATTCAATCATTTCTCAGTGTATTTTCTACATCATTTGAGCTGGACTGCTATATGCCAAGTGAGCATAGCAGGAGCACAGTTCAGCAAGGAGGGAAGTCCAATGCTGAGCATCCTGGTCCCAGAAGACACCTCTGCAGCAGAGCATAAAGCCCATGAAAGCAACACCAGAGGGTCTCCATCCTCTTTGAGGAGTGGCATCTTCCAGATTCTCCTGGGTTAAGCCTCCAGGCAGTCTTCCTCCTGGAGTAGGTCACATCTCAACATACAACCCTGTCAAACGGGTTTACAGCTAATCACCCCCAACAATCTGGCACAATGCTGTGTTTCACCCATCAAATCCCCGTGGTTAATTCTAGACTATGTTAGAGGCACAGGAAGCATTTGCCTGTCTTCCTAGTTAAAGGAAAGAACCTTTTTATACTCAGTCTCTGTCTACCATCTCCATTTGGCCCATGGGCTGCCGTTAAATTCAAGAGTGAGGTGACCAATTTTGTCTCCCCTTGCACATGTTCTACACCCATGTTCTACAAAATGTTCTACAAATGGGGGGGCATTTCCTTCTTTTAATCTGATGCGAAATCACACAAAGCAAGAAGAGGAAACTTTTGGTGCTTCACAAATGCTGATGGGAATGCAGAATAAATGTATAGCAAAACATTTTCAATTCTTTCCCTTCAGCACCTCCTCTTTGTATAGTAAAAATAAATAAGTTAAGCCAGACTCAAAGAGCTAACTTTTTATCTGTCCTTTAAAAGGCGCTATCTGTTTGCCCACATACATGAGTAGGTTCAACTCAAACCAACACAGTTGCCAGAAAGGATGACTTCCACAGCAAACCGATACCCACAGAGACCAACACAACCACACAGCTCTGGTATTGAAAAAAAGGGTGGGAAAAAGTTTATCAGCATCACAAAAACATCTAACTCATTGCAAATGACTATAAAAATGCAAATTTGGTTATTATCATTACAGCTATTGAGTTATCCGTGTCTATATTGAATAGGAATACTTTTAATTTTAAAATTTAAAGCCATCTCATTTTTTATGGGATAAATCATGCTCAAAATGACGTTCTTCAGCAGAAATACTGTTAAATTAAGAAGAGGGAAAACATGTCATCTCCTTTGAAACCAGACAACGAAGCCCAATAAGCATATCCACGCATGGCTAATGCCAGCAGTGGGTTACGAACACAGCAAGTAGCTGCCTAAGGGCCTGGGATGATCTAGGAGGAGGAATAAGGAGCAATAGGTATGAGCAGCCCCATCCCCTTCCTTACATGTAAAGCTGAGGTTAGGCACAAAACCTTCAGGAGAAGCTGAACCCAGTCCTCCACATAAATAGCTCAAACAGGTCTGTGTCCTAACAAGGAAAAGCCGCTTTCAGAGCATGGCACTAAGGACTTTGGAAAGTCGTACCTTCAGCAGAGGCTAGTAATGAAACAAAACTATTTAACTCCTAAACATCAGGGAAGTAAACTGGATAATGAGTGAAAAAAACATCTACATACCTGCTGGACATGAGTTCTGTTGGACTGGAAAAGTTCTGGGGGAAGAAAAAATTATCCTTCTGTTGGGTAAAGCAATGGTTGTATCTTGAGAAAACACAAGAGGAGGTATTCCAGTAAGTGATCAGTTTGCTATAATCCTCAGGCCAGAGAGGCTTCCTTCCCAAATGACATGGGGCCACCCAGGAAAAAATAGTGTAAAAACATGGCAGGAATTTCCAGGTGCTTTTATCTGCAGCCAACGTTCTCCAGAGGGTTTTGAGAGTCCATACATTCCATGATCCTAACAATCCTTGGAGCTTCCAAAAGAATCACACTGCCAGGCTCCTCCAAACATTACTCCAGACCACTGGGAAGCATAGGACTGGGACCTTCAGAGAAAGAAAGGGGACAGGCCATTACACAACAGTTCTTAGCACATTGGACAAAGCTTATTCCCAAGCAAACTCATATCTTTTGATTTATTTTTGCACAATAGTAAGTTTTTTCCCTTGTTCTTTCAATTTGCGTGGTTTATTTAAATGAGGTTCATACTGAGTATTGACACACCATGGCCACACCTTCCAGATGCCTCACAGGTGCCAGATGATGTGACAGTAGGACAACAAGCCAGCAACTGTAAGGGTTCTCACATAACAAATAGGTCCTTACAAAACCCTCTTTCATTTTGTTGGATTTTTTTTCAGAGGAAAGGAGACAGTTTTCCTCCCCTCTCTTTTATTTCCACCCTCTCTAAATCTAATGAGGTTTTTTCTCTACCAGGGAAAACAAGGATGGAAAGAGTTTTAAGGCAGCAGGTCAGCAGGACCACCTACCTGCCTTCTGCTTTCAGAGGTACATATCCATCGATGGTTTGCAGCATTAGGAGTCTGCATCAGGTCTGTCCCAATCCACGAGGAAGACCTTACCTCTGAGATCCTAGAAACATACACCTCTAGAGCACAAAAAACCTCTCTGACCTCCTACCAGGCAGAGCCATGCTTCCCACCTCCACATTCAAAGAAAATAAACATGTCTCAGCAAAGTGGCTCAAAATACCCAGGGAATTAGTCATAAGGATTCTAGTATTTTATGTATATAAAACCATCATAATCGGGAAGGGGGGGTGGGGTGGAGGGGGAAGTGTTTTTCTTGTGGGCTTTTTTAATCTGATCATACTAATTGTGCTGGGAATAGAGTTGCTGGGATTTTTGTTTGTTATTTTAAGATATGAAAACTGTTGCACAAACACAAGCTATTGCCAGGCCAGGAAATAATGCCCAGCAAGCACTGAAAGGACCGAAAGGGAACTCAAATAACTCTGCCCAACATTGCTTTCTGGTTCATCTGTAATAAAAACAGGAGAAAGCAGCTGAGAGCCAAAAGGAGGGGCTTTTTTGCTTTATTTTAGCTGCAGCAGCACAGGAAGGTGATACCATTGCGTAATGTAACTGAGCAAAGGAGTAATGAAAGTGCAAGCAAATAGATCAAATAGCACACGGTTAAATAAAAGACGTGACAATCATTTGTTTTGCCAATTGTGTCAATAGCTATCCTCAAACACCAGAAATGTCATCAGCTATAAAAATAAAAAATCAAGTGAATAATTAAATGTACAAAACCCTATGATTTTTACCCCAGATACTCCCTTTAGAGGGTTGATTAGGAGAATCATGTGATATTTTAAATAAAAATCCACTGAATTTGATCATGTTTATATCACCTCAAGTACAAAAACCTGCTTTGAATCAAAACTTCTTCCTCCTTAGAGAAAACAAGAATTGCCTTCTCTACAGTAAAAACACAGCTTTACCACAACCCAAGCTAACCTGGGTCATGATGCCATCAATGGGACTGGATGACAAAACCCATGAAAATCCGGTATCTTTGCAATGTGTTTACTTGTTGTTAACTACAAAACTCAGCATGTGAATCAGTACAAGGCAACCTGCCATCTGTAGACAGGCTCGCAGATGGAGTTGCAGTTGAAGTCTGCTAATTCATGGAAAAAGAAATTTAAATTGCCTTGCCCTTGCTTCTAGGTTCTTCCAGTGATGGGGAGAGTTAGGAAATTAAATATTCTCTAACTTCCCTTCCACTAAATGAAACAAAGTTGGAGAAGGTCTGACCCAGCCCTCTGAACTGATAAGAATATTTTGGAAAAAGGACTTGAATTCCCCAAAATAACTCCCATCCCACTAATTACACAATGAACCTCAGCCACTTTGATGACTATATGATACTCAAAATGCCTATAAAACTTATTTATCTACTGCAGGAACACCTACCTAAAATCCTTGCGCTAATAGTTTTCTCTACAAACCAATTACCTGCAAAATAAGAATATGCAAACAGAGACAAATCTCTTTACCAGAGAAATGAGACTCGCCCTGTAGACCCAGCCTCTCGTCATGCAGCTTCCAGAGCAGCAGCAGGGCTTTTTGTCCTGCTTCCACCATGGATGTGTCAATATGTACTTTGCTCATTTCTCCTGGGAGATGAGCCCAACAGTCCTCACTGTCCAATGAGCAAAAAACATCATTTTCTTGGTTTTTTTCCTTTATTTCTCCCTCCACTTCGCATACACCATTCCACTCATATCATTCCCATCTTCTGCCTTCAAGCCCAGCTGGATGGCAGCAGGACCCAAGGGCTATGGAAAAACTCGGGGACTAGCATCTTGCACACGTCATATTTTTACATTAGCATATGGGCTTCTCCTAGTCAGATACAAGGGTTAGGACAACTGATAAACCAATGACAGATGAATAATGTTCATTTTAAGTATCTTCCTTCATGGTATGGGGGATCCTCAGCACTTTCCACAACCGAATGTAAGCAGACGATATTGTCTCAGTGCTTCCCAGTGTGGGATGCACATGAAGTTCAAACTTTTGCCCAGGAGAGACGCCTTGAAAAGTCAACTTTCCAGTTCCTTGGACTCTTCCCTTAAAACGCACCAGGTCATTAAAGCTAAGCACTCTGCCAGCTATGAAGATCGTACATCCACGTCCAGCTCACTGCACTCTAGGCTCTCAGCAGCCTTCTGCTCCCCCCTTAAATCGAAGGGTCTTCCTTGCAAACATCAACAGTTTAGGTCTTGCCATAAATAACTTACTGAAGGTCATCTGGTCGGTTGGCCTCAAAGAATATCCAGATTTTGAAAGTCATGGGCCACCCCTTGAAAAACACATTTGTCCTCCTCATCCCTTGATGAGGAATACCTCTGTTACTAGTACACAACAAGAGTCCAATCATTCACATGAAGAAACGCAATGCGCTGAGCACACGTCCAGCTCTAAGTAAACAAGACATCAGCTTCAACACAGAGAGCAGCACTCTGAGCCCATGACTCGTCTCTAAGATCAGCAAGAACAAGTCAACATGAGCTGAAGGAAACCAGCAGCAAGCAAAACATGCCTTGCTATGGAAAGCCCCAGGATGATTAATAGCCACACGAAAAAAGTTAAGAGACTCGTTGGTAATTAGTTAAGAAATATGGAGGGAAAGAGAAAAGAATAAGGAGTTTCCACCTGCTAAATTTTGATGATTAGTAAGTCCCAAGTGCACTGCTTTTAAAAAACAAAGGGTGTTTTCTATGCCTGTGGTTTTGTTTTAAGGAAAGGGCTTTTTTTTCCGCTTCAGCATGTTCATTACAACCCAGCCATGTGAGCTAAGTGCAGTGAGGGTCCTGTTAAACTTCACAACCTGCTGTAGTAAGCTCCTGCCACAACTTTATTATGGCCAAGAATGCAACCAGGGGCATTTGCCTCTGCTGCTCCATCCACCAGGCACAGTGTACAGCATGTACTCAGCTCAACATCAAACTTCCTTCCTAAACACAGAGTGAACATCCCAAAATGGTTTTGTTGCATCTCCATATAGAAGATTTCCAGATGCAGAGACTGCTTATTAAAATCAATGCTACCTAGCAGAGGAAGATAAAAATAAGAAAAAAACCCAACTTTTCTATTTTTCTCCAAATCCTCCAGCTCGCTTTAAGTAAATGATTGCAGGCATATTTGCTGAAAGGCAGCAGTTCAGTAGTGGGTAGGTAACCCAGGCACCTCCCTGTTCTTAGGCGTGTACTTTTAAACAAGCTAGAGACTGAACCTGGCATAGCAGTAAGAGTGGCAAAATCAGAGGCTTTAAGGTCAACAGGACTTCAGTATTGTATCAAAGGAATCATGAACCCGCTTATTTTCTGGAATCATTGAAGGACACCAGTAACAGTCTCTTCTACCATGTGCCTATTGTATTTACATCCTTGTAACAGAGAAATCAAGAATATTTCATGTACCTTTTCCCCTAAAAAAAAAAAAAAAAAAGGTAAAGGCTGCTGCTCCTTTTTCCTTTCCCACAGTAACACTGAATTCTTGGGAGTAACCTGAATATTTCTGAGGGCTTCACAAGTCTAGCCAACCCCAGGCGGTCTCTAGAGCTAGGGCTTTTGATCAGATAAAGTAGCTATGGCTGGGACATGGTTAATGAGGCGGACACTTCACAGATGCTCCACCAGCCTTGGACCAGGTAAAGACACAAAGACACCCAAATATCAGTGCAAATCAGGAGGAGACCATTACAGTCTGCTCATTAACCCCCAACAGTTGGTAAACTTGCCTCTGCATATCAGTCTTAGATGCTCACTGTAATACAACCCACTGTTTGTATTACGAGTATTTTAGGAAAACAAGATGGAGGCAAGAATCATTTGTCATGTCCCACTCTATCATTTTTCATCCCAAAAGTCAATTCCTTCCTGTTAACTCCAAGCAAAAGATGTTTGAAGGAGAAATATAAGCACAGATAGATCGCCTGGTAGGTTGGATCTTCAACGTGCTCTCATCCCAAAGATGTGTTCTTCAATAAAACTACATGCAACAGAAAATAGGTTCCAAGAACTACTCATTCTCATAAACCTCCACAAGAAAGTACACTTTCTAAAATGTAAGCTTGGAAATTCCATTTAAGGTATTATGACACAAATCCTTCTCCTTTGCATCCCCAGGACTCTTCATCCACACTCAGTATGGATCTGCCAACCAACATGAACCAACACCCAAGAGACTGAGGAGATGTAGTTTTACAGCCCAAGGTCTCACACAAAATGCAGGTCATGACTATCCTATTTTGTCTTCACAAAATTATGCCAAATGAGGATTACAAGCAGAGATGCTATTATTTAAAACACTGCTGGGATAGCTTACTATAAATCCTGTTCCTCTAACCCTGAAGGGCTTTGAAGACAATAAGCAAAATTTTAAGCAACTGTCCCACAATCTGACTTTTTAAGCACCTAATGTCATCTTGGACCACTTTCAAAGTAAGATTTAATAATCTTAACCTCCATCTGTACCAGATGACATAGCTATACTAAGAGGAAAAAAATTCAATATATCCCCTAATGAGTTGTGGAGGGAGACACTCTCCTAATAAATGGAAGACTGTTGCATAGAAAACATCAAAGGAACAAATTGTAAGGTATATATTAACTAGCCCTTTTATAGTATTCAAGACAAGGATGTTTGCCAACTTAGTAGGAGACAGTACTAAGAAAAATAATTTTATTTCGTGCTATGTTATCAAAATCACCTCTAGTAGGGAACAGGACACTCCATATACTCTCCTCTTTGCAAAAGATGGGTAGGAGGAACACCCACCAGACCGTTGAGTGATGCTTCATGAGTGTGGCTCACTCAGTAGTGAGCTGACTCATTAAAAAAACCCTAATCCATTTTTTTTCTCCTATTTCATTTCAGAAGAGCTGTGCAAGACCCCAGTACAAATTACCCTTCTCTTGAAATTACAACTTCAGCTGAGAAGAGGTGAGACCAAAGCTCCTTTGCAACCCCTTCACTCTCCTTCCAGTTGCTGGCATGGCATGCACACGACAGTGAAATCAGATTTGCAGATCTGGTGCAGAGGGATGTAAAACAAAGGACAGCACTTCATGCCTTCTGCTCTCCCAGGATTGTGTATTCTGGCTTCAAAGCTGTTTTACAAAATGCTGACCCCCAGGCTAAGCTTGCAGAGAGATAAGCTGTGCCCCTTCAAGTGTAGGAGGAAATGGATTTTTGTTTTACTTGTTTGCTTTCTTTTTTAAAACAGTCTTATTCAAATCAATAATCTCTACCCATCAACTTTAACTACTAAAAGAAAAGAGAAGATCCGTGCATCAAAATGAAAGGCAGGTACCCCCATCTGGGTGGAGAAAGGGCTGGTCCTGACAGTTTTGTTAAGGGAAGCACTTCAATCAACCTACTGAAACCTCCACTACTTCCAAAAAGCCCTTGGTGACTCCACAGTTGCTACAGCATGCAGGAGGCAACCACTAGCCACGACAAAGACTCAAACGGGAGATTAGGGATGATAAAGAGTTCAGTCACACAGAAAAACCACTTCTGTGTGAACACTGCTGGGGGAGACCCCTCTCAACCAGCTGACTTCTCTTCCAAAAGAAAGAAAAGGCACTTATTATATCTAGTGGGGATGCAACCAGTGGAGTTTTGCATATACTCAGCAAAGCCTTGTAAAAAGGACACTCGAACCATGCATTGATTACTGTCTTGTATACCAGAGAGGAGAAGCTCCAGATCAGCCTGACTGGGAGCCTAATCAGTACAATTTCTTAATAAAATTATTGAATTCTTTTAATTCTTTACAAAACAAACACTTGGTATTTGCCCATCCACTGCAAACTGGTGCTCACTTGGGTTTCCATCCCATTGTTCACACCCAAATGGGCACCATTTCACCTCCCGTGCCACTGGCATGTGCAAACAAGAGCTTCTTTCTTTCCTTGGGTCCCATATGCAGGCGCATGGCAGCAAGAAGATGATTTACTCTGCCACCAGCCTACGTCAAGACCCAGAGATCTGCAAGAGCTCTCACAGGTATAAGATGGAGTTGCTGCTCCATCTTCAGTGCTCCTCAGCTGCGTCCTGATGTGCAGCTTGGTGCTTGGGTCCCTTGATGGGCATCACTGCAGGATTACTGGGAAACAAACTCACTTCTTGCCTTGGCTAAAATAACCCACAACCTTCCAAATCTGGCTTGGTCATCCTGAACCAGCCTGGCTTCCCAGAGCACGGCTGAGTCTTGAGCTTCCAGCAATTTTTCGCTACCTTTTATTTATGATTTATAGTCTACAGCATTAGCTACAGGCTTACAATAAATGGGGGGAAAAATCACTGACCCAGCTACAAAAATAATCCTCCTGCTCATTACAATTTCAGTTCTTTATCTTAGGCCTATTCTTTAAGCCTTCAGGATCTAGGCTGTCACCATGAAGGCTAAAAACATGCTTTACAGTTAAACAAATGCTGAAATTGTCACAAGACTACACCACTCCAAGAGCAAAGGAGTTGTGCTAAAATTATAAAGTGGCTAACAGAGAGAATAATTAGATGCTATAAAAAAAAAAAAAAAAAAAGCCAACAGAAGACACAAGCCCCTTAATTTCAAAGAGAAAATCTACCAATTCAGGGCATTTCCTTTGCAGTCGACATTTGCTTTCATCACATACACACCCCTGTAGCCTCCTGCAATCTCTCTATTTAACTGGATTTGCAATTCTCCCTGTTAAAGCATCCACACTGCTGTTGCTTCAGCTCCAAGAGGGTAGAGATGTACCAGCCATCAGAGTTGGGATAGTGGGGTTCGTTGTCTGAAGGTACCAGCAGGGCGAAGACTCAGGTAAGGATCCCAGTGCTGGTGAAGCCTGATCACTGTGTCATAGGACCAATCCAGCTCTAGCCTCAAGCACATAAAATTGATTTGCTGGTATAACAGGGCCAAAAGGGGACATTTCTGAGCCCACTGCTCCTCTTCATGCTCCTCTGGACCACTTCAACTCATCAACCCAAAGGAAACCACACATTGCTCCTGCTGGGAGTACTTTTTGCAATTAAAGCAAACCAACCCAAAGATAGTTGAGAAGCAGCGAGAGGGCAAGGGCTAAATGAAATAGCCGTTTCTTAATGAGTGTAAATCACCCCTTGCATGGTTGGCTTGTTTCAAGCTTAATACTTCATTGTTTTTAAAGCTAAATTCTCAGTGGCTGCCTCCTCCTCCGAGAACCAGACAGGAGCCTAGTGGTAGTGACTTTCCCTGCGCACTGTCACACTTGGCTTGAGGTTCGAGTACCCCCGCAGAACCCAGGAGAAGCCCCACGTGCTTGGGGTTGGCACACAGCTCCATAAAGGCAACTGAGGTGAAGATCTCAAAACATCTCTGGGAATAGCAACACAGAGACATTTTGGCAGATTAGGCTTCTGTCTTCCTGTTACTTTTTTTAAAGCTCTCATTTATTAAGGACACATGTTCAATATTCCATGAATAATAACAGAAAGCATTTGCCATTAAACCGAAACCCATGGAATAATTTGACTCATTTCAACTAGCAAATCCAAATAAATGCCTGCCCACTCTTTAATGTGCAGCTCAGTGAAGTCAGCAGGCATGACCTCAAGACTTTCTTGAGGTGAAAGAAAATATTATTATTAGGAGAGTTTTCATAGTGGTGTAGGATTAGGCTCCATCCAAACATAGATGTTGCATTGGTTTAACTAAATCCAGCATGGAAAAGTCTTATTTATTACATCACACAGTTACACTATGAAGTTGCAGCCCAAGACTAATTCTTCTGCTGATATCCAAGAGCAAGCCCCTTCACTGCTGATGCAAAGATTCCCATAAAGGACTGGACTCCATTTCTACCTGCCCCATCTCATGCTCACTGTCTCATACCTGCAGAGTACTCCCTACCATGCACCATGATTTTAACCCTCCTCACCAAAACCAAGTCATCCCTACGTGTCCATCACTCAGCTTTTGCCTGTACAACACCTATATCCTTTGTCAAGATTATTGCACCTAAATCAAGAGGGAAAAAAACAGAAACACAAGAAAACCAGAAACACAAAAAACAAGGCCTTTGAAAACATGCCTGACTTCTGTATAACCCTCTCTGTGTTTGCCAAAAAACTACACAGCCTAATAGTGGCAGGGAGCCATCTGTTTGCTCCTCACTCCTGAAACTGCCTCCCATCAACCCTGCACCATGCACAAACAGGACAGCAGTCAGGCTCCAATTCAGCTGGATGGATGGATGGATGGATGGATGGATGGATAGATAGATAGATAGATAGATAGATAGATAGATAGATAGATGATAGTAGCATCCTCACCATTTTGATGCCCAAATGTGCATGCAAAACCAACTAACCTTCCTGCAATCTTCCTGCAACCTTCTTTTCAGAGAGGAGATTTTTTTAAATTTTATTCCAAGACTGGCGACGTACTGCACCTCTTCTCACCTATTTATTGGTACTAGTATTTTTATTTTAGTCATCTCCAGGCTCTTAAATGTTTAATAACCAGGTTTTCTGAAGAGCTTGCATGCTGCTTTTGGAATGAATGCCACATGTTGGTGTTCAGACTAGAATGATAAAAAATAAGAGAAAAATAACTAAAACAGGATTATTTTGTTGTTACACCAGCATTTCAAAGCATCAAAGGAATTCCCAGCCACTTACTACTTGCTGTATGTGAATGCAATTAAATACTGCGTTTATATACAAGACCTGCTTAGTGAGTCTCAGCAGAAAAACACTCCATAAGGTCCCATTTCTTTTGCAGGGATGACATTTTGCAGGGTGCGGGGTTAACTCTGTCAAGACATCCCATGGTTAGGCATTACTGCCCTCTTTACTCTTGGCTGCTGATGTTACTGGAAGCACTGCCTCAGTGCCAAGAGTGATGCAGGTGACTGCTCTTTGATTTGCTTCGGGGGGGGGGCGAAAAAAGCAAGCAAGCAAGCAATGGTCAGGTGGACAAAGCAGCTTAAGCCTCCATTTGAGCTCACTGGATGGGGAGGAAAAATACCTGGAGTATGTACAACTGCTCTTGCAGCACTGGCCATGCTCTGCTTCTGTGGCTCCCCTGTTCCAGACTCAGTTAAAACATCCATACAGGCTTCTAGGGAGTAGAAGGGCACACAGACGTGTTTACCAAACCCACACACAAAGCCAGGGATGTCTTTTACCTACTATGCACATTAACACCAAAAGGAAATCCATCTGTCACCACCTGCCTGAAGCACGCAAGCTGCACTCAATGCAAAGCTGTTGCCTGTGCCTGAAGCACCATTCCTCTCCTTCCCAAGAGCTGCTTGAGAAGATGATCAGCCTTTCTTAAGCATCTGACTTACTCTTCCCAGGTGGTAAGAGTCCCACTTCAGCCTTTTCATTACTTTCAACGGAGTCAGAATTTCTCTCTCATGGTCATGATCTGACCCAGGGACAGGGCAGAGGGGCAGAAGGTTGTTTTTATTTAGATGCCCTTCCTGTATCACCAAGAATGGAGAGAGATTATTGCATTGTTGCAGGCAGATACTATCTTTCCTTAATCAAGCAATGGTAGCCCCAAACTGTAAATCCTCATCCAGCCTGCAAGGATTCAGAGGCTATCTGGCTGAAATATCTGAAATAACTTCTTTCTGAAGACTGTTCATCAAGATACCCTTTTTGCCAAACTCCTTAATGGTCTGAATTCATTCCTGCTGAGGATGATGTTGGAGCAGAAGTTAATGGCCTTTCCAGCCACTTTTCTCCATTTACTTTCCCCATTTACTTATGAGAGCAAATGCAAAGATGACACACGTGGTACATAATCTGACTGTGGGATATATTTGATGAAGGAAGCTCCCATGGTTTAACAAAAAGAAAAGAAAGAAGGAGGGGATGCTTAAACACATCAAGAGTATCACAGTAAGCTGCATAGTGACAACTGAACTTTATGATTCAGGGCTAACAAAGAACAAAAAATTAAAATTATTACAGGACATAAACTTAATCATTTTTTTTCTCAAAAAGATGACACCTTCTGCCCTCCTCTGACCCACCTAATGCTGCTTATTTGGAAGTCAGTCTATCAGATTAGACACATTTGTGCCTGATGCAACCCAGCAAACCTTACACTGCTGCACACTCAACCTCCAGCATGTGTTCCTGCCGCTGACACAGCACACACAGTCCCAACACTGCCCTGCGATCCTGAAGCAACTGAGAGGTGGGTGGCAGCTGCAGCATGATGCAGCAAGGCTATAAAAAGCCAAGGAGGCAGCCTGGAAAGTGCTGGCCAACCTGTGCCAGCAGCCTCCTGGCATCACCTTTCACCTACATCTGCCAAGCTGCTTTCCCAATAAAAGATTATATTGGAAAAACAATCTCCGTCACGGCTGCTTGTTCCAACAAGTCCCAGGATCAGAGTAACAACTTCACAGTACACAGCGAGCTAACGGCAGGGATGGTGGGACCCAGACCCAAAGCCATCCCCATAGCGAGGAGGATCAGAACAGGCTGTCCAAGGAGAAGGGAGCCTGTTCCCATGCCTGGTGACTCCTGCTACAGCTCAGTCCCCATCCATCCCTCCACATGCGTTGCCTCACACCACGATGCAAGCAAAAGCCCCAGCAGCTTCAGCAGAGGACTGATGCTCCCTTTCCATAAAGGGCCACCAGGGAACAGCACAGCAAGAACATCATCAGCATGTCAAAAAGCTGCGATGGATTTTCCTGCACCAGCTCCCTGGCTCTATGGCCCAGCAACGAAGCACAACAGACCAAGAATCTGAGAGCCAGCATCTCTGTGAGATTCACAGAGGGAGAACATTTCAGAAATGCATCACCCCAGAGGAAAGTGCCACGAAGAGGATGTTTCGGTGTGATGTTAGTTCAATCAAAACACTCTCACTGCCTCCTGTGCTGGACCAGGCTGATCATGCCTGGTCATAATTCCTCCACATCCTCTCCAGTGCCCAGATGGCTCTGGCTCACGTACTCACTTCAGCTGTGCCATCCACTAGGATGTACTTCTAAGCTATCAGAACTACTGGAGCCAACCAGTGAGGCATCAGAAAACCCATGTATTTAGCTATCTATTTGCTACTGTTTTGGTTTACCTGTCTGGATTCATGTTGATGACATTTATTTATTTGCTTGTTTGTTTGTTTTGGTATCTGTCTTTCAGTTCTTCTAAACCACTTTCAAGTCATCCACATGCTGCCACTATATACACATAACCATAGCAAAAAGATGCTACCAGAGTCTTGATAATACAAAAAGCACCAAAGCTCGGGTTTTATTCCTGATGGGTGAACTGATACCAAAAGAAAAGAGCATCACACAACACACCAAGAGGGCTGAAACTGACAGAAGAGTCAGGACTTCTTAAGAAAATCCTTTTAGGAAAAGAGTGGAAAGATCCTGGTATATATTACCATTTTTTCCTACCTCAAAAGCAGCATGGATTAAGAAAGCTGACAAAAATTACCCAGCAACTTATGCTGGAGTGCTTTGGCCTTGATTTTGATCCTGAAATAACCTGGTCTAAGCTCATGAATTATTTTTAATGTTTATTTTTAGAATGTAAACCCTTCTAACCCCCAGATCTGTCCTCTAAATAGTTAGACAGATTACAAAACCTTTTCCATTTTTTTTCCATGATGCTGAAAACATGATCTGTGAAGTCACATTTATCAAGAGAGACCTGTCCATCATCACTATCTCAGTAAGTACTTTTCCAAGGAAAGCAGTGTTCATTTCACAGCAGATGTGGGCTTTCCCACCACCTACCACTAGTAAATGCATCATGTCCATATCCAGACATGCCAAAGCCAGCCTGCTCTTTCCATACCTACACCAAAGATCTGGCCTTGAGTTAACAAAGCCCAGTTTAGCTGCTAACTGTTGTTCTCACCGACAGAAGCCAAATTTGTGTAAGAATTCACTCTCTCAGGGTTATATTTTCTCACAGCTGCCAACCTTGGTCCACCTGGCTACTCTAGTTGGATGCAAACAGCTTGTTGCAAGCAAGATGTTAAGTATCTGCAACAACTTTGAGCACGTTTTAACTATATTTGAGGAGGTATGACCACTCTCAGCCATTTTTGGGAACATGCACAGCTGCCACATACTTCCCCATGTAGTTTATGTATCAGCACCACCAACAGTCAGGACCCAAAAAAAGAGGGAAATTGATTATTTTCCTTGAACCAAAACAATTCCATCGGCAGAGATCTGCATCAATGCACCTAAGTTGATATGAGAGCATCCTATCTTCCTGTTTTCTCATGAGCATTGACAGCATAAAGTCATTGAAGAGTACACATGAGACTGGGAGGGATTGGGGGAGTTCGTCCTCTTCTGACTCTAACACAGCATAATGAAACACTACAAATAGCCCCACTTGTGGGACACTGGACCTTGTGATCCTCAACTGCCTTAACATCACCACTTCCTGCCACCCTCTTCCTCTTCATGCCCCCCAGAAAGGGACCTCTGTGAAATTGCCTTCTGAATCCAAGCCCTCAAGCATCCCCACGGATGCCACAACCGGATGGCACAACCGGAACCCTGCAGTAGTTTATTGTATATTATTTTAAGTGGTTCATTTGCACTAATGAAGTCCTATTCATTAGGATGCCCTGAGGCACCTTAAGCCACCATACCTAAAGACCACAGCTCTGCATATCTAAAGGGATCAGGAATAACTCAGAAGAATATCAACCCTCCAGAGACCATGTGATGAACCGTCCATTGAAAAGGATGGTTTTTAAACATAGTGACAAAGGAATCAGGAGACATGACCAAAACCAATCACTGCTCTTGCTCAACATCCAGTCTCCAGCCTCAGAAGTTTTGGAGAGCAGACCCATGCAACTGGCAGGTGTGAGAAGACACTCCTGCCAGAACCTACCACCAGTGCACACAAAGGACTTGCTGCATTCTCCAGCTTAATTAAATCAACAGTTCAAACCAACTCCTCAGCAGCAACAGGTAGCAGCTGAGAAGCTGACACAGTTCCCCTCGGGCCGCTCATGGCAAGACTGGCAGCCTCTGGGAAGCAGAGAAAACAGCTGACAGAGATGACAACATCTACCAGAGTGGCTGCATCGCTGGGAGACCAGCTGCCACCACCCCTGCTGCCCCATTGAACCACACGGTCACCAACCATATACTTCCATGTAGACATATAGATATACATATTTTACCTCAGATACTTTTCTTCATGTGTTTTTGTTCCATCAGACCTATTCCAAATGTCACCAGGGTAAAACTTCACGTCTGGCAGTAGAGGAGGGTGCTGACTCCCCAGCCCAGGTGAGTGGAAGTAAGACAGCCCACACATTTGCTGCCCACTGCTCCTCCTATATAAGATCACACAACACCAACAGCAACCCATTTCAGATGACTTCAGTGTGCTGATGCAGCAATGAGTTTCCATGAATATTATGTATTGATAATCCTTAGTAAAGGCAAAGCCACCCAGAGCACTGGGCAGGTTCTGCACTCTAGTAAATGGGAGTACATCTGGTTTCAGGGAATCACCAAGGCAAGGCATCAAGTCTTGAGAATGGTCCTTCCCACTGCCAAGACTGTGATAATAAAAGCTGGATGAGGAAATATAAAACAAACACCCACAATATCACACTGTGGTTCATTTACTGTTTCAAACAGCTGCAGCAGATATTCTGCTCCTGTATTTGCTTTTCTCTTTTTTTTCCCTTCCTTCCCCTTCCACCCAAAAGTAATGAAGCAAGGAAAGGAAGGGCCCTGTTAGCATCTGTTCTGCCCTGACTGTTCATTCCTAAGGGCCAGACAGGCAGATGGACCTCAAATTACAAGCACCACAAGTACAACTGGACAGAAAAACCTCTCCCAGAGATAAAACCCTTATATACAGTAGAGTACACGTCTACTTCAAACTGCACTGCTGCAAAAAGCTTCTTTGTCTGCCTACAGCAGGGGCTTGTCCTGCCTTCATTGCATGAGTAGACGGAGTTGCAATAAACTCACAGACAGAGGAAGGCCTCTTGAAAGCCAGGTGAACCATGGCACTGTTTAAAAGCTTTGATGTTTTGCTTCAGCTCCTGCGACCCCCAGTTAAAAAGATGCAAATAGTTTAAACAAAGTACTGAGGCATCCAAAGTCTTCAGAAAACTGGAGGCAGAAATTTCATCTTAGCAGCAGCAGAAAGTCTATTATGCCACTGTGATTATGCAGCATCCTGACCTCAACTCCCCAGTTTGGTAGCTCAGGTATTGGCTCTAAAGCGATGAGTTCCCATGACTATAACAAAACCACTGCAGAATTACAACCATGTCTTTTTAATCTGCCACAATTATAACTAAAAATAAAAATGCCCTCATATTACACATACTTTTTATACATCATATTGCCAAACAACCCCAGTAAAGACTCAGCCATGAAAAATAAACAACTTTCATTGATGCTCCTTCAAGTACTGCATACTCTTTCTGCCAAGATACCAAGCTTAGGGCTTGGTGACAGACTCGGGCAAAGGTTGGTTTTAGTTAAGGCTGGTCCTACTGGAAATTTCAGCTTTCTCTGCAGGTGTGCTGGGATCAAACACCACACTTCCCCAAGCACAACAGATCAGAAGATGACCAACACCACACTGCTACTGCTGAACACCCTGGCTGTTGCTGAAGACTGGGAAGAGAATGGAATGTCAGGTCAGCAGGGCTTCCAGGCTGACTCCACCCTGGAGAATGCCAGAGAACAAAGTATTTCTGCTAGATTTAAAGAAGATGTAAGGCTATACCAGTAACAGCAGGATGCACTACCTCCAAGATGCTGTGTTCCCTCTAGGAGCTTATGTTCAGGTAGGACGCATTTGAACAGAGCCCATTAGAGGGGTGAGTTGCCAGGAGCAGATGTGGAATGCCAAGCCTCTCTTAGCTGAGAAGGCAGAGCGAGCTAGTGATTTAAGCTGAAGGACAGTATTGGCATAAGAACAAATGAGTATAGTCTCATTTACAAAAACTTCTTTGGTTATCTCTTACAACAGTAGCCAGATTGAGTTTGAACTGGACTTTTGCCTTTCTAATTTTCTCTCTGCAAGACCTAACAAGATCCCTGTACTCTCCTTGAGTTGCCTGCCCCTTCTTTCAAAAGTGATCAACTCTCCTTTTTTTGACCCTAGTCCCAGTAAAAGTTCCCTTTCAGCCAGGCCAGTTGTCTTCCCCACCACTTAGTCTTTCAGCACATGGGGACAGCCTGCTCCTGTGACTTTAAGACTTCATTCTTGAAGAATGTCCAGCTTTCCTGGACTCCTTTGCCCTTCAGGATTGTCTCTCAAGGGAGTTTCTCAACCAATGTCCTGAACAGGCCAAAGTCTGCCCTATGTAAGTCCATGTAAGTAAGAGGTTTGCTGACTCCTCTTCTTAATTCATGGTTGCCATGCATGCTATGATACATGCCATATAATATGACTATGCTTCAAGAGAGGGGTTGTCCCTACCACCTCCCAGTGTGTGACTCCATTACACTGTCCAGCAGACACTCTGGTTTCTTATCCTCCAAATAAATCTACCACTTCTTTGGGTTATCTTTGGAGGTTACCTCTTAAATTTCTTCCAAGCCATTTGTTTTCAAAGGCGCTTTGCCTGTACCTTTGATAGGTTTCCAGCTTTCAGATCCATATGTTTAGACACCAATTACTTTGAAGTCCTAGGCTCATAGTTTAGCCTTTCAGCTGCAGATTTTCAACAACCAAATCTAAACTAAGCCAGTAAATTCAGTTGTTGTCTTGCCAATGTGTGACACCATTTCCTTCTGGTCATCCCCAGTGACTCCAATACAACTACCAGGATACACAAACAGATTCATTTCTTGTATTCCACTGCCTTCTAACATAAGGATTGACTCAGGAGCTATGAGGGTCTTCATGAGACCAGTGGGTTTGTATCAGCCAGGACGCCCCACCTCTTTACAAGGCTGCTCCCTCCCCAGGTCTGCCTTCTAATTCTCAGCCAAGTGGATGGGAAAGTCTGGCTGTATACAGGCACAGTCGCAGCACCGACTTTACCTAAGCTGAGATACATCTCATTGACACAGGGGAAAACTCAGCCCAGGTTTTCCAGACTCAATAAAGGACAGGGGCAACCAGCTGGGAACAAATCCGAAGCTCCTCCAGCACAACAAACCACAGGGTGCATCACCTAAAATGCTCCAGTCATAGCTGTTCATAAATAACTGGGAATTTTGATCCAGATTAAGGTAGCACCGTAGTTTACTTTGGAATATAACAAGCCTGAGTGTAGACAGATCTTTCTGTGCATGGATGGGTTGTCCTAGGCGCTGGCAGCTGGGTACCAATCTCTTGGAAGATCTCTGCCTTCAGCAAATCCTCATCTAGCATGAAGCCTCTGTGCCCTTCAAGACAAGAAACTACAGCCACCAACAGACCCAAGCTGCTGAGGATTACTTAACGTTTGGACAACCATATGCAAGTAAGGAGGCCTGTGAAAGCACAGGGAATTATGCAATTATAAAGCATAGAGGAAATTCGGTATCTCATACAAGTTTGCCCTCATTCTATCAAAGCCTCACAGAAGCTTTACCCCCAGTAAAGCTTCTCTGATTGTTTCACTTGCTTTAATGCACTTGTCTTCAGCCTCTTCTATGTGCCAGGAGTGCATTAATTTCATTAGTATCTCCATTTTATTTTGATTCAGTGTAAGGGAAGAGGATGTTTGCAAAGGGAATCCACTTCTCATTTCAGACCCCTGACCAAGCTCAGCTGGATGGATATTTATTTAAAACATTACTACTGGCCCAGCCTGATCATGTGCCAAAGGCTGCTATCATCACAGCATTGCAGGTCACATCACTTCAGCAGGCAAGGCTGGCCTAAGCAGGCTGCCTGAGACAGTGACTGAAGGCAGCAATCAGGCAGGTTGGCGAAGTGACCCTATGTTAATGTGTTGGATTTGACTGGGAAAAAGTCTGTCAGTATTCCAGGTCAGCAAAACCAAGTAAGAATATATACTCCATTGCTGTAAGTAATAGATTAAAAAGAAATAAAATAATTACATGTCAAAACACTAAAGATTTTCCATGCAGTCAAAAGCTTTAGTATTCAAAAAATACAAATTTTACTGTACTATCCAAAGACTTCCTTTCCCCCTTCAATCTTGCACACACGGCAGAAAAAGAAAATCCATATCCAGAGACTTGCAAATTTCCCATCCTCACACCCAAAGACATATAGCTGCTTTCCACAGACAAGAAACCAAGACATCTCAGATTTGCCTTGGCTTGATTTGTACTTAAGATGTGTCAGAAGCCAGTAAAAGGATGAAAAGAAAATTAAAATAAATTCCAGAACAGACCCACAGCCCCCCCCGACCAATGTAGTTATGCCAATGAAATGTTAATAATTTAGAAATAACTCTGTGGAGGCAAACGGTAAGGAAAATCAGAAAAAGCTTTTTCTTTTTTCCTTTTTTTCTGGAGAAGCTTATCTCTTTCTGGGTCCTGGTTTTGGCTGTCCCAGCAGAATGAGTCACATGCAGTGGCAGGGGAGTGGGTAATCTCACCAGATACAGGTGACATCTGTATCACTCAAACATGTACTGTCCCCCTAAAACACTGCCACCTCCTTTCCTATGGGGATGTGGCAAATGCAATCAGGAAACTGAAAAATAATCTTACATAGGGCAAACAAAACCCCAAATCAACGTATAAGCTCCGTGCTATGTATTGTCACTCCACCAGAGCAGTTTTCGGAGCAATGAAACTCGGACTCAGTACCAGGAGCTCTGAGCTGTCATCCCTGGACTGGGATGCCACCAGCTACTCTCTGGGGAGGAATATTTATCCTAACACCAATACCTACAATGATGAAAAATTAATTAAGGACAGCATAAGGCAAAAAGAACAGTCTCATATCACAACAAAAACACTTGCTCACTGAAATTTCAACCACCCTCACGTCTTTCTTCTGCATGTGTGTGCAAGTACGGGTGTGCATCTGTGCATTAAGCTTTCAGTTCTGTACAGTTCAAGCAACAGAAATACTCAAAAATATTTTTAAACACACACAGAGTGTAAAACAGCAGCTCATGTTGGCAATATAACATAATTAATGTCGCTTGGTTACTTCATCCAGGAAATCAGCTACAATATGAAGACAGCCAAAAACTTGGCTCCCAAGGCACAAGCTGCCATTCCTGGGGGGACCAGCTGTGGCAGCCACAACTTAACCACCTGCAACCACCACAGTCTCTCGCCACATCTTTGGGGATGCCCACTGCTTCTCAACATTGATACCTCTGCGCATGGCACCAGTTCTGGGGAGTCAGTTCGATACTCCACCCCTGCCCCTACTGCAGTGCAAGTAAAGGGCTAGGGGCAGGTCTATTTTATTAAATGAATATTGATTTTATACGTCTCACAATGAGAGCTGGCTGACAGAATAAAATGCCAAACATCAGATATCCTGTAAAAATACACAGATTTCATGTTCCTCAGAGTCTTAGTCTAAGGCCTAATGTAGGGACATTTCCAGGAAGATAACGGCTCTTCAGTGTATTTATATCACCAAGCTGTGGGTGCTGGGTGGCTGTCAGCGTATTAAACCCCTTTGTAAATCATTTTGAGATGCTCAAAGAGCAGGTGTTGGTTGCAAAATGGGGCTATTTCAAGCGTGTTCCCTCCCCAGCCCTGCTGCCCAGTGGTGGCAGAGGCACAAACAGCTGCTGGCACATGGTCCCCCCCCAGCTCTCGCTGCTTCTCTGTGCATTAGTCAGCATGCATGAGCACAAAAAAAAAAAAAAAGCCCAAAGCAAATCCGCTCACAATCTAGGGATTATGACTCAGAGATTATTTCCCCCCCCCTCCATGATTCACCCAGTGCAGCCTCACAGCTCAGATTCAGAGCAGCCTCACCACTCTGCACTCTCTCTGCCCAAAAGCCTACTAAATAATTGCCCTTTACAGTCAGCGGTGAAGAATTCAGGGATTTTTTTTCCTTCTTTCCCCGCCAAATCAGAGGCCAGAGAGGGTGAGCTCTGCACGCCCTGACCACGTGCCCACGTGGATGCTCAGCGCAGGCAAAGCCAGCATGGCCCCGTGGGAGCCGCGTGACTGGCCATGAGCGCAGGCGCAGCGCAAACAGGGAGATAAATGGGCTGTTATCCACGGTGCAGGGGACAGCTGGATGCCAAGTGCTTCCTGGGAGGAAAACACCTGACATGGGACTACAACTTCAGAGAGGTGGCAGTCTCATGCTGGCAACAAGAAGCATCCATGCAGCAGCACTGCCTATATTGAAAGGAGCCGGTTTAGCTCCCAAGATGGGTTAGTTTGCTGTGAAGGAATCCAGAAGCAGGATGGTGGAGCTGCATGGGGTTTCTCTGAGTCTTCAGCATCGCTGGTGATGAAGTATACCTTGTCATAGGGAAGGAGACCACCAGAAGCATCTCACATAGCCTGTCACCCCACTGGTGATTTTTAGAGCAAAAGGAGCTGTAGCTATAGGACAGGCTGCTGTAGAATAAGGGGGAAAGCATTATTTTGTGGAGGACGTGGCCTGGGCAGCCCATCCTGCAGCCAGGAACCCGAGCACGAAGTGATCCAGGCCAGGCTGAACCAAACAAAAAGTCTCGTGGCCCCTTTGCATTGGGATAATAATAGTAGCAGACAAATTCCAGTTTTCAAACATGAGTATGACATTAAACAGAGCCTCTGTAGAGAGATTAGATGGGATAAAAAAAACCAAACAATAACTCCTTTTGTTCTTGGACTTGAACCGATAGGCACTGAAAGCCATGGAGTGGGGCCTCTTTTCCCCCAATACCACCACAGTGTCCTGCATAACCAAGTGCCTCCAAGTTCAACAGCTTGCCCAAAGTATGAGGGCTGCAAAACACGGAGTGCAGAAATATCTGAGAGCTTCCTCTGAGTCCATTCCCAAAATCACTGTGTTCCGAAGTTGCCACACTTCTGTGAGGTCTCTGCTTGTACTACTCAACTATTCCCAGAAAGACCATGTAAGGGCACTCAAGCAACCTGGAGAGCCCAGGTGAGAAGCACCTTCCCTTTTCCAGCATGAGAAGCTGGGCAAGCAGGGCATCAACAAACCAGGGTGAAGAAGTATCAAAAAAATGTTTTTCCTCATAAAGCTGCAGGGAGAGAAGTTACAAAAGCATTAACCCTTTTCCAGGCTCCTACAGGGAGGAGTTTTGAGTCCGAAATATTAATTTCGGACAAATATTAATAAAGACAGGAAGAAGAATGAATGGAGGGGATAATCTCTTATTTAGATTTTTTTTTCCTTTTATTTAAGTCTATTTCTGTTCTGTATGCTCTAGAGGAAGCCACTGACTCAAAAAAAAAGGTTTTTTAAGCTGATGTTCCTATCTCCATATAGAGCGTGGAGGCACCTCACAGGGTCAGACTCTGCACGAGCCAGATAATTTCAGCCAAAATATTGAATATCAACAATAAAGATTCCATCTAAATATCCTCTTCTTTAAGAAATAGCTTTTAGATTAATGATTTAAGACAACTGACTTAAAAAATGAATTTACTATACAGAGGTCAATCCAAGCTCCGCCAATGGATGCTGATGCCCTGTATGATAGCTGGTAAGCTAGCAGACACATTTTCCAATTGGAAAGGGCAGTATGGTAACAGTGTTTCTACTGTGTGGAAAAAAAAAAGTACTTTAATGATTTATGGATCCAGTAAAACTAAGAGGTGCAGAGGGACTCCCATCTTCTGCAGAGGGAAGCCTATCCTGTCACAACCAAATTATCATTTAACATTGTCTCATTTTGCAATAAAACGCAGCTGTGATACTGCATCATATTGTGGAGAGGTAAGCACACCTAATGCCAGAGTTGTTTGCGCTTCCAGTTATCCTTGACAGTAAAATAAAGAATATTAATATGAAAAACATTTGTTAGAAAGAGCTCTCAAATGTACTTAAGGGTCTCTAAACTTTATTTCCTTACCCAGATTATCACATTCCTTATGTGCTAGCAACACTGCAAGTTAAGTTACCTGTCTAGAAGAAATGATACCTCACCTTTGTACAGCCACGGGTCACCTACACCGTGGAGGAAAGCAGCTGGAGATATTGACAGAAGGACAAATACTGACTCCAAAAGGACAAGCAAGAGCTAGGAGAGGTAAACAACAAAAGGAGGAGATAAAGTATTTGTGAGTGTGAATCACACACTTCCCCAGACATCCTTCCATTAATGATGAATACCATAATTCCCCTAAATAATGTAAGGAAAAGTTGTTTAATCATTTAAAGGCATCATCAATAATAAATATATGAGCTCCATATGCTAATCTCACCATTCCTCCTTGCTCAAGGACTGCTATAAGGAAAAGACTAAGATCATTGTCATCTTTTAATTTTGGAAAGATGCTCTAGTATCAGAGACAGGAGAACAAAGGAAATACTCGAGACAGAGGAAGAGAAATCCAGGCATATACATGCCCTGTGCAGTGTAAGAGCTCTTTGTAACATTTCTGCTGTTCCTGTGTGATAAAGCAGCTTTGAGAGCACAGTTCTTGTTTACTCAGGCTAAATGCATATGAGCAGAGGTATTCACTGAGCTAGCTTGGGCCAGTTAAGGGGAAAGCCCTTCCCACCTGCCAGGAAAAGGTCCCCCATCAAGAATCCAGGAGGATAAGAAAGGGGCTGCACTAACAGCCAAGCAGCCATCACCCGCAGCACAGCAAGAGCATGGGCAATGCCACACGAGGGGCACCCAACCTGCTGCACCAGCACTAAGATCAGCATCTGGACAAGAAGACGAAAATTATGTATGCCGCCATTCAACATTCGACGTCTCAGGAATGAACAGCAAAAGGAATCATACAATCATAGACTGGTTTGGGTTGGGAGAGACATATAAAAATCACCTAGTCCAAACCCCCTGCAATAAGCAAGGACATCTTCAACTAGATCAGGTTGCTCAGAGCCCTGTTCATGGAATCATAGAATCACTAGGTTGGAAAAGACCTTTGAGATCAACAAGCCCATCCATACCTGTCCGCTACTAAATCATATCCCTAAGCACTTCATCTACCCATCTTTTCCATCTATCCATCCCTCTCCAGGGATAATGACTCAATCACCTCCCTGGGCAGCCTGTTCCACTGCTTCCTAACCCTTTCAGTGAAGAAATTTTTCCTAATGTCCAATCTGAACCTCTCCTGGAGAGGATCTTGAAGGTTTCCAGGAATAGGGTATCTACCATCTCTCTGGGCAACCTATTCCAGTGTTTCCCTCCCTCACCGTAAAAAATTTCTTCCTTATACCTAGGCTGAACAACCTCAACTCTCTCAGTCTTTCTTCATAGGAGAGGTGCTCCAGCCCTCTGATCATTTTTGTGGCCCTCCTCTGGTACTGCTCCAACAGGTCCATATCTTTCCTGTGCTGAGGGTTCCAGAGGTGGACACAGGAGTCCAGATGGAGTCTCAGAAGATTAAAAGATATAAGAGCTTTGAGCTTCATTGCTGCAATGCTGCCTTCAAAATTCACCATGCATCCAGAAGCATCTTCTACTGCACTGGAAAATCGTGACTGGTTTCCCAGACTCATCTTGACCTGGGCACTGACTCTTCTGAGCCACCTGCCACCTCATCGGCACACAAGTCACACCTTCCCCAAGGCATGGATTGTTTCAATAAAATGCTCTGTCATGACAAAACCATAATCCCAAGGGCCATGGCAATAATCAGCACTGAAAACAAAGGCAATGGATAAACTAGTGGGAAGAGCTGAGGGACAGGTTGGTGATGTCCTACTTGCAGTATGGAAGAAGGGAAAGGAAAAAGAGGTCAAACCCCAAAATCATGGAGACACCATGTTTCCAAACTGATGGCATGTTTTCCAGGAAAGCCTTTTTCTTGCAAACACAGGGGAGGTGTGTGAAGCAGGGGAATAAGTCTGCATAAAACTGGCATAGTTTTTACTTCCAAAATAATTTTCTGGCATAGGGAGGCCAGAAAATAAAAGAGGGGTGACCACCAGCAGAGAAGATGGGAACACAACTGTGCAGAGCAATCGCAAGCATGCAGTCTCATGCAGCGAGGAAACTCAGCCTGCTGCCTCTGCCAAATTTCTGTCAGGGTCTGGGGTGGGACAAAAGGTTTGTGCCACCAAACCATGACTTGTATTGTTTCAATTTTTCTCCTTTCCCTTGGAGTCACTTTTCTGATTCAGAATCTGTACTATTTTAAGCAACTCTACTAAAACTCTGCTAAAAAAACAAGATTTAATGCCTCTTTGAGCTGCCCATAAAAGTCTTTTCCACTGGAACAAAGATTTAAAGCTGTGACTCAAAATGAGTTTACAATGTGGGGCTGATTATCAAGACGACCAGAATATCCTCTTATTAGAATAATGTTCACTGGGCTTTCCTGAACACGGTGGTATTACCTCAATATACACGGTGGTATTATCTCAATAGCTTGTTTAGTTGCATGTAGGCAATACCAGTTGTCTTTAATACAGGGAAAAAAGGTATGTATTTTATAATACAGAAAAAGAGCAGGTATGTGTATGTGAATGTATGGTATGTGTATCTGTACATGCACACACATGCACAAACACACACATCCTTCTGATTATTGTTAACAAAAGAGATATAGGAAAGAAAAAGATGAAATGACAGAAAACAAAGGCTGGAAAGGATCAAAGGATGCACTCCACCTGCTTGCCTCAAGTAAAACAAGCCTAATTAAGGCTTTTTTTTTTCAATTATTATAATTTGCCGATTGCAGCAGCAGGCATCATGGGGGAAAATCAGAGCCCTATTTGTATGAGTCCTATGCAAATACTTAAGGCAGTCTGGAAGAGATCAGCTGTCTACTAGACTTCAGTTAAACTGTTGTAAACCTGTAAGAGTACCCTATATTCATTTTAGCCTATAACTATTTATTTTAAAGACTTATTTCTATTGGTACAATATTTATAGGCAGATAAATTACAGAAAAGAAAAAAAAAAAAAAGGGAGAGGGTATACAGGCTGGGCAGCAGCCTGGGCAGAGGCAGGACAACAGCTCAAATCTGAGGATGCTAATCCCAACACCATCCTTAGAAAGCATTTCCCAAGCTCTGCTGATTTTCGGGGGCCTAGGTCAGTACCAACAGGCTGGCCCTGCCTTTGCACATCCCAGGAGTAAGCTCTGCCCCAAAGCCTTGCACCAGTGATGGCAAACGGCACCCATGTCTGCATGGTGCCACCTCCCAACCCCTCCTGCACTGGCAGCTTCGGCACATCTGATTGCCCTCCGCCAGGAGAAACCCAGCCTTTGCTGACAGTGCATGGAAGGGAAAGCACGTGTAAAATGCCCAGCTTGCTGTTATGCAGCAGGGCAGATTAGATGTTAAGGCAACGAGTCACCAGCTATGAGCCTACAAACTTGACTTTATACATGTCAGAGCAGAATGGTATAATAGAGATGCCTCTCAATCCTCCTGACCCAGATGTGAAACAGCACCCATGAAGGAGAAGTTTTGGAAGGTTTCCTAGCCCATTTTTTAGGTCCTAGAGCCAACAAATAGATAGTCAAAGTTTGGTCTCCCAGCAAGCAGAGAGAACATATCCAATAACTGCATCCAAATTAAAAGAAAGAAAATCACCCTGGGGAGCAAAGCAGAGTAAAACTCTTATTTACAAGATCTCTGGATCCTCTTTCATCAGTAGAACTTACTGGAAAGCTCAAAAGCAATCATCATTTTACAAGCATGTTTTTCTCTGTGTGGTTTCTGCACTCAGTTTTACTGGAGAACATCGACAAGGTGACATGAGCTGATTGCCTCCCCAGGCAGCTGCAGCGTGCGTTCTTCTCGACATGTCAAAAACTCACCTCTCAATTTATACACTGTGCAATAATTATTTTGCTAATCACAGGCTGCTCTGCGCTTCTCAACCTGAATTATGATTATTACTGCGGGCTCAGCTGCAAATACTCCTGCTTTCCAAATACACAACACTCAGCTGAAGAAGAGGGGTGGGGAGTTTAATCCTTTACTGGTTGCGCTTGAAGGAATGGATGACATTCTGGCATGTAATTTCTTTCAGTGGGAAAAATAACATCTTTCAGGAGGTTTTCCATTTTAAGTTAGCACAGAATCACCACAAAAAGAAGAAAAAAAATATTGGGTAAGGCAACATAACACATACTATGGCTTTCTTTCAATTTACTAGCTATATTTATCTCTCAACTGCAGCATAGAAACATATTTTACTTACTCAAAAAAACTTTTTAGCTGCTTGGAAAGACACTCAAGTAGCAAAGGCCACACACTTAGATATTGGAGTCAGGAAGGGGAAAGAAACACATTCATTTGTTTACATGCCGTAAGCTTGCTGAAATCTGCCACCTACAACTCATCACTAAGCCCTCTGCTAGGCAGGCATGACTTGGGCACAAGTCAAACTGAGCTTGAGATGTTTTGGTAGAAAACTGCTCATATGATCTGGTACTTGTTAGCCATCTATTTAACTTTCTCCCACTTCTTTCTTCTGAAACATTCAGCTTTGAGCAGGGCCAGAGACAGAATGCCAGCTAAGAAAAACACAAGCATCTGTCCCAGTACACCATACCTGGGGCAAGTCTACCATCCTTGAGCTCAAAAATGCAGCATCAGCAGCATCGCAAGCCTCACCATTGAAGCTGGGTCAACCTGCTCAGTGATGGCTCTGCATTAAGTAGATCTGGCTTTCAAAAACAGTTTTTCTGAGCTGCCTGCCAGGCTGCCTCAGCCTCGACCTGCTCTTTATCCTTCCCAAGGCAAGGTCTTCTGCATCCCCCAAGTCAACCAGTGTCATTCAGTGTCCCACCCCAAAGGCTGCAACTACTACAGAAGTTCAGTTGCTGTGTGTTGTGGACTAACAGCACCAAAACTGTGAGTAGATAAACAACTTGTTTCAAAATCAAACTAAACCAGGGCAAAAAAAATCCCATTTGGGTGTGCCAGGGAAATAAGATCAGGCCCAAGAATCTCAAAAATTGCAAAGCACCCTAACAATTGGCATTAAGTGATCATTGGGTGCAAGGGTCATCCACAAGATCAGGTTATGACCATGGCCGGAAATAGCCCCTTGTCCAAGGGGGCTGACAGGTTGTGGGGTGGATGGCATGGGACACTTGCAACACTTGTGCAAGTGGCCTGCATTGCGGGGGGGGAAGGAATAAGAAAAAAGAGATGAAGACTCATCCTAAATGAAACACGACACTGAGTGTTCACATTTCACTTAAGAACGTATTATCATCAGTGACACCAAGGGGAAAGTCTGGAGTTTGGTTTCTGTTTATTCACCTTGATGATATCTCTTAAAATTTTCTGCTCGCGTTACATCTTTCCAAGAAAAAAAAGTCTTTCCATCCATCCAAAGGAAAATTCCCTCCACAGATCCACTTGCCTAAACCAAGCTCACCCCACCTGACCTCCATGGAGTGCACAGGCTGGGCATGTTCAGGAATTGCCACCCATCGAAGAAATCAATGCCACAAACCAGGGCTGGGAAGCGTTGGCTTTCCACCATGGGAAATGCAGTGCTGAGTCCTGGGATTTTGAGGGAAAAAAAACAAACAAAAAAACAGCTGTGCAAGCAAAGCCACCCAACCAATTCACTTGCTGCAAGGCTGATGCAGCCAAGAATAAAATGTTTGCTGTCAAGTGATATTGAGAATGTTCTTCAGATCATCAACATCAAAGCATTTCCCATTTCATATCTCTCCATTTCTGTAATGGGAAGCAGTCAAAACAGCCTTATGCTCTATGAGTCAAACCCTAACAGACGCTGTGCTTCACAGCACTCTGTGCTCGCACAGAAGCGGGAAGCAATGTGCGAGGTATGCCCCCAACTCCATTTAAGATTCCATCTGCTCCCAGCACTGCCTTCCTTCACTCTCCAGGCAGCATTTTCCTAGGAGGATGGGGAATGCTCAGATCAATTGAACCATCACCAATGCACGCATCAATCTGCCTGCTCAACTGCTCATGTGCCTGAAAGCCCTCTGCCACCAGGGCATGGCAGCCCTCTAAGGACCACATCCCATCCGCAGAAACAGGATTAAAACCAGGTGGGAAAGCCCTGCAGCAAGCCAGTAGGCTACTAAAATTAGCAGCACAGAGGTAAGAGAAGTGACAGCAGGATGCTAAGGCTCTGAGTGCTGATTGAAACTGCCAAGGAAGGGAGGTGACCACAGGCCACCACTTAGCATCACCAAGCCCAGGATGCAGAGGAGAAGCACTACAGCCATTAACCCCAATTTTATTCTTACCATCAGATCTCAGAAACATCTACTTGGCCACAGCAGTTGCAATCTGGACCAGGCAAGGGAAGCCAAAACTTAGAGCCATTTAGAGAGAAAGGAAACGACAGCAGCTTTGAGTCTTTTATTTCTTTTTTTCAAAGAAATAAGGGGTACAGCTGCATCTGTTCCTCAGGCTATGAACTCTTAGAGTGTGCAAAGATGCTAACAGCGTGCTCAGCCGACCTGCCTTGGTGAGAGAAAGGAGGAGCCATGCAGAAGAGAAATTATAAAACAACTTGGAGCAGAAACACATGGACAAGAAGGCAAAGAATGAAAAGCCTTAATAGGAAAGGAAGGGGAAAAAATGTCAGAAAAAAGGGAAATAGACCTATGAAAAACACCACAGGCATAAAGCTCAAACATGAAGTGAAACAGAAAAAGAGAAGCAGAGGGAAACCAGGAGGAGGAAGCAAAGTTGGAGCTAGATAATGATGCTTTCACACATATGTTCGTGTATATATATCTCAAAAGGCATATAAAAGCTACTTGGATATAGGTATATGCATACACACACAATTAGAAAAAATGTGCCATGCTTTATCTACACTGCCATGAATAAAACCAAAGACTTCACCATTGGCCACTCTCTCTGACAGGTCAGTATAGACAGTTTTCACCTGCACTTCTTTTACCAAGCTGGCTCCCACATTTACTGCTATTCAGAGCTATAACAACACAGAAACCATGTAAGAAAATTCATGCTACAACTGCGCTTTTATGACCATCACAGCTCCATCACATGCACAGATCCTCAGGAAGAGTATCTCTGCTATCAGTTATTTGGATTACATATAGCATCGCCAAAGAGCTTGAGATACCGAGTGTATCTGTGCTGGACATCATACAAAATTAGAATACAAAAGCCAGTCTCTGTCCCAGAGCCACAATGATCTAGGGAAAAACCAAGATATAGATAGAAAGTACAAGCAAACAAGGCAGAGTGACCAGAATGGAGCAAAAGACATGCAAAAATGAGATACCATCATCTCACCAGATACAGCAACCCTGGATGGGCACATCTAAAAATCTTTAGACAGGAAGCTGGGAAGGGGTGAACCACAGCAGAATGCAAGCAAAGATTCTCTGAAATCCCACTTAAACCACTAATGGAAATGGTGCAAAGAACCCCCACTACTGAAATAATCAGCAGTAAGCAGCAACCCACATCAGAAGCACCACATCCATCAAACCACACAGAGAACAATTCCTAACTAACATGGCCGCAATGTCCATCGTGATCTTGAATTCACGTTTCCTCTTTTGCGTGCTTGTTTACTTAAATATCGCATACAAAACAGATGGGGACCAAGAGTCATATACGAATTAACTTGGAATCTATTATCCTATCCACAAGGTGATAAAGGAGGCAACATTATTATAAATAAACGAAAACTAAAATTAGCATCTAACACATGAGCTAGCTATAATAGCTTGTTTTGACCAGTTAAAATGACAGCATGTTACAACCCAATCTTGTCTCTGCAGAAAATTCCTGCTAATTAACCCTAGTTTAAAAGGGGTGAGGAGAGGAAAGGGAGAGCAGAGTTAAGGATGTCTGGGGAAATACCTCCATTTTGCTATTTCCTAATATTTTTACTTTCTTAAGGGGCACAAATCACTGCAAGTAAACTGGGATTACAGTCAAATGTATTTTCCTCAATGATCAGTTTAAATAATGCAGTCCTCAGCAGGTTATCCTTTGGGTACTGTATTAAGTAATGAACTAACATCCGATACATGTTATTTCCCTTCTTTCCCCCAGCCCCATGGTCTTGTTTTGCTCATGTGCTCCTCAACTGTATTTAAACATTATACAAAACACTGCTAAATATTTAGAAAAAGGACCTTCAGTTGAACATACCTCGCACTTGGACCAGAATTTGATGAGGTTTGTGGTGATCCTCATCTCCTGGGGTGGCCCCGTCCATGTGAAACTGAACCCTCAGAGAGCAGAGTTTCATTCCCCTGCAGAAAGCTCCTATGGTATTTGGCACAAAGCTTTAAGCAGTATTTCTGCTACCAGAAGCAATACAGGGAGCACCCTAAAAAGAGAACAAAAGATCTCAAAACTTTATCTGTATTTTCAGCAGAAGCCAGCATAGAAAGACACCGCAGGCTGCTCACACAGCAGAGGAAATGGGCTGCAGCTTTCTGTACTGGTTGGAGCTTCCTCCCCTCGCAGGCTCTGTACTCAGGTATATCATAGCTGTTGTCAAGCCAAGATGCAATGACTGTCAAGACCAAGAGAAGTCTCACCAGGAAGATATGGCTGCACCTCTTAATCAGCCAAAGATGACAGAAACACCATCACTGCTGGAGAAGAGCTCATGATCAGAAGAAATTCAAGACTGCTCCTAAGCCACCAACTCAACTGACCAGCTGTGGACGTGTACTGTCAAGTCAACAAAGCCAGCACGGCAGTGGCAGACTCTTCAACCTCTTCCTCATGCTGATCAGCTCTTCTGCACTGCTGGAGCTCAGCTCCAAAGAGCAGCTCCTTACCCATGAGCCAATGGTGTCCTGCTGGGGGCAAAATGTTAAACAACTATGTATCATCTTCATGCCCTGGTCATTTGATCCCCGGTTGCCCAGCCAGGTTGCCTACTGCTATGCCAGTGTGGATCTCCAATAGAATCTCAGAATCACAGGATAGTTTGGATTGGAAGAGACCTTAAAGATCATCTAGTTCCAAGCCCCCTGCCATGGGCAGGGACATTCCCACTAGATCAGGCTGCTCAAGGCCCCATCCAATCTGGCCTTGAACACCTCCAGGGATGGGGCAGCCACAGCTTCCCTGGGCAACCTGTTCCAGTGCCTCACCACTCTCACTGTGAAAAAATTCTTCCTTACATCTAGTCTAAATCTGCCCCTCTCCAGTTTATAGCCATTGCCCCTAGTCCTATCACTGCAAGCCTTTGTAAACAGCAGAGTAGACTGATGGGAAGAGGCAATCTCATCAATTCTTCTGTGGTACCAGATACCCTAAAGGGCTTGGACATGACTTTAGGCTCCTTCTTCTGGCAGCCTACCACCATGGAAGGAGGTTGACAGCCTCTCTGGGCAGACTCATTGTGCTGGTGAGGCCTCCAGTGAAACCACAGCAACACAACCTCAGCTTTAACACTTGCAAACTTCTAAAAGGCATCAAAACCCCTTAATACCTTCAAATGAAATATTAATGTTATAAGCAGTATTTCATGGGTCTACAGGTTTTGTCACACCTGAGGGAAGCCTAAAACAAATTTAGCCCAGACTTCAAGACTTCCAAGAAAGCACAGCTCCCAGGATCCCACAAGCTGCCCCCTTCCCTGGTGGTATCTTGTACCTTCATGAGCTTTAGCTGTCTTTCTGCTGCCACAGTGGAGACAACAGATTTTCTAAGCAGAACAAAATATAGGTGGTTGTCGCTACGAATATTAGCACTCCTAATATTATTGGAAGGAGGTGAAATGCATTGGCAAGACCAACTGAAAGCTCTTCAAGTCATGCTGTATCACTACAAGCGACCGCATGTTGCTTAATCCCTCCCATACTTTCTGCTCCCATACCTCCCTGCTCCATGAGGCCATGTTAGCAGTTAATTAACAGAGATGCACAGAGTTGTAATCCTATTTTCTGTAATCCATCTCACAAAAGTACCCAAGAAAAATATTCACTAAAAGGTACTGAGAACATCCTGCAAAACAAGGCCTTAGCTAAAAGCCTGTTAGGTTTTCCAGATTTATAAGGAAGGCAGGGGCATTGGGTACCAAAAGTAGTTTACAGCCTACAACACCAAGCAACATAATGTTATGTTTTATGCTAACAGACAACATCCTGAGCTCTGAACAGGCCAGTATTATCTGTCTGAAAGGTGGTTATCACCTAGTAACCTGTAAATTTTATCTGATGCACTTATCTTTAAAACTAAAATTACAAAATCATCGGAAACCTCTCTTCCTATCCCCTTTTCCTGCTGTTGCTTGCCCATATGAAGAATCATGGGCATGGGATCATTCATCAATGATCCTACGAAGTTGCAAAGCCAGTACTCACATTTACGTATCACACTAAGCTAAGGGCTAAGGAAAGTTTTTTTTCACACCCTTCAGCACTTGCAGGATCCCATATAGCTACTTGATAAGAAGTTTTCAGAAGTATGTTTTCCTGTCTAGTTGCATTGGTTGTAACCACCAGACCTCCCCTTCCAAGACAGCAGCCTATTGAAGTCACCGTTGCCATTTCTGACTACGTCAAGCACAAGTGCAGGACCTTGATAATTTTCCATGAAGCTCTGATAGTTCAGCTGACATCAGGGCTCTACTGTTCTTAAGCTGTGAACAACTGTACAAAAGGCAGCGTCTACCCCAACATGTCCATAGACGAAAGAGGTAAGCAGAAGAGTGGAAGGGGAGAGAGAAGAAATGGCTTGTTGAGAGAAAAGCCCCCCAATCTTATCCACAGATGAGTACTGGGAATCCCATCACCTATCCAAGCTACTTATAACCAGCAGGTCTGGTGAGTCTTAATAATAACTAACCAAGATAAGGAAAACATCTCAAGCTTAACTTCTCACTGCTTCAGCTTCTTGGGCTGAAGCTGCAAAGAGCAGCATCTTTCTTCCTCTCTGAATGTGCTCACCTTAATAGGTTTTCTTACTAATCTTGTGCATTCATGACAGTTGGGCCTCCTTCCATCTCATTCCACAGAGACTTGAAGCTCAGCATTTCAGTTTTTCTTCAGTAACGACAGAAACATAAGTGTTGGTGAGAAGAACCCTCTGGAGTCTTCAGTCCTACCCCACAGTTTGTAAATAAGGCTGACTGTTTTCCTCTGTAACTTCAAACATGCGTAATTTTTGTTAGTCTTTCAGAACACAAGCTAGTAGCAACCTTTTTTAACATTTAAGAAAACTATAAAGCTTTTCCCATTCCGCCTCCAAAAACAAACTAAGAAGAACCAGATCCAGATGTGAGATACCTGTGAATAAAATGATCCAGCAATTCACATAGAAAACATCATCATCTACATCCCCTAAGCAGCACCTCAACTGCCTGTGCTGCAGAACAAAGCTCTTGGCCTCTGCTCCCCCATTATCATTTCTGGGAAAGTGTATTTCAGGCTTTCCTACTTTTATGAAGGAAGAAAAAAAAACAAGTAACTTATTATTATTTTAATAGGGCTGGAAACACTGCTAAATACTTCCAAAAGGACTCATGGTAGCTTTTTGCTCTGTGTGCTAAATTATAGGTCATTGCACTGATAGGTGTGGCTACCTATTTACAGCATCAGCTGATGCATAAAGGGGGTTTTGTACCTCACATGTAGAGGCTGCTATAGTGTGACTATATTAATGTATAATAAACTTTATGTCTGCAACACAGCTAATATAATAATAGTAATAATGATAGTGATGATGATAATAATACCAAACTTCAATATTAGCAAAGAGAGACACATGCTAGACCTTTTTCCATGCAAAAGGAGATGTAATATACAGCCTGGGCTTTGGGCATTGCGCCACATCCCACACTCTCGGGCACAAGTCTACAGCTGCCTTTTCCACCATGCGAACCAGCACACACAACATCACGTGTATGCAATGATGCACCACCACTGGGGTACAAGGACACAGCATCTGGCTGAAAGCTGGCCACAAAAAGCCACCTTCCCTAAACCTACACAGGCAGTAATGCACCACTCTTGCACCACTCATTCTTTGCACAGCCTTGCAAGCCCCTTCCACTTGGGCATTCAGGGCTCAGTCGCTACCTGCGCAGGGAACTGCACAAAGCAACATAATAGATTTTATTTTGTTCAGGAGTTTGCTCAGTCATCATTTTCAAAAACAGATGGCTATGATATGACGAAAATCAGGACTCAAAATACAAAATGATAAGTCAATCAGGAATTGTAAGTTGCCAGTTTTTTTGTTTTGGTTTTGTTTTTCAAAAAAAAGGCTCTTGTTTTTTCTTCTTCTTTCTAAGTCATCAGTAATAGCTTCCCAACCCCAGCTGAGATTTATACAGGGCCCCACAGGATGATGCCCCTGCAGCACCACTGAAAACATCAAAAATTTTAGTTCTTCTGACTGAGAGGAAAAAAGCAAGGCAAGCAACCTCTTAAATCCAGCAGCTGGGACTTCAGGAAAGGCACAAAATGTCCCGAGATCAAAGATAACAGGGCAGCAGAGAGGCTGGTCCATACCTGATTCTTGTTGACTTTGAATCTGTAGGGTTTGCAAAATACAGAAGAGTTTGTGGCAGTACTAACCTGATGGCTTCTATCAGTGCAAGGAATCAGGATGCTGCATCCACATTAAAGACATTACTGGCATGATATACCCCTTAACCAGCTGAACTCCACCAGTAAAGCTAAACTGCCGATCAAGCATCCAACCAGCTGTTAGCCAGGGAAACCAGGCAGCACAGAAGGTATGGTCAGAGAAAAACGAGAAGTGGACTGGATCATATCAGCTGGATGGAGGAAAGGAAAGATGATGGGTGGTTAGGAGGACTTGGACCAGTTTTCCACCTTAAAATCCCTGCACTGCCCTGATCCAGAGCCTGGAGGTTCCCAGCACAACTGGCATTGTGCTGTGGGCTCCACAAGCTGCCTAATAAACTATGTGATGGTTGTGGTCTTGTCTCTGCCACCACCTCTGCTCTCCACCTGCCCACAAGGAAGCAGCCTGCAGCTCTGGGCATTGCTCTTGTGGTAGGAACGTTCTCTCCCCAAAACAGGGAGAGCCTTTTGGGGCTTCCTTTAGGCTTCTCGGCCATTCATTCCTACCCCTGGGAGAAGAGCCGAGTCCTGTGTCTGGAGAAGCCCACAGCTTGTAGGTGAGAACCCCAGAGATGCCATCCTCTCCCCTCTGGAAGTTCTCAATGTCCTGCAGCTATTGGCCATGTACATGTTTTGGCCCTGAGTATTCCTGATGGAGACACTCAGAAAAGGTGACAAAACATTGTCTTCAGAAACATCTCATGGCAATGACACTGTTCCATGCAAATAAGTCCTTCCAAGGCTTTGGGCTGCTGTTTCTCACCAGGGTGTTTCTCTTGCCCCATCTCAGCTCAGCCCACTCTCCAGCAGCACAGGTCACTCACGCTCACCCAACAAAACCTTATGGTAGGGGGCGGGCACAGTCAAACTTCCTCTCTCCCATCAAGGGACTTTTTAGTGAGCTGATTTGCAACAATCCACCAAATAATTTCTACTCAATTTGTATTGTTTTTCCTGACTCAGGTTTTAAGACAGAATTGACTGAGAAAGAGAATGTGCCCTTGTCTTGGCCATTTGTTCCAGCTGCTAATCACCCTGGCTATTCAACTGTTCCACAATTTCTAAATTTAAGTATCTACCAGCCACCGGTTCTGGCTCTGCCTGTCACGGCTGCATTTGAGAGCCCTTTACTGCCTGATGCACTACACCAGCAGCAAATCACATATAGATCATTTTTCCTTCGAGGTGATGGGGGATGCAACTGCAGTATCTGCTGACAAATAAAAGCTATCAAGCAACAAAGACATGGCAGCACAGGCATCAGAGTGGACGGCACAAACCTGCCTGGAAACTCTGAGTGATACTCACCCAGCTTCTGATTTGCAGGATACAGCTCCACAATGATATTCGTATCATGCTTTGAATTCACATAAAGAATGATATCACCCGGGGATGCATTAATAGGCTTTTAGATCATACATATCTGGATGCTTGCAAACCATCCATACCGCTTCGTACGCCTGGTAGGTTCCCATGTCTGTGTCACCCTACAGACTGCTGGTATCAGCTGAGTGGAGCTGATGCAGCAAGTAAGCATCTTGCTGCTTCTTATCTGTCACCCTTGGAGCAACACGGAAAAAAGCACCACCGTGAGCCTCATCCCCAACAACCTCTGGCACCTGCCAGAGAGAAAATGGAGAAAAGACTCAGGATGCTACATTATCGCAACACTGTTAATCACAAAAAACCCCTCTATCCTCCACAGAACTGTACCAATATTGCAAGCAAACAGCACGTACTGCATCTCCAGGTATAAATAAACCATGTGTAGCTGCAGATGTATTTCTTGCCAGAGCGCTAAGCACTTTGCTCCATAAGAAGACAGGCTGAGGAACAGATGCAGCTGCAACGAGGGAAAACGTGGCCCAGACACAGTGCTAATGGGTCTCAGAGACAGATTAAGCCTTTATTCCGTCCTCATTCTTCATAAATCTCACCAGGAACTATGCAGGTGTTTACTACCAAAGCTACCAGGAGACAGAAAATAACGCACTGTGCTTCAAAATAAGATCTGAATCACTTTGCTGCAGGCACGCAAAAGCTTCCTGACCAGGTAGGCATTTTCGTCTCTGATAGTTCAGTCTGCATCTCTGCACTCTTTTTGCTTACAGAGGACCCCAGATCATGCTGCTGTCCCCTTGGTCAGCAGTGTGCAGTGTGCCTACCACCTCGGCCTCCACAGCAGCAATGCACGGAGAAGATCAGCCGAGACGCTCCACCGTGACTTTGACGGATCCACTTGCACTGCTCAACTGACAGATACAGAGCTGCTGTGCACTGCACTACGGGTACCTGACACCAGCCTTCATTAAATTCACCTACAGGGAGCAAAAGACGAACTCTCAGTATTCCTGTAAGCAGCAGAAAACACCTTCCAGGTCACAAAAGCCAGCGTTTCCCCTTCTTACGGCCTGCCAATGTTTTTGTCTGCATAGACCAATGGGGAAAAAAAGATGTATTTTTTTATTAAGATGTCATACTTTTAAGCCCTACCTTGCAATTCCTAGTAGAGCTGCACCAGCATAATTACAGAGAAAGCCTGAAGAAAGAAGCCAGTAGAAAAACAGTGATACTGAAACAACTCACTGAACATCTTCAGCTGAAAGGTGACAAAAGAACACAAGAAGTATCAATATCCTAAAAGTATACAGCTATCATTTTTTTTTTCCCTAGCCTTGCTCCACAACATCGGCAACGCCGGTATCCTCCCCTGCCAGCAAATCCTTGTATAAAGTTAGTGAAAAACATACAGCCAGGAAGCATAAGCGTTGAAAAGCACTCTGATTAAAAACAGGAAGATGCGGCTCAAATCTTGCAAAGAATTAAGCATAAGCTCCAATTTTAGCAGACAGAGTCCTTAATTAAACCAAAGTCTATGCTTCGGGTCTGCAGGGGCACACAGAGAGAGCACCATGACTGCAGAACTGCACAAACATTCTGTGCCATCGGGAGACACAACTCACCATCATCTCCAAAAGCTGTAAGCTCCCACTGAAGTCATATTCCAAGCATGCACATTCAGCCAGGGAGCCAATATTCCATTTTAAGAACTAATTCAGACACAAAATCCACTTCCGCAACAGATGGGCCTTTCAACAGTGGCAAGCCTAAGCCCATCCTTATTTTCACTATTGTAGAATTCCTCTGACGTTGCGTGGACATCAGTGTACAGATGCAAAGGATGAAAAATCAGGCTTAGCCGAGGCAGAGAGCTGGCACTGCTCTCGCTGTCCCCATGCCGTCCGTCTGGCACAGTCTCTCTCCCAGGGATGCTAGAAGTATAGGTGTACAGTATATTTTACTCCTACCAGGTATAGAGGCATTCCCACTGGCTGACAAACTGCACCTGTACAACTGACTACCTTAGTATAACTTAAAATACACAAACTTATGGTCTCATCCATCAGAATTACAACAATGCTAAGCTACCTCTAAGCCAGACTCATGACTTAATGCTGTAAAAGACAGGAGAGAGGGGAAAAAAAAATAAAGTTAAAGATGCATTGCTAAAATGATGCAAAGTATGTAAAAGATAGCTTGAAACCCCCTGCGGCTTACCAGGGATACGCAGCATCTAGCACAAAAGAGCATCTGACTGGTCCATGTGCTTGGAAAATATACATACTTATTAACTAATTTTAAAAATCACAACTGAAAGGAAACCGGATGTTTATGAGAGACTACTGAATCTCAGACTATATCCTTATTACTTACAGTGATGTTAACACCTCAGTGCTAGGTTTTTTTTTTAAAATAGTCATATTTTAAAACAACGTACACAAGTGCTCTTATGATAACCCAGAACAGTTGGTACAGACTGACAGTAGTGAGACTGTATTTCTGCTCCATGAAGAAATAAATACTCCCATTTCACACGCCATAACGTGTACATAATGTATCATGCTCTTTTTACTTAGCAATGGCTAATATATCGTAATATACCCCCAGAAAAGCTGTTTGTTCCCAATCAATGACTTAAATAATGTCTGGTTTTTAACATATCCGTAAAGCGGAACTAGCGCGGGATTCACAACCCGCTGTGCCTGACCAGATACGTGGACAGGCAAACATGTCTAAACTTGTCAATCTGAGTGGGATTAAAAAGACCTCACGGAAGGCCTCCAGCATCTTTCATATGCAATGATGGGTTCTGCTGGCATTTCTCTGCACAGTATTTTAAGATGCAGCAATCCACAGTTTAATGTGAAGTCCCTAAATCCCCATGTCAATAGAAACAATTCAATAACATTAAGATTTAAAAATAAAATGCGGCCTAGGAAAGTTATAGCTGAAAAATCCACAGCTTTTTAAGGAAAAGACGGCCTAAAAAAACCTTTGTAAAATCTGTCTTTGGAGCCTCCAAGAAATCTTCCCTCTTTATTCCTCGAGCCCTCGTGCTACCCAGGTTAAAACCGTGTGCACGACGGCCCCAGCAAAGCAGCCCCGCACCTGAACTCACCCCGCAAACACACGCAGCTTGCGCGCATTTTCCGCGCAACTGCATAGGGCGCAAACACCCAACACCCCCCCAAACCCCTTCCCCCCTGCCGCCCCCCACAGAGCTGCGGGACCCCATTATCATCACCCTGTCCCCAGATCCTCCCCCGGCCAAGGGAGGAGGAGAAGGAGGAGGGCACCCAGTGCCCCGGAGCAGCATCCCGGGGGGATGCGCGGGGGATGCGCGCCGCGTTATCTCGGATCAAAGCTGGACCCCTTGGAGCGCAGCGATGCCTTGACGCTGGAAAGCATCCCCGGCCCCCCATCCGCACGGATTTCGGCTTGGCGATTGCTATTTTTAGCCTACCGTCGGCCCAGCCTTTTAAAAATAAATAAATAACTAAATTAATAAATAAAACCGAAACGCAATTCCTCTCTCCCCACCCCCATCCACATGCGAACCCCCCCACCCCGCCAAAGAAACAAGCTGCAAACTCCACCGTGACCTGCAAAACCCCCACCGGGGTGACACATATCATAAAGCGAGGATAAAAAGGGATAAAATAATAATAATAATAAAAATAAATAAAGGGAAAAGAAGCATGCAAACAGCACCCCACACCCTCCCGTCTCACCTCACCGCCGTTAAGTGCAGCCCCGGTAACTCACCGTGCCCACCCGGTGCGGGAAGGGGTGCGGAGCGGGGCAGGAGCCGCTCGGGCCCATGTGCTCGCCCGAGCACGCGCTCGCCTCAATGGAACGTTGTGCTGGCGAGCGGCTCTGTGACGTCACCGCCCCCCCCCCCGTGCTCCGCCGCCGCCGCCGCCGGCCGCAGCCTCGGGGCAGCGCCCGCCCCCCCCCCCCACCGCGGCACCCGCGGGACCCGGGACGGCGTGGGGATGGATAGAGAGAGAAATGAATGGGTAAGGAATCCCCGGACACGCAGGTGCGGGGGAAGGAGGCTGCGGGACCGCGTGGTAGAATCATGGAATAATAGGATCGTAAAATCATAGAATCAGGGAATCACAGAATCATAGAATGGTTTGCGGTGAAGCTGGAAAGGAGGCTGTGGAACCACGTCATAGAATCGTGATATCATGGAATCATAGAATCATGGAATGGTTTGCAGCATGTGCGGGAAAGAGGCTGCGGGACCGCATTGTAGAATCATGGGATCATAGGATCATAAAATCACAGAATCAGGGAATCACAGAATCATAGAATGGTTTGCGGCATGTGCGGGGAAAGAGGCTGCGGAGCCACGTCATAGAGTCATAGAATGGTTTGTAGTGTGCATGGAGAAGGAGGCTGCGGGACTGCGTCATAGAATCATGGGATCATAGAATCATAAAATCATAGAATTATAGAATGGTTTGCAGTGTGCGTGGGGAAGGAGGCTGCGGGACCACGCCATAGAATCATAGGATCATAGGATCATAGAATGGTTTGCAGCAGCATGTATGGGAAAGGAGGCTGTGGCACCACATCATAGAATCGTAGAATCAAAGAATCATAGGGTCATAAAATGGTTTGGGTTGGAAGGGACCTTAAAGATCACCCAGTTCCAACCCATCCTGCCATGGGTAGGGACACCTCCCACTAGACCAGGTTGCTCAAAGCCCCATCCAACCTGCCCTTGAACACTTCCAGGGTGGGGGCATCCACAACTTCCCTGGGCAACCTGTTCCAGTGCCTCACCACCCTTGTCCCGAGTGGGATAGCTTTGTTGGGATGGCACATGCTGCAGAAGAGCGAGGTCAGCTTCAACATAAGGGAATGAATGTGAAGCATTTGAAGCCTTTGCAGCTCATCTTATGCTGCTTTTTAACCTTAAAAATTGCCTCCAGACACGTTTCTCCCAAATTCCATGAGTTTGCTTGCTAATAGAAATCATGAATTTCAAAAAATATCCAATTATCTCCGAGTTCAAATGCTGAAATACCATGGATGTCTCCAAATAATCACATGAGAGAAGGATACAAGCGTCCCACATTCAAGTACAGGAAGTAGCTTCGCAGTCCCTTAAAAAAACATCAACAACACAGAACAGGCTGCAGACTGGTGAAGCAGTAAAACAAAGGCAGATCTTCCGCATATGGATAAAACAAGCTTTATTTTGCTTTTTAATTTTTTTTTTTTTAAACAAAGCGGGGAAAAATTAAATATATCCTTCTCGATTCCAGGCTGGAACTCAAAGAGGCAGAAGCTTCAATGCCACATGATTTTTTTCCCCATACTGTTTTTGCTTTGACCAGGAAGAATCTAAAATCCTTCTGTGTCAGCACCTTTGCGACAACATGGGAGCTGCAGCGTGGCTCCCCTAGCATGTGCCCAACTCGAGAGTACCTGTTCGCACCAGCATGGGTTGTGGTGCCCGATCTGGGAGCTGACTCTGCCATGAAAGGCTGATCAGCGTCTGCTTAGGGGAAATCTATATTGTGCACATTGAGATTTGCAAAGCAGTATTGAAAAATATGGATAGCATATGCTGCTTCATTTAATTAGTAAATATGTTCCCAACCCCCTACAATGCTTTGAATGTTGCAATAAAAAGCAGATCTACAAGAACAACCCAGTCATTACAGGAGGAGCAAATGCTAGCACAAAAGGTACAAAATTATGGGATAAAATGGAACTTATCCAAACTACAGTTCTGTAGTGCTGCAGTTTAAGCAAGACACAATGCTGGATTGGATGAAGAGGCTTTGCATGCACACAGAGAGAGCCCTCCTGATCAGGCAGATTGAAGGTCTTTGTGCCATACCCTTCAGCAACATGCTGCAGCAGGAGACGAGTGCAGGAGATTGCTTTGGTCCATGTTCCTACAGCTGGCTGGAGACCAAGTCCTAAATAAATTACCTCCTGAGCTCAGTGAACTTGAGAGAGCAGCTAAAATCTATGGTTACTCAGACCAAAAGATCATTTTGTCAGCTGAAAAGAGACCAAATGCTGGAAAAGCCTGACACTTTTTTTTTTTTTTTTTTTTAATTCCCAAGCCTGTTCCTGCTCCAGAGTTTGGGGGAAGCAACGGTGTAAAGCTATTACTCTGGCTTCACATGGGTGTTGCCCTTAAATGGGGCCCTGATGGCTCCGTCACAGTTCCTGGCTGCTAGAGCAGGAGAGAAATGTGTATCGAATAGCCCTGAAAATTGAGCTTTCATTCCTTTCTGCCTTGGACTCCCTTCTTACTTGGCAAAATACGAACAAAATTTCCTGTTAAACATCAGTTCAAATTAATACTGTTTTTCCCAGTGCCACAGACTTACCTGTGTGTCACTACAGCACCAGCAGCTTGGCTGTGACCACAGCTCAGTGAATCAGGGATGAGAGACAGGTGTCTCGCATACAATTAACAGCATGACAAAGCCAGGAAAACGTCATGCAAAAGAGAGTGAAAGCATTTGCCTGCCTTTTGGTGTGACCAGTGAAGAAGGACATGCTGCTCCCATCCACTGTGAGACAGCCCCAAGGTTTGGCAGTCAGGCTCCAGACCCCTGTGAAAATGCACACAACACTCTTTATACCATAACCCTTTTGAGGGAGGCTGGCAAGGGGATGGTAGGTGACCACCAAGCACTTCCTGCAGTGATGGCATGGCTGAAACCTCACAGTCATGGGGGAACCTACCATTTCCATCACACACAGCATTTCTCATTGCAGGAGGTACCACAAAGAGCCTCTTTGCACAGGCACGTAATATATATATTTTGTGTTTGCATTGCTCAGCCCTGCAGACTTTCTAATGGTTGTACTCTAAAAATCCTCTTGTATTACAACCTGAGTATATTCAGGCCGTGTCAATAAAGCACTTGAGTATAATCATCCTTACGGCAGCTTAGGACACTTACACGAGGCAATTACATTGCTCAAAGTTCACACCTACAAGTTAAACACAGCAAAATCAAGGCCAAATGATGCAGTGTACACTTTCAGGGCCAAAAGAAGATCTGAGGCAAAAATGAGGGGCCAAGCTGCAACAAGGCTGTGCCAGCTGAAGGTTTCTGCCCTCCAGCAGTCTGCTATTGCTCCTCTCTGTATGGCTCCACCAGCTTTGCTGGCTTCAGGGATCATGTGAGTGCTTTTTAATCCATGTCAGGCAAAGCTGGCCAAGTCAGGTGAAGTGCCAGTGGAGCCAATGAGAGTGATCATGTGCTCCCTGCAGTCAGCGTAGCACAGAGGTGACAGTCTCCAACTGGTAACCACAGGCATCTGGAAAGTGAAGAGTCCTAAGCCAGGGCAGGTAGGTGCCGTGGAGGCTGGGGTAAACCACTACACATTCCTCCCCCAACATGGATCATGGAGAGACATAGCAGAAAAAAAACAGCTGAGAACGTGCAGTCATAGCAATAATTATACCTTCCCTTGTCCAGGCATTAATCTTGTTCCAGGTTAATTCTGGAACTGTCTAAAAACCTAAGTCATCTCAGATGTTCCAAAGAAAGGGCTGGGTTATTGCATCTGCTCCTCTCGTAATAGGAGCTATCATTTCACATCAGATTGACCGTGAAGTCATCAAGTTGAGCATCAGTGTCTTGTCCTCACTTCACCTTCTTGGTTATTATCTTGGAACTTTACTTCTCTGAAGTTTAGAAACCTCCTAATTTCCATCCTGAATGTATTCAAAGCCAGTGTACACCCATTTGTTCTGTAGCAGGTGTCATGATTTGACAGAACCAGCTCTTCTCCTCAGCCATGCACACACCTTCCTGCTGTATTTACTGAAATCAAGTTCATTCCATGGTAAAATAATGGTATAAGGCAATAGTGCTTATCATAATTGATTACTACTCCCTGCTCTTTTAATTTTTCTTGTATTAGAGAAAATGCATTCCTATTTCTGAACAGTGGTCTATCTCTAGGCAATGGTGGCTCACCTATGATTTTGATGGGGACAAAGCTCTAAGAGCTAGGATTGAGTGACAATAATAGAGCAGAAGCAAAGACTGGAAGCTGTTGATAAGACTTCAGCTGCCTTCCATGTGCTGTCAGTGGTGAATGTAAGATGAAGGATTGAGAGGGGAAAGGTGTTATAGTAGTATGGTGACTATCAAAGCATGTAAGAAATATCTGTGTCCAAAGTTGTGGGAGCACAGTATACCATCATCATTATCAGTTCCACTCCCCAGAATGTTTGGGTTTTTTTTTTTTCCAATTTAATTGTCACTATATTTCTGCCTGTCCATTTCTTCATACAGATTATCCATAAATGTAGGCTAGTACCTCTCTCGATTGCTTTATTGAGCATAGAGAAAGATAGTGGATAAAAGAAAGAAAGATAATCCATCTTGTAAGACAGCTATATTAGTGAAGCTGGTCGCAGTTGTGCTAGGACCCCAAAACTGTGTGATTAAACCTTCTGTGCAAGACTGTAGGGAAGGTGTTTTGCAAAAAAGTGGGAGCATCTTCCAAGCAGTGGGAGATTTCTTAAGGCTCTGATTCAGGGTAGCTTAGTAGTGACTCCAGAGCAAAGAAGGAGGATATGCAAGTTGATACGAAGCACAGAAATAACAGGCTTGTCATAGATGGCCCAACTATGGGAGTATGTGACTCAGATGCTCCATATATTTCCCAGGTTTGCAGAATTAGGAAAGAAAAAGAAAAACAGTGACGTTTTAAAGTGATGCCTGTTTGAGTCTGCAGCAAGATGCTCTGTGGGGCAGAGAGCTGAAAATAATCCATTTGATATTATGGAGCGTATTTACAATGACTAGCTTGAATGTGATCTAAGAAACAAGAAAGCAGTGGGACAAAGTGAAACCAAATGTCTGTATTACTAAATTTGTGTTGGTCTGTCAGGATGGAAAGTAGATCCAGAGATGAGCATGCTTCAGTTTGGGAGAGAATTAACAAAAGTGTAAGCAGAGGTTTAGCATCAGTGGCGAAAAAGCAAATGTTGTGAGAGAAAGAAGAGAGAATTCCAGAGACAGAGACAGCATCATTTGAGTCCCGGTCACATTTCCCAAGGAAGCCCCTGAGAAAAGGACTGACTGAGTCCTTGGGGAGGAGTCAAGCTTATTTGTTTTGTATGAAGGGTGAAAGATCATGACAGAAGTTGCAGGCCTGGGAGAGGAAGTGAAAAGTGGTGCTGTCAGCAGGGATAGAAAACCCAGAACATGAAGACATAGTCAGACAAGAGGTAATTGCCATTGGTTTGGTCACAGGAGATGAGATACACAGTGCAAGCCCACTGAAGCCGATGCTGCAGCATTTGGGAGTTAAGCCACACCAAGTGTGGTGAACCCAGAGGACATCCTCCAGGAGATGCTTTGCTTGCAAATTGACTGGAGCTACCCAGCTATGGGGATGCAGAGGTCCAGGGTGCATTGTTTTGGGTTCCTTGGCCCTGTGAAGAGAGGAGGAGAGCAGGAGAGCCCTGTGCACCTAGCAGTGCCCACATGAAGACTGTATGTCTCAACAGCAGCAAAGGACAGACTGAGCAGGTAAAATGCCACCAGCCTCTGGAGAAGAGCCTTGTGTCTGCTTGCCCGTATCTGAAGGACTCAGCTCGTGGGAAAACAGCAGGGGCCCTGCACTCTTCACACAAGGATCCTGTTGCTAAATAGTAAAGAGGAAACTGTTTAACTCTCTGATTATTCTTTGGCACCTGTTATTGTGTTAGACATTATGAACAGGTCAGACCAGCCAAACTGGCATACACCACCACAGTATCCCCAGGGTCCTTCCCTTTCTGTTTACTTTGTGGTTTAGCCTTCACGCTAATCTCTCCATCTATAACAAATATACAACATTCATGTGAGCAGTTTTCAAGGGAGAGTGACACCGGCAGCTCCTAGAGTGTCACAACAGCCATGTTGACATAACCAAGCCACGAATCATGCTCGAGGGCAATTCACAGTCCTCATTCTGCAGCAGGATGGGAGTATGTGAAACCCATGCTGGACCTGAGGTCCCTCTTCTCTCAAGCCCTGTTGCTGTATGTGCACTCACCTTTAGAGTTAAACCTTCCCAAAGTGCTTCGTGGATGTGGGTGCAGCATGGGGCAGGCACTGGGTCTGGGTCCTCTGGGGACTCAGGGGGGCTGGTTTGTGGCTGCAGGGCTGGCATCTTCCTCAAAGGTACTTGTGAGATTTGTTCTCTGTTTAGCACAGCTAGCAATGGTGGCACCACTTGTCCGCATTTCATATAAGGATCCAGCACCTCTGTAAGAAGTGGGAGACCTGGTTCAGCACTCTCCTTTGCATCTCTTTGCTACCCACGCCCTGGCTGCAGCCTGGGTGCAATGAGGCATCTCAGCCTTTGTCCTGTGCTGGCCCCTTTCTTCCCACCTTCTGTGTCAGAGGTAAAGTGTGCAGTGGAAGAGGATAATGTCCTGGGAGTTGGAAGCCCATTTCATAGGCGTGATGCTGCTGTTCCCGTGCTACAAGGTACAGGATTACCCCTGCTTTGGGAATATAAATATATAGACAAAGTGGTTAACAGCTGCTAAGTAAACTCCTCAGGAACTGGAGAAAAGACCTAAGGAGGTGTGAGAAGTATCTGGTGTGGGTATCTGTCATAAGCTTCTCACCAGCACACCAGTTTAGTCTCAGAGAGAGTCCCATTAAAGCCCCGACCTCATGATGGATACCCATGTAGGTGGTAACCTCGCTATACCAAGAAGAGATTTAAGCAACTGCATGTTACAGGCAAATTTGAAATCAGAGCAGCCACAGTATTCACAAAGGTAGATAAGCACAAGGCTCTGCACCTTCTGCATCTCAAATGATAATTAATTTTGAGCTGTGCCATGGAAGCAGAAGAGATGGAAACAGTTTAGAAGCAGTAGTGATCAATGAAGTCTTCTAATGCCCCTAAGATGCATATATATGTACACATAGGTTCACAGATATGCAAACTGAGGTGCAGATATGTAAAATATCTTGCCTGTAGCCATACAGGGAGCACACATTGACTTCTGGCTGGTGTAACTGGGAGACGTGGGAGTACTGACTCCCAGTCTCCCGTTCTCAATACAGGATAACTGATGGGGTTGGCTAAGTGAGTGGGATAACAATAGCTGACATGTCTGCAATATCATGATTCACAACCATTAAGCACTGTTAAACAGATCAAAAATGAAATTACACATAAAGAGATGGGAACTACAGAGCCTAAAAAATGCAAACATGTTCTTCCCCATCAAATCTAATTAGATTTGTCAAAATCAGTGTGCATTGATCTGTGATTCAAACAGTATGCTGATAACAAATTTTCATGGTAGACATGGTTATGAAGCTACTAGACTAGATTATGAATTAGCCCCTTCAGCAGAAGCTCTTAGCACATTTTCTCAGAGCACTCTCTAACAGACAGCTTTTAATCCTCAAATCAACAGGCGATCCCACTGTTTAAGCTCTGCCAGGCTCTCTGCTGAGTGTCCAGCAGAGAAGTGAGGCAGGCGGCATATTCATGTTGACCATCAATCTTTGTTAGAATCAACATACCATTTTTAGCCACTCATCTAAGCAAACTGTAGTATGTGCTGGGAAAAGACCTTTCCACTACTAGGCAGAGCTCTTTGTTGTTGTGTTGCATAGATTCACCTCGGTGATGATGGGCAGAGAAAGCATGCTTTGTATGAAAAGCATCACACAAATGGACCAAGAAAAACTCAAGAAAACCAGCACCACACAGATGCTGCGTGCTGTTATTTGCCTCCCTAACAGTGTCCAGTCTCTGCCCTCAGGATTTAGGGGTGTCTTCTTTTCCTCACCTCACAACAGTGAAGCTATCCCAATCTGTTCGGATGATTTGTCTTAGGGCAAAATGATCCCAATAGGTACAAGTGAATGGAAGTGAGAAGATGAGGGCAGACTAGGTAAGTTTTAAAGACGTCAAAGCAAATCCTTGGTATGACAGGAAAGACCAAAGGACAAGATTTTCCATTTGTGCTTGTTTTTAGCTGAGCTATGCATCCACTGACATCTGAGAACTTCTTAAAATGTGCCTTGCCTGAGAGCCAGAGTGCATCAGAGTTTAAAGTTACCCAGGAAAAAATGGCAGAGGGCAGGCAGTGCACTTGCATCTGTCTGTATCCCAGACCTATCCTCTCTCTGCTATCTTTTCACCCAGAAATCATTACTACTTCAGGAGATGAAAACTGCAGCAGCTTTTTTTTGCCTCATCTTTGAAAGCAATCTCTAGCCATAGTTGAAGGCAATGAGACCTGCTCAGCTCCTCTGAATATTGACGCACTCTGTATTAAATGCTGTGTAACAACAAGACCCACCCTGCAAAGCAGTCATGACCAGGATGTTGAGCACTGAGCACTGGCACAGGTTACTCAGGGAAGTTGTGGAGTCTCTGTCCTTGTAGATACTCAGAAGCCATGGTTGTAGTCAAAAGGTCATGGTTGTAGTCAAAAAGTCATGGTCTTGGCAGCCTGCTCAAGGTAGCCTTCCTTGAGCAGGTTGTGTGGACAAGATGACCTCCAGAGGTACCTTCCAACCTCAGTTTATCTGTGAGTCTCTGATGAAGACCATGAAGATATCCAGCATGCCAGCTATTTCACCGTGGTCTGCCATCAGCAGATAGTAGCTCAATATAGAGATAAATCACCAGGTATTTACTGCAGCGATCAAAGGGGTAGATCATGTGTGGCATAGTGGAAATTACTCTGTAATGCCACAGTCTAAGTTGCCTAAGCAATTTTGTAAGCTCGTTATCCCAAGATAGACACATTTTTTTAAAAAATCCAGTCCATTACAGTGATGTAGTAAGGGCATAGTCATGCTAATATTTTTTTCCACTTAGGAAGAGATTATACCAGAAAAAATGTCCATGCCCATGGCAGAGGTGTTGTAATTAGGTGATCTTTAAGGTCCCTTCCAACTCAAACAATTCTAAGCATTTTTATTCCAGTGTCATGGGATGGATTGGGGGCCAATGGGGAGGTCCTGCTGCATTTCCTGCCAGTCTGCACCCTGGCACCTGAGCTCCTCTCACCCTGACCTGGCTGCATTGCCTGTCCTCTTCAATGGGTCTCTGCTTCACATCAGCTGAGCCACAGTCACACGGAAGCCAAGAAGAGGAAACAGCTTTTCTATACTTAGGTGTTCCCATTAAGATTAACTGTATGGAGGCAGCAGCACGGTAATTTTGTGTGGCAAGGCAAAAAAAAAAAAAAAAATAAAGCATCAGCTGAGCTCATTTCATAAACCAAAGTAAATGGAATGAGATCACAGTATGGATTATATACTTCTCAACTTAAATTGCCTGCTGCAAGCAGTGGAGTTACTGCATTTTCCCACCCATACCAGAATTGTCCACCCAAGGCAGTTACCAAGAAACCCCCCACTAGAGACAATGCAGGACCTGAAATTAGTTAAAACAGGAATGGGCTGCAAAACTTTATGAAATCCTGTTTGCCCTTTAGTTTTAAAATGGATTTGGCTGAACCGGTTTCTAAACTGGCTGTAGAGCCAGGACGGGCCAGCAGGATCACCTTGAGAGGCAGACAGTAGAAGTTTAGCTCCTCATACCTACCTTGATCAGAGCAGTGCCCCCTTCTACTAGGGAGGGTGGAGTGCTTTGCCTGATAAAAGGCTGAGCTCAGCAGACATTAAAGGAAGATCATTAGGAAAGATCAAAAGGTAGGAACGGGAGATAGAACTGCAACATTTGCAAAGTTACAAAAGTCTTCCAGTGAGAATGAAGAGATAGATGCTGTGATGCTAAATGAATGGAGCAACCTAGATAATGATATCAGAATGAAATTAATTAAGAGAAGATTAAAGAAAGATTGCAAAATTAAGGTTGTAATCCTGGCCCTGCTGGAGTCAATAAGTGTTTTGTGGTTTGTGTGGTGCTTCGTGAAGAGGCCGAGATTTTGCTCCCAATGCAGAGCAAGACAACTAAAGTATGAATTGAAAGCTAATTTACACAAAGCCAATTAAATTAGGGAATAAATAAGTTGTGGTGACCTTATAATCACAAAATCGAAACCATGCATGGCTGGAGCATCCAGCAGGATAATACGATTCGTATCAATGCTATCATTGACCTGCACACTATGGGGTGTTCATGATGACTTTAGAGTGGCTGTCATAGGATACCAGATATGCCGTAACATCTGGCAGGACAAGGCTTTTTATTCAAAGTGTTTTAAACAGGTTTGAACTGGCAAAGTGAGTTCACACTGCATCGGTACTTTGCATTGTATGCATGCAGTGTGTCTGTTGCAGGAGCTGGCACTCTTCGATGGGAGTTACTGTTCCTCTGAGCAAGCTCCTCAAGGGCCAGAAACAGCCACATATACAGAGGAACCGCATGGAAACATTAACTGACCTTAAAATTTTCTGGCACGTAGCATTCCCGTACAGTAGTGCATGACATCATTAATGGGAATTTGGCCACTGATTTAGAGAAAAAGAGACTGGAAAAGGAGTTAGAGGGATGGGAGAACCCGCACAGCCAGGCAGCATGGTGCAGCTGCACAGACCTCTGTGGCAGTCACCTCACTGCCCAGATGTTTTGCTCCAGCTGCTAAGAGGTCATAACTATGTGGCAATTATTTCGGTTCTCAGAGCCCCATTAATGCTTTTTCAGTTTGTGTTCACTGTTTTTGGTGTCACGCTCAGGTCTGACTTTTATGGCAGCCTGCTGAAATGAATGGGAAAGGGGTGGATTAATTTTAATTAAACCCCATAAGCCAAAAATTAAATTTGAATAAAAGTACAGAAGCTGATGAATGCTTTTGCCCTTGCAAAACACAGAAGAAATGCTATATTGTTACATAAGGGCAGAAGAGTAATATTTTTTCTCTCTTTCACAAATGCAAAAGGAGGAAAGCGTTTGTCAGTATGAATCCAATTTTACAGGGAGGGAATAATACATTACATAGTTAAATCACTTTGATGTCAATTCTATTTTGCAATCACTTCATAAGATATTTATATAGTCTTTTACATTCCCTCAAAGTGTAGAAGTCTAGGCACAATACAATATTATCTTACTCTTTACCATAATGATGAAAGATGAGAACACATAAGATTTTACTTGTGCCCAAAGAAAATTCTACTTTACCCTAGATGAGAGGAATTTTGCAGATCAAATTAATATTACTAAACAGTACAATTTATCAAAATAGAATGTCTTTTCTTCTCTGAATCCATTGTGAATCACAGTGTCTGCAGCCAATACGTGGTGAACTATTAGAAACTGTCGGGATAATTTTTGTAAAATCTCTATCTATGAAAAATACTTGGTTAATAAAAGTAGAAAACAAAACCAGCTCCTTTTCCACTCCCGTCCATCATACTTATACAATATAAACAAAACCTAATATTTAAAAGCTAGGTTGTAGCTGTTATATAGCTATGCTGTTTACAGTTGAAAACTTAGTCTTGTTCAAGGCAGAAATATCTTTACTCAGGTTCCTGAGAAACTAGCTGACAATATTTGATTTCTCTCTGAAATTTCTATGTGCCTGGAACATGGACTATAACATAATGCTGGCAAAATATGTTGCTATCTCCTTTTAATATAAATTCTGGTCACTCCTCTATTCCTGCATTTAATGTGTAGCCTAAAAGTAGAGCATGGAATAGTGGAAAAACCATGACAGAAATTGGGGGTGGGAAGATCTTCTTTGATGTCTAATCCAGCATTCTCACTGTGTTGTCTACATTTTTAGTTAGTTTTTGATACTTCAACACTGGCCTTCCTCATTGGAAAGTCTTGTTCTGGTAGCAGTTATTACTGAACAGATTTTCTTCTTGGGACACATGCAACATGAATAAAACCAAATTATTTAAGGACTGATTGCAGTGCAGTCACATGAAGACGCAAAGAATTCCAGGAAACAGCATTGCCCATATCAGACTGAATAAACCTGAATGAACTAAAGAAACGAGACTGAAAAAATTTAGAAGCTGAGAATTGTGGGGTCTGTCCAGTGCTGGGGTAGGAGCCCACCTGGTATCGTAGACACCACTTTTCTACAAGAGAAGAAGAGAGAGGGTGTTTTTGTACAGTGGGGAAGCATGCAGACTTTTAGTTCATATTTGCTGTATCTGCACAGTTGCAGCATTGATCCCTCTTCCCCAGTTCATCCATAGCGCAGCGCAGCCTTGGTTATAAGCCAACAAGAGCTTTGTCATACACTCAGCTGGGCGCTAGATCACAGAAACTACCTGCACTAAGAGGCTTTGTTTGGTTCTGCTGTTGTCACAGAGGAGATTAATGGCAGAAGAAGTGGAAAGAACCTCGCACTCCAGCAGCTGCATCCTTATAAGCAGCCCCTTGCACATGCGTGATGCCTGGAAGAAAATTGTGCTGGAGAAGGGGAGTGCTGCTGTGCAGCTGCAACCTGCAGCGATCCAGAGATGTCCCTAGGGATGTGGCTGCAGGAGCAGGGCTTTGCGTTTGATCACGCATGCTATCACTTCAGCCTGCAGAATTTTGAGGGGTTTGTCTTCTCATAGTGGTTGTACATAAAGCGCTATTCCTGTAATTTTTATGTTGCTTTTTTTTTTTTTCTCCTGTCCTCAGTCATCATGGATAAATTAGCATGAAGGAGCTGATGAGGCTAATTAGTTCCAAGCAGTGTTTCTCTGCTTGGTAGTCTTTGTTACCTAGTCAGATTGCTCTGTTTTGCAGCTTGAATTTTAAAACCTCTTCATTCACAACACTTTTTCCTTTATTTCTTCTTTTTTGTTTATTTTGATCCTACAGGGGAAACATATTTCCACACAATTGGAGCATAGAAGCCTGCAAGAGAAGTTATACATGGTTGCAAGAAAGGTTTTGTCTTGAATGGAAATGTGTCAACAAAACAGAAGCCATGGCAAAACCCATAAACAGACATATGTGAAGGGTGAGTTTAGCAACAAAATGCAGTCACCATAATAATGTCAGGAACTAATCTGTCTAGCTGCTTTCTCCCAGATATGTAGAACGAGGAATAGCTCAGCAAGTCCTACATCAAGCTGGAAACTGCAGTTCTTCTGGGAATACGATACTTTGCCATCAAAGTCAGCTAGTCGTACAACTCCACTCTCAGCCAACGACTTCTCCCTCACATCTCATGGCTTCAAGCATGACCGTGCAGATGTGCCTTGTAGCTGAGGTACCCATGCATGGGTCACAGCTTGAAGCAAGGTTCGCTCGGTAACTACAAACATTAAATGGTTCTGGTAAGTGGCAAATAAAAATTTTTCATATGCACTAATATTCAGCACCAAGGGTCATACTCTTTATTATCACAAAAATGAACTCATCTCATTTCCTAGGAAGATAGAGTCTGGGGGCACTTAGGGAGAAGGTTCATTGTCTCTGTTTACAGAGAAAAATGTGAAAAAATACACTACTGTGTAGTCAAGAACTGATTAAAAGGTGGTATTGTCACTGCCTGGCCAGTGTCTCACTCAACCCTGTTTTCCACCTGGATGCACAGTAACTGAGCCGTTCTGTGATGTGCGTTACTGAAACCATTGAGTCCACTGCCATCAGCAAGATGCTCCAAATCCATGGACCCTCCCATTGACTTCTGAGCTATTACTCTGAATCTTGATAATGTTTGCACTGTTGTCTGTCCTCACTAACTCTACAGCTATGACTGAGATGAGTAAATGGCACAAAAGCAGGCAAAACCTGCTGAATGTCAAATGTTTTATACTGAAAATGAAATCCAGCTTTGTTGGCTCATCTCTCTCGTTTCTTGATTTTTTTTTTTTTTTACTAGATAGTTTTAGGCTTCATCTGAGTGGAAACCTCAAAGGGAAACCAGGGCTTAGTTTTCAGTCAGCAGTCTTTTTTCAGAAACTCCCTTAGATGTCCCTTTAAAATGAGGAAATGGCAAACCCATAAGCTGGGAAGTAAATCCTGAGTCTCTTCCCAAGCTGCCTGCTTATATTAGGATCCCCTATCATTCAGTTTTATTTTTCTGTTAATTCATTGCCAGGTGACTCTAATATGGATTCATAATAATAAAAAAAAAAAAAATTAAAAAAAAATCTCCAGCATATTAGGAGGTGGTTCATCTCTGTAGATGAAACAACCACCTCTACCTTCCGCTTTGAAATACATTCAGATTTTAACTGTAGTGGCCTGGCTTATTTCCAGTTTACAGTAATTCTATTCCACTTACCTGAAATTCTGCTTTTAATACAACTCTGATGAAATGTTTGTCATCTCTCAAGTGCCTGCAATGGTTGCAAAGTGCTAAAGGAGCAAGAGTGGTTATGGCAGGGGCAAGTAAAGTGATTTCTTTATAGGCAGTGATAAAATTTTCAAGAGCATCCTCTGCTGACATGAGTCTGTTTCCCTGGAAGAAACATGAACTTGCCCCATACTCAGACAGGAGGTGAATTAAGCCCACACAGGTGCTTTTGTACATCCCGATGGTCCCCCAGCACGTTCTGTGTTGATACACTGAAGTCATTCAGATAATTAGTTGGCTGGAAAGACGAACTTATACACAGGAAAAAAATTAAAATGGAACCCTAAAATTCAGTATTATTAAATGAGAATAGTGAGACTATATGATAAAAGCAATTTTATTTTCACTATGATGGTTTGTTTCTAGTTTCTTTTGCTGCCATACTTTGTCTAATGCTTTTCTGGAAGAGAAGTGGCTTGAAATCTCCTGTGAAAGCAAAGGAGCAGAGAGATGAAGCTAAAAATGCCTCTTGTATTTCAAGTAGTGTTTTGGTTTAGCTGTCTGGCAAGCACTGTAAATACTGTATTTTATTTCAAGGCTCAGAAGCTTCTTTTATAAGCTCATCTCCTTTATTGCTCCAAAACAGCAGCAAAACCAAACACTTTCCTATCCACATACAATGTGCTGCTAACTGCATCCCAGAAAGTCCTACAGGGTATCTGTCTTCCAAATGTCCTAACCTCTTGTGTGGAGCTGGAAAGTGGAAGCCACCTTCCTCTTTATTGTAGCAGCAGTTTAGTGACCAGGAGGCTTTTTTTTAGCCCCTCACCAATTTATTTAAATTATTAAATAAATGTTAAATTTATTTCAGTTTTATTACCTTCATTCGGTACCTTGTAATCTTTCAACAAAGTAAGAAATGTCAAATATGAAACGTCATCGCAGAAAAATCAGTCTTTAAGAGTGACAAGTTGTGATCATTTTCATGATCTAGTGTACTCTTCAAGTCGGAAAGTGGCAAGCAGAACTGATGCTTGTATCCTGCAAGTACCCTGTTCATCGAAAGACCTAGAAACTTCTGCAGCTAGAAAAAAAAACAACCCCAAAATATTCTCCAAATAATTTAAGAAGCCGACAAATAAGTTTATTAATTATTGTGGTCTAACCTCATTTAATGGGAAGAAGTGAGGTGTTTTTCCCAACACATGGAAGAGGGAACCAAAGCTGACAGACTTTTTTTCATAGTTTGTGGATGGATCTTTACCTCCTGGTTTGTCTTGGAGGATAGGGATGCAGCTAGAAATTCTCAAACACAGCTAGCTTCTGTTCCAAAGCAATAGCTAACATAGGGAGCATGCCAAAAGGCAAGTGAAATTCATATTCTTTTAAAATAAGTTATCTTGTCTAATAAAAGATAGAACTTTTCTGTTATTCAGACCTGGAAGATGCCCTGATTTACAGTTCAGATACAATTAACAGTTTCATTTCGCATCATTCTTTTTCTTCATAAGTGAAACTCTGAATCACACACTAAAAAAAAAAACAACTGCAGACTATTTCTATAAAGCCAGTTACAAGCGGGTAGTGTAGACAAATTGAAGGAAAAAGGCTTACTTTCTCCTGGTTTTATAACAATGATTTATTTCCCCAAGAAGTCTTCAGCCCAGCACCTAAAGCACCTCATCGAATGAGGTTCAGACACACCTTTTGGAAGCCTCATGTGCAAAATTGTTCGGAATCTTACTGTAGGCTTTGTAGGGCAGAGAGCATTGGCATCTACCTTAAAAAGCTCCTTCCGCTTTCCACCCCATGTACATCCACACTCAACTCTTCTTCTTCATGCTCTGAACTCAAAATCAATAGAACACCTGAACTATCAGTCACAGTTCAGCTGCTGCCACTGGTGTTATCTGACCATGTGGTTAGAAACCAAGCAAATACGCATTTAATGGGGATTATGAAAACAGAAAAATACAAGGTTCGACTTTTTCAAAAAGCACCTTCTTCCTCAACATCAAAGGGCTCATTGATTTCTTGCTTAAGTTTTTACCAGAGTGGAGGTAAGTGGGTAAAAGTAGGGGGAAAAAAAAAAATCCAATCTGACCTTATGAGCTGTGTCAAGCAAGTACTTTATGGTCCACCCAAAGCTGATCATGAAACAATTCCTAGATGTAAATATGATTTAATATGTCTGGCAAATGTTAGGAATCTGTCTGAACACGGTCTCCAGGTGAGAAATAGCTCTTCTTTTCCCTTGCTCCCATAGTATGTTTTTCCATGCCCTTGTCCTTGAACTTTGTATTCCTTGAAATCCCAAGTAACTATTCATATTAATAAAGCGTTAAGGTGTTTGACCAGGAAGATTGGCTCTGCTGATTTCAGCACTTAAAAAGGGAAACCGCTGTTGTTTTAACCACTTCAACACTCACCATCTCAGTTTGTTTTCTTATCCCATTTAACTTCTATTCAAAATCAAACAGGAAGCAATTAAGGTGAGCCTACTACAAAGCAGCCCTCCAAATATGTAGCTGTGTTTCTAGTGCAGAATGGAGGTCATGCCCTGAAAATGTAATTAAATGTATTTGGAAGGAATGCAGAGCCCATAACACAGGGGTGACTGGTGTAAAAGTACAGCACCTCAACTTTACTTTCAGCAGGCAGCTGAACTCAGCCAAGACAGACATTGCTACCTGCACCTTCATTGTGACACTGGTGTAACAGAAAAGTGGGTTAGTCTAACAATTTCACCTATTTGAATTAATAGAAGGGGAGAGGAAAAAAACAGCTCCCTACTAAGCTGCAAAAGTGTTATCACCTCTCACCCAACTCCTCTTTGACCTTTGTCAGGTCACTGCCATGACATGGATGTCGTGAAAATAAGCATCTAATGACAACAGTGGGAGACAAAGCAAAGTCTTTACACAGGATTTAGCTAATTATATTTTGGGCAAATATTTATTTATCTAAAAACAAAATATTTTTAAAAGAAAAAATGTATTTAAATAAAAAACAAAATTGTGAAATGTTATGGCACAGAAGTTCAAGACAAGTATAAATCCAGTTGCCACAACTGTTGTGTATTAATGTTGCACATTTTTCTATAAAGACTTTATTAAAGGTATTTACATGGCAATAAGATGTGTAAATATATACAGCAATCTGGGGACGACTTTTTTTTTTTGCTTTTTGGATTCTCATATGAAAAAATGCCTTAAATACAAAATTTTAAAAGAAAAAAAAAAAAAGTTGGGGAGTTCATCCCCAAGCATGAAGAATGTCCCATCATCCCTTATGCCCAAAGTATCAATTATGAGGCAGTTTTGAGGTTCTGGCCAAACCCTTGGGAGATTCAGCCAAGGTTGTGTAGTCTCAAGTTAAATCGCACAGCATGCAGTTGCAATAGTTCCATACTTGATGGACTGGTGTAGTTCATGAGTGATATTAGAAACATTAATATTTTATCATGGTTTCAGTCTAGTTTGGGTTATTCTAAGCGATGCCCAAGAGTTCCTATGCACAAGAGTTCCTTAACTGCTCAAGTTTGTGTTTCAACTGTTCTCTCCTCCGCCTCAACTGCTCTTTCTCTGCAATCAGTCTGTGTTCATCCGACTGGATGGAAAGAACGTACTCTGTTGCCTTTTTCAGGATGACAACCTTGGGTGCCTTTTCATTGTTGGCCACCTCGGGTATCTGGTCACGCAAGGCAAAGAAACTCAGCTTCAGCTCGTTTCTCCTCTGGCGCTCCAAGACATTGTGTGTTCGCCTCTTGTCATTCTCTTCTGAATCTGATGTACGGGGACTCGAGCATTTTCGGTTATTGCTGATCTGTTTGAGAACTCTGCCACTGTCCAACTTTAGCCTTTTTGCAGCTGGGTATTCAACCTTGGTGGAAGGAGGAGCGGCATAGTTGTGCTGGTGGATGTTAACGTGACACCGTTTGAGAACCAGCGGGCTGTGGTGGGGCTTACTGTGCTCTTCTGATGTGTCTGTGCTGGACTCTGTGCTGGATTCGGATTCATTTGCTTCAGCTAATGTAACGACATCAATTTCCTCATCTTCCTCTTGTTCTTCTTCTGCAAGGAAAAAAAAAAAAAAAGACTTATAAGCTGATCTGTGCAAAAATAGTCTCAAGATCACTTCATTTATAAGAGGTCACTCTGAGCTGCACAGCAAGGAACTCATCTATAAACCCTTCCTACACCCATTTGATGCTGCTGGACTCCACTTGCCCCTAAACAACCTTCCCTTTAAGGAAGCAAAGCTTCAAGTGCAATAGGACACAGACCGCGTTCCAATGCCCGGATCCCTGATTTCAAAAGTTGCAGAGATCTTGCGTAATTCTGAGGAGCGTATGAAAGATAGCAGGAAAGTTTAACCTCGGTTGTCAGCAGTACAGCGCAATAAAGCTCCCAGACTCAGCTGCTCCTAATTAAGGATTTAGAAGGCTTTGGCCACGCCTCAAAAGAAAGCTTACTTAACACATATGTGTAGTCAGAGACGTTTTCTGAATCTCTCTCGATCTGCTAATTTGTGGAAAATCCAAGAGAGAGGGAGGAAAAAAAGGGGGGGAAAAAAAGGAAGGCTGTAGCGCTTTCAGTAGAAACTCACTTTTTAAACCCAATTTATGAGGGAGCGGAACACGCTGTCAAATACCTAAGGAAGCATTTCTAAAACTTTCCCAGCCCCATCCACCCTTGTGCAGTCACTTTCACTAGCACCTCCCTGCCTGCCCATTCCCCCCCGGCTCTCGGGAGGGAGTTAACTCCTTCCCAGCCCGCGCGTGGCACCGGGACACCGCGGCGGAGACCCACTCTTGACTCCCATATGAAAGTTTACCCCCCTCTCTCTTTAGATCTTTTGATTTTCCCACCCCCTTTCCTCCGGAGGGAGAACCGGGCTGGTTTTCCACGAAATGCATTCCTCGGGAGCCTCTCTGCGCCTCGCTAACGTGGCATTTAGCAACAGCCCAGGCGGGGGGAGAAGGGAGCGGGGCGGCTGCAGCCCCGGCCGCGCGCGGGTCCCCACTCACCCGAGTCGCTGCTGGTGGTGGGCGGCGTGTCGTCGCCCAGCAGGGACGAGGGGCTGGAACCGGGCGCTCCCGCGGCCCGCGGAGCCCTCTCGCTGAGCGGGTAGGGAAAAACCACCGAGGGGTCGATGCAATCGGCGGCGGCGGCGCCCAGGTCGTGCAGGTAGAGCCCGGCCGAGGCGGCGGGGCAAGCGGCGGCGATGCCGGGCGGCGGCGGCCCCGCGGGCGGCGGCCCCGGGCGGGCGGCGGGGCTGCTCCCCCCATCCCGGCGGGCAGCCTGGTAGGACGCCAGCTTCTCCGAGACCACCTTCTCCAGCTTGGCGGCGGCCGAGAAGCCGCTCCACATGCAGTCCTGGATGATGATGGACTTGACGAAGGACTCGTCGTCCGGGTCGCAGATGAAGCTCTGGTTGACCATGTCCCCCCCGAGGAGCTCGGTCACGATCTCCAGCTGGTCGGCGGTGGAGGGGAAGCAGGAGGCGGCGGCCAGGCTGGAGCGGCGGCTGGGGGAGAGGGGCGGCGTGGGCAGCAGCTCAAACTTCTTCCAGATGTCCTCGGAGGGGGCCGGGGGCTGCAGCTCGCTGCCCCGCTGCTGCGCCGCCAGGTAGAAGTTCTCCTCTTCCTCCTCGAAGTAGAAGTACGGTTGCACCGAGTCGTAGTCGTAGTCGTAGTTCTTGCTGGGGAAGCCGGCGCTGAGCGGCATCGTGGCGGCTGGTGCCTGCGGGAGGGACCGGGGGGACCGGGGTGAGCGGCGGGGACCGGCTCCCACCGCGCAGCGCTCCCTCCCGGCTCCCCGCGCAGCCGCGTTTCGTAACTTAAAAAATAGAATAATAAAGAAAAAAAAAAATCTACGCTCGACCTCCCTCCCCTTCGCACCCTTCTCCCTCCCTTCCACGCTCGGCAGAACAACGATCACCGAGGGGTCGGGCTGGAAGACCACCCTCCTCCCCGTACGCCCCCCCGCCCCCCCTACACCCCGAGGGGCTCCGGCAGCTCCACTGGGGCTCGGCGCCTCGTTCGCCGCCACCGAGCTCCCACCGAGCCCCTTCCTTCCCTCCCGGGGCTGCAGCGCCATCCCCATCCCATGCCCGGCAGCTTCCAGCCCAGAGCCAGGCTGCTCCCCAGCCGCCCACCTGGGCGAGCTGCGAGAGGACCTTGGCAAACTTTGCCCAATCTCGTTATATATACACACACATATATATATATATATATATATATATGCATATACGCAATAGGTGCAATAACCATAACCTGCCTGCGTATACGCGGGAGAAACAAATCCCCCCTTCAGAAAAAAAAAACAAAAAAAAAAACAAAAAAAAAAAACAAACGCAAAAAAACCCCAACACAAAAAAACCAACCCAAAACCTAAGCTAAAAAGCCGAATCAAAAAAAGAAAAAAAATAATAAAAAAAAAATTAAAATCCGAACGCAAGAAAAAGGATCGGGGACACCGGTGCCCCCACGGAGAACATCCCTCGGGAGGGACCCCCAGTGTCACCGCGTCAGTCCAAACGCCGCGACCGATCGAGGGATGGGCAAAGCAGAGCCCCGCGACTCACCGGCTTCTCCAACGCGCCAGCTGCGAAACGTAGCGAGGCAATTATTGCGGGGAACAACAGGACAAGGGGGGCAAAAAAATGCAGTAAAATATAATTAAAAAAAAAAAAAAACCCTCCGGAAAGGGCGAGGGTGAGGGGGAAAAAAAAGACAAAACGCCGAAAGAACGTAGATGTCTTCGTCCCACCACGGTGTATAAAGAAATAATAAACCACACAGAGCAGCGGAGAGAAGCCGCCTTCCCGGCGTGCGGCAGATTGTAGGATCCAAGGCGGCGCGGCGCGCGCTGTCCGGTACAATAGAAGTTTTAGTTGGTTTTCCTTTCTTTAAAGCGCCGGCGAGGGGCGGGCGGGAGGCGCCGCGGGGGCGGGGGCAGCACCGCGGGGCCCCTGCGCGCTCCCGCCCCGCAGCCGCGCAGCCTCCGCGCTCACCTCCGGCTGCGCGGGGATGCGCTGCGCTCCCCGCCCCTCCCGGGAAAGGCGGCGATGCAGAGCTCCGCCACCTTTTTTTTTTTTTAAATTTATTTTACTATTTTTTTTTCTTGGTTGGCTTTTTACTACGAGGAGAGGTCGGAAGTAAACATAGTAAAAAAAAAAAAAAAAACCACACGCTCCATACTAGTAGGGATTAAAAGGCGTTTCCTCGCCTTCCCCTCCTCCCGCCGGGTTTCCAGCAGGGAGAGCGCGATGCCCCCCGATGGCGGCGGCAGGGAAAGGGGCTTCGCTCTCTCCCCTGCCCCCCTCCAAGCGCTTGGCCCCGGGGGCAGGGGGAGGCGCTGGCTCCCGGCACAAAGAAGCGTGTGTGGCTCGGGCACCCCCCGCCCCGGTCGCCGCTCCATTATCCCGCCTCTGCCGGCGCCTGCGGAGGATTAAACCGGGAGAAGGAGGCTGCGGGGGGAGGCGGGGGTCACCTTGCAGAGTCCTCCTTCGCGCGGTTCGCCGGGTGCGCTCCCTCCCCGGCTTTGACTCCCCCCCGGGTGACCAGCACCCCTCGCTTTCGGCCACCCCGAGGGGGCGCGGAGCAGCCGCCGAGCCCCGACCGGGTGTCCTCGCAACGCGGCGGGTCCCATGGGGACCGCCCCCCCGGCAGATGCCGCCGGCAGCCCGCACGGACACCGTGACCCGCTCCGGGCGCAGCCCCCGCACCTGCGGTTCTCCCGCGCATCCTTCCCCGTATCGCTGGAGAAGGAGCGATACCCCGCGGTGCGCCCTCAAAACGGTTCCAGACAGGCGGAGGGGAGGAAGGGGGTATTCCTATCGATATATTTATTTATTCCCTCTCCCAGGTCTTTTCTGAGCACAAGCCAACGCCAGGCGAGAGGACCCCCACGCCCTCTCCCCACCCCCGGAGAGGCGCTGGGGGCGGCCCCGCTTTCCCACGGCCGCTACCGTGGGGGCAGCGCGCCCTCTGGCGGCCGGAGCGCGCCCGCGGGAGGCAGCGCCCACCCCCGCGCACCTGCGGCTCCTCCGACTCTCTCCCGCACCCCCGAAACCTCCCTCCCACCCACCCCAACCCCCTTTCTACACCTACAACCCCCTCTTCCACCACCTCAACCTCCTCCCGCAAAATAACTCCCGTTTCGGTTTAGCGCTCTGTTTCTGCTGAGCAGCACTTCGGCACGCAGAGTCTTTACAAATATCACGCTTATCACGGAGTAGCTACAGGCAGAGTTTGGACCGTTTTCTGCTGTCCCATGTGTTGTTGGTAAAGGAGGGACAGTTTTACGCAGAAAGAATCAGAAAACAACCAAGAACCGTTGTGTAGTCATAATGTGGATGCTTCACCTACTGACATTTTCAAAATCGAATTTACCCTTGCTCAGAGGTGGCTTAAAATATGTGATGCTATTTTTGAAAGCCATCACCCCCCGGTCTGTAGCAGATCTTGCTGCTGTGAATGGAAATAACGTGACTAAAGGCAGGACTGAACCCAGCCAGAAAGGTACAAGATCCAAATTCATCTGGTTATAACTAGAGTAAAGCACGGTGTAGGCACTTCTGTCTATTTAGGAACAGCATCAGAATAGCCATACACAATAAATGTCCTCAAAATTGTAAAAGATGTTGAAGTTCAGCCAGAGCTGGTAAGAGTAGAAATACTTTGAAACTACTCCAGTACAGATAAGGTTGAAAATCATATTCCTGTTCATGATGCTCTGCAGTCAGAGAGAGAACAATTTACTGTAGTATCACAGTTTACTGTAGTGTCACAGAGGATTGTGACTTCAAGTGAGGAATAAGTGACATGAACAGATGGACTCTTAAAAATACCCTGTGTTAACATGAATGGAAAAACAGGAAAAGAGGACTGGAAGAAATGTGCTATTGAAACAATACAGCCTATAGAGTAAACAGTCTTTAAAATATTCTATAGGGTTTCTTCATCTCTCTTACAGACTCTAAGTTTGCTTTTCTTGGGGAGCCCACTCTGAGGTGTACCAGCACAGGTCTTCCGTGACAGTTTCAGCATGGGTAAGACATTTTGCTCTGATATCCAGCCCAGCTGTAAAAGAACACAGGCAAGATATGAAATCAGTGAGCATAAATCTCCAGTAAAAAGGCAATTTTGACAAAATAGCTGTTATATGGGAAGAATAAATACACAAGTATAACATTAAGGGGAAAGCAGAGTCAACGTGATCGTTTTGACGTGAGATAAATAGTGATAAATAGGAAACAGAAGGGGGGTGAGCCAGGAGCCTGGGTGTAATTTATGTGTGATGGCAGAGGGGGAACCTGCGAGAAGCAGAAATGAAAGCAAAACCTGAGAGAGAAGTGGAGATGGTGGAAAAAGCTCTCATATCTCGCTGAGCCTGGAAACCCCTGAGACAATTTGTAATGCCATGCATGTCTGTGCTACTTACTGCATATTTTATTTTCGGGACACCACATCTGCAGTTTCTTTTTCAGCCAATGATAAGCCATCTAATAGTTCTAGAATCACCATGAACTTCAATCTATCTTCAGAAAGGTCTGCTGAAGTTTTCACGGGAGCTCTCCACAGCTTTGCAGGTTGCTGGTCTTCCACTGGTAAGAAATAGGAAAGCACTAGCTGGATATTAATTAGTCCTGGAAAGTACTGGCTCCTTGCACATGAGATTTACCCAAACAAATGTGGTCCGCGCACTCAAGAACCATTAAAATAGGTTAATTGCACCTATGTGCATCTGATGGCACCCATGCAGGGAAGTATGTCTCCACAGCTGCCCCAGTCCCTCAGAGGACCCCAGTCCATACCACAGGGACAAGATGAACTGGATTTCTGTTATTACTATGAAAAACAGTAAAAAAAATGTGTTATTTTTTTCATCTCTTTCAGTGGCTGTAATTTCTTTAACAATAGGAGGTGAGATGTGCGTAGGCAGAAGCTGACAGCGTTTCTGCAAGCTGCGCAGCATTGAGTAAATCAATACCGTCTTCCTACCCACCCCTTCCAGGCTCAGAAAGACTCATATGCTGCACTAACAAGTACCTTCTCAATGGACTTCCCCAGAGCAAAAGAGAAATACAGACATCTGGGAGGGCCACTGTCCTTGTCTGTGTGCTGTGCTGTAAAACAGAGACTGAAATACACTTCCAGTCAAAGATGTAGAGGGACCAGCACCACTGCAGCTCCCATCACGACCAGCCCAGTACAGCAGCCCAAGCTTTGGGCTGCAAGTCTTTAGAATGATAATGCAGTTTGCAGAAGAAAGCAGTGGGTTTTGTGGGTGCTGTGCATCAGTAAAGATGAATGAGAGGATCACAACAGTATCATAAAATAAAATAATTCTAGTTTTAAACCAGAAATAGTGGGTATCAAATACTAAACTCTTGTCTGCTGTTAGAAGACAAGGCTGTTTTCATACTCACCTTGTGGATGGCCACCTTCAGACAGTGATGTCATGAGATCAGTGACAGTAACATCTGCTGTAAATGTTTTATTTTACTTTCCCACGTGCTTTCAGATATGTGTCCCAGAGTACTTGCAGGAAACACAGCAGCTTCTTCCTCTGCCCCATTCTTCTGGTGATCTATCAGCCTGTGCTCCTCACTATGGAAAATTTCACAACTTTTATTCCCATCAGGAAAAGGGAAGCACACAGAAGAAAACAGAAGAAAACTAAGTGGCAAGAGGCCTGGGGAAAGAAAGTGTTATGTTGACCGTGCCCCTGACAGAAACCCACTGAAATGCCAGAAAGGTAAATTTTGTCATCCAGAGAATTAGGAGAGAGACTGAACTTCTACTTTGGCTTGCGCTACAAACACCAATCTTCAGCTCAAACCAGAGGAGATTTGAGACGGTCCTGCTCAGGATCCTGAGTTAGGACTTTTTATTTTCATTTTTTAATTTTTAAACCAAATATTTTAGAAATTGAACCTGCTTGATAGCTGGGTTTCTAATCTGACAGTGCATATGAAATCAAATCTTTAGTGAGACTAAAACATTAGCTATTTTTAAAGGACGTCTGGCATCATGCAGGTATGTATCAAAATATGCGTCCTCCTTTATCCCGTGCTATGTGATTGTGAAATAGAAGATAGCACTGGAAAAATACCTTCAATGTAGTGTAACTAACTTTTTTTTTTTTTTAATGTGGGGAATAAAATCCTTTTCACCAGCTTTAGTCTTTCCATTCTGTGCCACCTTTCCCCTTATTTGCTGCAGGGTAAAATTACCACAGCTGTTAATTTGCCTTTGTTTACAGTTTCAATTTGCTGTTCTTTCAAACTATCACAGTTATTAGTTTATTTTCAAACAGGCAGCCCTTGATTATATAAATATATGTTAAAATATTATATAAATAAAATATAAATATATATTTATTTTTATAAATATATTATTTATATAAAATAAAACTATTCAAATATATATGCAACCATTTTAAAATCTCCACACCAGCTACATAATAGTATATATTGTTTAAATATGCTACCTGTAAACTAATCTACATCCTATTGAAGGAAAATGGGAGTAGAGCTTGAATTAGCCCTTCCTACACAAATTAACTACTTTTGCTGTGAGTAACTGGGAGGGATCTGACCTAACACCAGTAGCTTTGGCATTCCCTTATAGAAAAAGAGTTTTGTCCAGCTGCGGATTAAGGGTGTATCACTGGAAATCTGCACTGATAAATCAGAATATTTTCAAGGCTCTTGTGAAAGATAAAGTTATTTTTGAAAATCTGGGTAGTTTTCTCTTCAAAAAGAAAAAGAAGAGCTATTTCAGAACAATCAGCCCAGAAAGGGCAATCATGCATCCCCAGGACTCTGCATTCCCTAAATTTTATGCTACAATTATCAGATTGTTAAGACGTCCTAGCTCTGCTTGATTAAGTCATTTTTAAAGTAGTAAGGCTATTTGCAACTACTTAATGATCCTTTCAGGTACCAACTTTCAAGACTTTCATTCATTTTAGAAGCCTTGATCTTTGGAGCTAAGATGGGATCTGAGCCTCTCCCATCACATTGCTCCAGCCTTTCAGTGTAGCAGGAGAGAGTTTCTGAATGATGCTCCCTGTTCCTCACCCTGCATGGAACTGGATATCGTCTGTGAGGTTGCGAGAACGAGTCTTTCTGCCTACCCATGCATGTGGAGCCACTTCCATATTGCACCTGCAACTGGAGAAAGTTCCCTTCCACTCAGTGTGGTGCCAAGGGGGTCTGCAGTACCTGTGCACCCGGTGGGAAGAAGGTCCAGAGCGCCAGAATAGCTGGAAGAGAAGGGACAGATTGGAAGTTATGCAGCAGCTTTTCTTATTAATGTTCAAGAAAAATAAACAGCCCTTCTTGCAGCAACTTCCTTGCAGGTTTGGTATGAAAGCAGAGGAGTGCGGAGCTCTCTGTAGTTCTTACAGCACATCCTGTGGAGGCACAGCTTCAGAAATATCTGAGTGTATCAGATATTATCTGGAGGAAGGAATGTGTCAGCTGACAGTGAGGTTGGAAACTATTGAAACTATTGTCAGCTGGGCCATTATTATAATTATCTCTTGTCTCTTCGAGAATTAATATCCAACAGTCCTGTTGCACCTACAAACAGGTGAGAGTATATAACTCTTCCAGGAATAACGCAGCTGGTTGCAAAATAGCTGCTATACGGATGAGGCATCTGATTGCTACCAAATTAACAGGTTCAGCCACAGGAAAACTTTCTGGGAAAGAAAGCAGGAAGAACATCTAAAGAAATATATATATGTGGGCTCTGGAAAGCACTGGAGAATGGAGGTGTTACTAGTCTTATTACAGCTTTTATGTGGTTGTAGTCAGTTTTCTGGAGAGCTGGAAGGTTGTATGAACCAATGCAAAGTCCAGAGCTCTGGTTCAAGCTGCCCACATAGACTATTTGAGCTCCCTGTCTGTCTCCATGCTGAGGAAGCTCAAGAGCACTCATGAGTTTTGCTCTTCTTGCGCAGTGGATGAATAATGATATTCTTGTTGTCAACGCCTATATTAGTCCTGGAGCTCTTGTTTGACCGTGCATTTATGGGAGGGAGGTAGATGAGCTTGTAGCAAGAAGTTTGTAGGTATTAACAAGAAACATTTCTGACTTAAGATGTCTGTCCTCCATGAATTTCTTCTATCAAGACATGTTTTCTAAGGGCTGCTTCAGGCAAAGGAACAGTCACATTAAAAAAAATGAATTGGTGAGCTAGGAATAAGTATAGTTGGCCTCTTCGGTCAAGGAGAAATAATTTTCAGTGCTGTCCCATTGACGTTAACTTTCCAGCCAGATTCAGCCAAAATGATAGTGCATTGAGAAACACATTGAGAAACAGCTGAGCGCATTTGTCCTCTGCTCAAGTTAGTGTGATGCTGACACAGCGCATTCATCCTCTGCTGGTGGTATGCTGACACCTTTCTCATGGGTAGCACTGTGCAAAGCCTTTCAGAGTAGCTGCCTAAAGCACTGAGCTTGCCAGTGGGGAACATTCTATCAAACTGATTCCTAAAAGATGTTGCATAGTTTCTAACTCTTCATACTTAAAAACCTTTTCATGCACTCAGCTGTTAGAATCTCCTAATAATGTCACGTGTCTGATACCCCTAACTTTTCTCAAATTTTACTATATTGTTCCGTACATTCTGAATGGATTTGGCCTTGTGTAGCCAGGTATAGCAAAAACATTACCTTGGTCAATGTTTTCGGGTCCTAATAGTCTTAGATCAGGCACCCAGAAGTGAGAGATAGCACCAAGAAGCGTGGCTTAATCCGTCAGTGACGGTTATGTTAGCAAGCTTCAGTCTTCAGGCTTTGTGTTACAGCCTCTGTATTCCTTTAAGCTCAAAACCATCATCTTGTCGATGTTTTAGTATAATTTTTGTTACATTCAGTGTAGTTTCACTTGCCAGCAGTCAGACCAAATTCAGAACTGTTTAACAGCACTTAGACCAGATGTCTTGGGGAGATGAAGCGTTCTTATCTGCGACTGCTGCTGCATTTTGAAATAAGCATAAGAGAAGGAAATACATCCATGAACATTTGCTGCCAGTATGGATTTAAAAGCAAAATGCAGTCAGAAAGGCTACCGAAAAACTACTTCACTTGGCTGATAACTCAATTTGTTGATAAGAAAGAGGGAGTGTTTTGTCTCTGTTTATCAGATAAGGGACTTATCACTCCCTGCACTGTTGATGATGAACATGTTCATCTGGCAGATACTGGCAATAGAGCCACATCTCCCCTTTGCACTGCAAGACATATGCAGCATCAAATGAAATTAAGGGACATGGATTTAAAACAATTCTTGGTAAATGCTCTTTAAACCAATTCATAATTAACCTGTGAAACCTCCTGCTGCATTTTATTTGAAGGGGAAATTCCATGCTTGAAAATGGGTGTTTTGTGTGAGCAGTAATATGGGGAGATAAAAACTGTAAAAAGAGGGGAGAAAGGACATCATTGCTACTGGCTAGGATTGCCTAGTTTAAAAGGTGGACTGTAACTGAAAGTGTGAGGTGATATTTTCTTTCTAGACCATCCAGATGTAGGTTGCTGCTAGACAGAGATGTATTTCTGATCTGGTTGGCATTTGTTTCATATTGTGCAACTGCACCCACACGAAATGAGGGCGCACCTTTGCTGGTAGAGCAAGCATGTCTGGGAGGGAGCGAACTTCTGTCACAGCTCTTTTCTGAGATGTGTAAAGCACAGTTTGATCCTTCAGTGCAGAAAGAGCCTAAACGGGCATGTGCTTATATCTGTGTTTTGTTGCCCAGACTGTGGAGACCTCAGCAACAAGATGGTAGGGTGCATTGCAGCACTCCCCAAACCAACCACCTCAGGTCTGGCTGCAGAGCCAGACTGTCAATACAGGATCCCAGTGTGAGTGCAGAGCCACATGCATGCCATTTACTACCACTGCTGAAGGTGATGTGGTCAGAGAGAACTTGGATCTGTTGGAACTACCAATGCAAGTCAATGCAGTGGGTTGTACCCACACATCTGCATTGATCCACTCCTCAAGATTAAGTCTGAGCTTCAGAAAGCTTGAGTGCTAGTCCAGGCTTTGACTTGATAGGAAGAAATCTGCCTCACTGTGCCTGTTTTCTCCTCGCCTTTGTTGAGTTTGTGCATGGCAGAAACTGGGCTACATCTCTAGAAGGGATTATGCACTGTGCACTGATGGACAATTCCAGGAGACTGCTGAGACCCAGCATATCAAATCAGCTACCAGGGCCACAAACCCCAACATGAAAACTCCAAAAATTGGTTCAGCCTTGCCACTAATTGGTCCCCCTGCAGGGCACTTTCGGTTTATTTTCTTACTTCGGAAGATTCTTAGTGTTGCCTAAGTCCAGTCCTTCCTCCTACTGACATTCAGACTACATCCCTTTCTCAAAACGGGCTGGCTTACAGAGAGCTGCAATTACAACTGCAGCAAGAAAAGCTTTGATCAGATATTGACCTGACAAGGAGTGTGCTGAGGGATTAATGCAGAACTAACTTCATCAGCAGCTGAGAGCTCTGTGGAGGAGGAATTTAGGTGCTTCTTACACCCTCAACAATGCAAAGCAGCCATCATCAACAAGGTGTTCCCCAGAGGATGCTAATCACTCTCCTCCCTCTTGATCAGCAGTTAAGAGAGTCTCTCTTCTTTCTACTTATCGCCTAGTCAGATATCCCAGAGGTATTTCTTAGAAGATAAGAACATTACTTACACCCAGCCTTAGAAAGGAAAGAAGAGGTCCTGAGTGAGCTACAGCCTTTCTTGTTATTGTTATCATTTGTATTGCGAAGGCATTTAACCATGCTCAGAGCTCCTGTGTAGGGCCAAGTATGTTTTGCTGACCTTGTACTGCCTGCCTTTGCACTAAGAGGGCTTGTGAGGTGTGTCTCGGGGAGAGGGAAGCGAGGTATAGAGGACCAAAATGCATGATCCAACTCTGCATGCAGGAATAGAGCAAGGGAATCTGGGAAGCTCTAGATTTTCTCTAACCTATTGAGGCCTGTGCATTTGCAAAGAAGAGTATATCTCTGCTTACTATTCACTTCCATTGGGATTTATCTGCAGATCCAAACTATGGCAGCTAAATGATCTATGTAACCCTCCTGTACCAATATAGCTCTGGTCTACGTCTTCTAGTGTAAATGTATCCTCCCATGAACATCATGGGAAAGGACAATGAGAGGTGGATGTTGCTTTTGGTGAAAAGAGAAATAAAAAATAAGAATATATCACTTTAGGACCATCTAGCTCTGCTCCTTACTAAGGACTATGTACTCTTTTCTTTTTTTCTCTCTCTTTTTTTTTTTCTTTTAATAGATCACTACAAATAAAAATATGAGTTAAGAGTTGAGGTTACTGAATGCTTCACAATTTCAAATTCTGCCCACACATGTGATGAGAAATTTAGGTAGGTAGTTATGACAAGCTTCACAATGTGCTAACAATGTGCTACATCTATTATGTTGTAAGTGCTCTGATATTTAACCAAAAGATATCTCTGCCTTCGTCTTATGCGTTTTTTGAGCTTCCCTTTTTATTTTTTTTTCCTCCAAAATCAAAAGAAAACAGTCCCTAATGATATTATGTCTATGAAGCAAAAGGCATTGTATGTGAGAGTGTGTGTGCGCATGCGCAGTGGAATTTAGTCATGACCTTTCTGATTGGAAGGTGCAAGATTATCCTTACATTCTTGTATTTACTTGCTTGGTCATTGTCTTCTGTACTGCTGGCAGTGTGAGAGGTGCTATACACCTCCTTCAGAGACCCAGAATAAACACTGAGTAGATGAGGTTCTCTCCAGAAGTTAAAAAATGAGAAATCTCTCCGATTATTTTTGTGTGGTGATGTTTCCTGACTGCCCTTAGCTTTTATGTACTTGGAAAATTGGACAATTTGTTTGTAGGTCACTCAGTTAAAACAATAGAGCCAAAGAGGTGTATGTGTGTCACAGTCCTGTGTTATCGTGGTCAAGACAGAACTAAGCAGCTTTAAACTAGGGGTACCATGGAGTCCCATGGCAACTCAGAGCTTAGACAACATTTACTTACCTTGGTTTGCCCATACAGGTTTTACAGCCTTTTCTGAGATCAGCAGTTTGTGGAGAAGGGGCTGTACCATAAGCTGGGTAGCTCTAAGATGCCTCAGATGTATCAATGCATCACTGCATTACTGCTTTGTATGAAAGCTGCAGTGTAAGTCTACCCCTGCTGCCAAACTGGTTACTACTGCTGCAAACCTAAATAAAAGATCTGAGGGAAGAAGGCGCGTGATCATCTACAGATTTGCACTGGAAGCTTGTCTGAATAACTGTCCCTGGCATAGTGCTGTTTCAGGTAGTTATCCTTAGCAAGGTTGTTCACTTGGCAATTCTGACTGTTGCCTATAGGTTTCCCTGTTCCATTGTGGGGGCAGCATGGTGGTTACGATTTTGGTGACCACACAAAGACCCTGGGAGAGGGTGATGGTGAGGACCATTTCTTAATGTCCCTTCCAACTGCTTCAGGAACCTCTGGACCCTTTCACACCTGCATAACCACGGATGTTGATGAACATATCTGTCTCCCAAGCATGGCAACATGATGGGGAGATTGCACTATGAAAACTGACACAATGGAACTTCAGATCTCAGCTTGCATCCTGACACCTTGCTGGGGAGATGGGCCACCTGAGGCAAAGCAGAGGAGAGGAGATCTTGTTTCCTCTGCCTCTCTCTTCGACCTTGCAGCTATTTCAGAGCCTGTGGAACCAGAATATATATCTTGCTGCAAACTTAGGCTTATCTATCACACATATACATGAAACTCAGTAATAACCGGCTCATATATTCATTCCTAAAGTGACTACAGAGAGATTTAATGTTGTTTAACTCATCCAGTATCACTGATCCCTTTTTGTTACATCACTACCTGAAGGCAAAGACTTTGGTTAAGCTAGAAATGCTGGTAGTTTCAAAACAGTTTCAGTAGCTGGACCAAATGACAATTTGATGGCTTAGAGCTGGGAAAGCAGGGGAAAAGAATCACAATTACTATATATTCAAGCAGAAGAGGGAAATCTGTGATGGAGAGTCGCTGCTATACACTAGCTTTCAAGTGCTGCGTGAGGAAGGGGTGACTCTTCAGCAGACTCTGGTGCTAGCTCCTTTGAACATGAGAAAAGCCCAGATGCAAACTTCGTGGCTTAGTCCCACATTAATACATTCCCAATTACTGATTAAGAGTGGTGAATGAAGAGAGAAATGCAGGTTAATATAGCACGCTGGCATTTTCCAGACTGACTGCCAAATGAAAGCTTTGGAGGTGATGTGTAAATAGAGGCCAGTAGCCTGTGCATGAGCAAGTTGAAGGATTTGGACTGGTGCAAACGCTGCTTCCTCTGGAAAGAAGACAGAAATAGGTTGGAGGGTGAAATGTGGGTTAACTCAGTGTCCAAAGGGGTGTGTGAAGGGAAAAGTTTGGGGCATGGGAATGGTTTGATATTCTTCCTGAGGGCAAACTTTGGTGCCCCGCATTGCCTTAGGCTGAGTCTGCTGGGAATAAGATGGAAGTGTGGTGTAGCTAGGAACTCAGAGGCATGCCTGAGGGTGTTTGCAGGCCCTGCAAGGATGATGAAGTCATTGTGGGTCCCATCTGCTGATCCCGCTCTTGATGGGGATCTAAAGAGGAGTTATTAAATTCCCAGTCTCTGTGCTGGATTTCTGCTCCCTCAGTAATCCCTTTTTTAGAGCAATCTCTGTAGGCAATACTGCATTCCATTTTCACCTGCCACCTCCTGATGTGGTGACCAAATAGGCTGCTGGAGTAGAGTTTTCACTTAGTAATGGGTCACTTGTGTGATTCCCATAGCTGGAGTGAGGCAGGACAGACTTCAGCAAGTAGGTGAAGGATTTTTCTCAGCAGTGAGTCAAGGGCTTTGTGAGCTAAAAGCCAGCAGTTTTCCTCTTCAGTTCAGGAAATCTGCCCTGTTGTTACTGAGAAATTGTAACATCAGGTTCATGACACCAAAATACTTTGCCGTGCCGTTATACTCCATGGGGTCACTTGTCTCCTCTACTCCTGTTTCTGCTGGATGCAACATTGCTCGCTTTTTTGGTGGTTTGACATCTTTGAGTGGAAGGTTGTAGGACAACAAAGCAGAGCAAAGAACAGAGTTTGGGGAAGGGAAATAATACAAGGCAATGTTACTATAAAAGAAGCAGGGAAAGCAAATTAACTTCCGTAATATTTTCAGTAAAGTGATAGACTTGGAATTCTGTCACAAATTCAAACTAGATTTCAAATTAGGTTTCTTGAGAGGTTTGCTAAAGCTCATATAGCCTTTGTTAATTTCTACAGGCTTCTTGCCCATGACTGGTGCAATTTTCTGATTGTTGCAATTTTTTCTGGTCCAAATGCAAAGGCCTCAATGTCCCACCAAGTACTTGCTTGTCTCATTGCTCTGGCTGTGGGTCCCGCAGCATCAATATCTGAAATTTTGCTGCAGCAGTTATAGAAGGGCTTGTATGGATTGCAAATGTACCAAACTGATTTTTTTTAGCTCTCACCACGAAGGATATTTTGAGATATTCCCCCCTCCCCTTCTCTCTCCTCTCCTCTCCTCTCCTCTCCTCTCCTCTCCTCTCCTCTCCTCTCCTCTCCTCTCCTCTCCTCTCCTCTCCTCTCCAGTTGAATAATAGAAAAGTTTAGATTTGAAGGGACTGCCATAATTCAACTAGCCTTCTCTAAAGCTCTGCATATTGTCTTTTCACACCCTTTGGAGACTAGGAGTTGAAATTTCTCAGTGGTTTGTAGCGCTGGTTGTGTTACATCTATTTTTCCTTCCCTCTATAGTTTGTCATGTCTACTTCCAGGGAAACAGAATCAGATCGACCTCATCAGCAGGTGATGGGTCAGAGTTATTCCCATGTGAGAACCTGTACCAACACTAGTTTAAATGTGATCTGAGATCAGCATGTTACCATATCAATATTTCCCTAATATTCCTTACTATCTCTTCCTCCCTCCTCCTAAGCCACATGGATCCTTAAGGCTCTTCTAAGCATTTATGGTATCATAAATGCATGTAATCATCAACATGAAAAAATGTAATGTGCTGTTTTGTGTATATAGGGGTGAAGTGCTAAATGTTTCCTTGTTTGGTCAGATCTGGAACAAATGTAGCAGGGGAGCAATCTGAGTTCAGAAGGAGATCAAGCACCACAGAACTTAGGACTAGCTCAGATTCATCTCTGATTGGCAAGCCCCAACATAATGTTGGGTCTCTGTAGGCAGACAAGGAAAACTAAGATTTGCATTGGTCTCAGTTTACCACAAGTGGAAGCAGTAGTAGAAGCTATGCTAAACTGCTTTTTTTGACCAATTCCAGCCGAGAAAACAGGCAAGGTCAGCAAGATCTTGCTTGTAGTTTTGAGGGGAGGAGAGCCCATCTGTCCATATGCCTTGGGCTCTGCAAGCAACCATCTGTCTTAATAACTGAGCTGTGAAAAGCACAATCTCTGCAGGATGGAAGCAGAAGTAAAGGAGGATCTGGTACCTGCCTCTCCCACACACAGCACTTCATACAGGGTGGCTGTCAACGCCAAGCTGGCAGTGGGTGACATCTGAGTGCCACCAGGGCATAGCAGTCCCAACAGTGCAGCAATCAGGGTCTCATGACACTGCTTTAGCCACCAAGGAGGGTTCAGTTGGGTTGGATTTGGGCCTGTCCTCCACAGCAAAGTGGCATTGTGTAAACAAGGGATGCTGTACAATAATCTCTGTTTAGCTTTGGGGCTAGGGAAAGTGTTTTCTTCTCAGTGGAAGATCTGTGAAGTGGTTGGCTTGCTAAGCAGAATTGTGCTTATGACTGTGCTTATGACTGTTGTGCTTATGACAACAGAGTGTCTCGAGGAGCATGATTTGGTTTTCCCTGGTGGATATGACTAAGGCATGTTATAAATATTGTATCTCATGTGGATGTGGACCACACAGACCTGGTGAACCATGGGTACATTTTTACTTATTTCTGATGTGTACTTTCTGTACCTGAGAGCAAATCGGAATAGTTCCTGGAAAAATGGTTTAATATCATAATTAAACCCCAATCCTTATCTGACCAGTCTTGAAGAAGTCTTGTTGAAAGAGAACTTGCCTGTACTGATATTTTTAATGTAGCATGCTCATTACTTAGCACAGACATGGGATGTAATGAGCTGGTTTACTGTTCAGTTGTGTTTGTATTAGACTAGTATTTGCAGTTTGCACACTAAGAGCGGATGAAGATCTTTTAATTTGGAATAAAACTTTAGGAAGTTCACTGCTATTAATAGGTTACTCCAATTTTGCATGAAATCAGGATATAAGCTGTAACAGAAGAGATGGGAATTAGATATTTTTTTTTATGGTGCATTATACCATTACCATTAATACCAAAGTATTAGACTGTGTAGTGTAACTATCAGTTACCTTAAGAGTCTCACCTTTTTCCCCAACAGAAATTGGAATGTTTTGGCTCGACTTAAATCCCTTCCCAAATGACATAAACAAAACCAAGACAGAATAGAAAGTTATGCCTATATAATTATATTCATTTGTGCTCTTTCTTTAAGTTACAGGGAAAATTCTTTACCAAGTAGGTCACCTAATTTTAGATGAATTAGTAACAGCTCTATCAGTATTTATTTCTGAGGATTCACTGAGGCTCTGCAACACATCAAATACAAAAAAGAAACGAGTTTTAGTTGTGAAAAAATGAAAACATATAAATTCTTGTCTCTCACACTCCAGGTGGGTGGTCTGAAAAGGTTCTACACTCCAAATTATACAGATATACAAAGCAAAAACTTGATAAATGAGGGAAGGTATGTTAAGGCTGTGTTAGGGATGACAAAAGGGGGTGACAAGGCAGTGATTTGTCACCAAGCTGTATTTCTTTTGTAAACATTTTTACCGGGGCTGCAGAATCCACTGAACATCTGGAGGTCGTCCTCACACCTGGCTGCTTAACCTGTGCTGCCCTGCTGCTTGGGAGCACCAGCCTCATCCCTGGGGAAAACTTGCTATTTGAACTTAAAGTGCCAAGCTCAACACTGCAACCTATAGTGTGGGTGATCGTAGCCTGGTAATGTACAGGAGTGGTGTCATCAGCACAGACCCGGAGGGATGCTATCTCAGCAAATTCCTCCTGGTCTCTGCTGTGGACTTCTGCAGACACAACGGCATCTGCCAGGGCCTGAAGAAGGGGCACTCTATGTCACAGCTTTTCTGGCAGAAATCCTTTGCACTGATGCTATTTATAGACAAAATTGCACTTTTTGTACTATAACTTTTCCCATCGGAAGTGGTTTTCCTGCAGCAATGCAGTAGTTCCAGAACTGCTTTATTTACTGCTGAATAATACTGGTACCCCTGCAGGCTGGAGTACTGTACACACTGCCCTTGTGCAGCTCCTACCTTATTGCAAAATATGATGTTTTTTATATTATTTCTTTTACCATTTCAGAACGAAATAAAGAAGCCAACAGAGCTTTCTCTGTGCTGAGGACATCTGCCAGCAAAGCTGTCTCAGTCTTGGATCATGCCTCACCACACCTCCCTCCAGCATAGCTGTGGCTGAACAGATTTGCTGTGCAGGTTTCTAGCACACTGCTGTGTCACTAGTAAATGCCTGGATAATTTTTAACCTCACATGGGATTGGTTTATCAACTGCAAGTGGCTAAAATAATTATACACACTACTCTCTATGAAAACTGGGTCAACAGGATAGTACTTCTTTCTATGTCCCGTCATGCTTCACTAATTTGCACCTACGGTCAGGCTTCAGGGAGAAAGATGTTTGAGCTAATATGAGAAGCCATCACATCTCTTCAGGTGATGCTACCTTTCTAATGCATTTAATTTCCTCTAATTTTGCATAATAATGTTGGTTGTGATATAATCATTACTCTTGACAAAATGAGAAAGGAGAGCCCAGAGGAAAAAATATTGATATTTATTTAAAATGAAGTATGATGCATAAATTCGCCCCTTCATTATGTCAGGACATGAGGAAGCATGAACTTCCATCACCACAGCTTTTCAGACAGACATCCTAAGGGCCAATGTGGTTACACTGGCAAAACTGCATGTTTAGAAGCATATCTTCCTTTGCCCATGGCATGCAGTTTTCCTACACTGAGTCCAGTATGTGCTAGTTATGTTTCTGCTATGTCTAGGAAAGTCATAAGGTGACAGACCTAGTTAGTTGGTGGCATTGTGATCATTTCCATCAGGCAGTGGTGGCTGTTAGCTTCAGTTTTGGAGTACCAAAGCCTGATAACTACAGTGTCAGCCCAATGGTTCACCAAACCTCCTTATGAAAAGGAGTGGGGAAGTGTCAGGAATAATATGTCCCTAGAGAGCATTTCTTTGTAAACTCCACCAACACATGACTGACTGGTTTCTGCCTTCATGTTTTCCTTCCCCATTCAGTGCAACAGTGGATCCTGATAAGGATCTCGCACCTTTTGGATTCCAGCTAATTTCTCCACCCAACCAGCTCTGTCTGCGCTGGTGCACAGAGCAGGCCAGAGCCCGCTCCAGCCCAGAGGGTGAGAGACATGGCATGGCTTGTGCTCAGGATTAAGCCTTCCTTCTCCCTAGAGCAGGGTAGTCTTCTCTGTAAGACCAACTGCAAGCTGATCACCGTGGCTGTACTTCATTTTCTGGTGTAGTTTTGGTATTGACCAATGATGAAAATGGGATCTGCAGATGTTATTACCCTTAAAATACTCATATGCTGAAGTGCAATTGTCTCTGGTTTACTACAGGGTCTCTTGTGTGTTGGGAGACGGGTTAGGTAGCCAGAACTTCTCTAGACTATTAATTTTTATACGTGCTTCCACTATGTCACTCCTTGTTTGCATATTCTCTGAAGGAAACAGATGCAATCTCTTCCATCTCTCCCCGTGCTGACGTCTTCTGTGCTGCTCATCACTCTCATCAGCTGTTCCTGAACCGCCTCTTACCCACAGTTGGAAATTCAAAGATGGGCCCCTCCCTGGCTGCCTCTTTGATGTTCTCCCCCTCTTCATCACCAACATCGCTTCCTTTGAACGCCAGCGTTGTGATAAGGTTTACGAGATTACTTCCCGTTAGGGTGTAAGGATGTAGGCACTTAAGCCGTGAGTGTCTGAGGACCATCCTCTGAAACAGGCACAGAGCAGTAGCTTTTAGCAGAAAGACAAGGTTAGGTTGCTTCAGTGTGGAGTTGCCACAGTTTATGAATCAGAGACCTCAAATACATCCATAAACACTAATTAAACCCAATTTAAAAGTGTCTGATATTTATCAAGCCCCATTTAGTTAGGAATCAAAATTAAATTATTGATTAGCTACTGAGTTAAGCTACGTCTATGTCATCCTCTAAAGTAAACACAGGAATATCTACCTGAAGGGAAGAATTAAATTCTTAGTCAACTTCAGAAAACATTTTATTTGGTGCCTCTTAGGTGTATCGCAAGACTGAAAGCCACAGGTTTGCATTCAAATTACATCTAAACTGAAGTTTCAGAGTTTGAATTCACTGCATAATTCAATTCTCCTGACAGTCAGAGCTTTGGATCTGGAGCTTTTTTTTTTTTTTTTGGCATTTTAAGAGGCAGGAGCCAGCAAAGCCTGCTTGCTCAGCAGTTTGCAGAAAGTTTTCCAAATCTAGCCAGATGAGGGGAGTGCATCAGTGATATCACTGGCAGATTACGTTATAACAGTTGTTGGAAAAGGTCTTCACAGGAACAGAATACAACAGAAAAGCTGAAGCAGAATTGCAGACAAGGATCTGGGATCTGGTCTTGGAAGATACCTGGTATTAGCAGCTTCACTGGAAGGCTGTAGCAGACCATTAGGAGATAATCAGTCTCTGTGCAACTGTTGTCTTAATCTCCATAGGTTTCAGGATAATTTATACCATTAAGCACCAGAGAGATATCTGGGAGTATAAAGAATTTTCTGTCAAGGAAGAAAAAATAATATTGGCGTTTTTTCCTGAATGACTCCATCTTGCTCTTCAGCATTATTTCTGTTTTAAATGGGAAAATATTAGCTGCAGAACTGCTACTGCTAATATTAAAATTAATAACTTTTTTTTTCCCCCCAAGTAGGAACTTTTAACTTGTTAATAGTCAGTGAGATATGTGGACCTTGGAGCCAACTGAAATCTCAATATTTATGTTACAGTAGAGCCTAGAGATTGTAATCAGTCTTCCAGGTGCTGCGCAGATAGAGGCAGCTTGCTCCAAATAGCCTCAAAATAGGTAAGGGGTAGAGGGGAGACAACAAAAAGATATGGGAAAGCAGTGTGAGTTCAAGTTACCAAGCAGGTTGGAGCTGTGAGAAGCAGAACTGACTTCTCTCCTGTGTTCTGCATCACACACTGCTCTAGGAGGGGGTTTCCACTGTTTTCCTGGGTGTTATCTTTGCATAGTTAAAAGTAATTTCTAAGTCACATCACTGACATGCCCAAAGCACAGCCTATAGCTTCTTTTTTTTTTTTTTGGTATGTGTGTGCATATGTATGTGTGTCGCCCCTCCTTGGAGAAAGTGACCCCATGAAGTAGAAATGTTGCCAGAATTTTCACTCTGGTTGTACAAAGGATGCCTCTACAAAAATCCCTGCTGCTATTTTAATCACTTGTTCAACTCTTCTCCATAGCTTGCTGTTTGTATTTTCCTCTTTCAGTAGATGACCTTATCACCAAACAGAGGATGGGGGCTGGAGCTGGGAAGAAATACCAAAATTAAGCTAACTGTAAAGCAGAGGTGGGTTGGCTATGGAGGTGGTGATGGGGAGTTCTTCCTCCGGAGCCTAACTTTGACCATAAACTCTAGTTCCACTTAGTAACCTAAATTACTTCAATTTTGTCCAGCTTCCCCACTTGACTCATATAAAAATGCGATAAAGGAAGGCAAGGGTGAAATAACCTCTAAATAAAAGATGAGGTAATTTTGAAGGCACATTAGACTTTTATGTGGATTATAGCTTTTTATATAAGCCCGCTGAGGGCTGCAGCATCTCCAGGATGGAGCTGTCACCTGGTATTTTCCACTTTACAGCAGTTTGCATAAGATGTGAGTGCCTCTGGTGCAAATTACTCAGAATTCCTTCCTAACTTTCTAGGGAGGGAAAGGGAGATCCTCGGAGGGAGATGGCTTTGTTGTTGTCTCCTGTCTTCCTCTAATGTTAGCCATTGTTTTCAAAGGAAATGGAAAGGAACTGTCTGTATACAAATCAAAGATCTCACTGAGCTGAAAGAAGGTTTTGCCTAAGCAATATGTTGAACTGAGTGTACAGAATTGATGTGGATGAAATTCTGGCTGAAATTCAGTGGTTTGTGTTATGCTGCCTGGATTATCCTAAACACCTGATCTTAAAATCTGTGAACCATACATTGTGAGATTGGTGCTGGTAGGGATGCTGTAATAATCCAACAAATATAAATGTCTATTTGTCCAATATCTTACCAGTTTTAAAGTTTCAGAATATTTTACACTGTCTGAAAAACAATAATCTTGCAGAGATTGTTGGCTGGGAAATTTCTGTTTTACCTCTTTTCTTATTTATTTTCTATCTTGTTTGGAGGGTGAACTGATGTGCTTTTGGCAAAGGAAAGTATGAAGCCATAGGACAGAAAGGCCAAATGCAGCAGGAACATGCTGTTAGCCATGGTGTGAACTACTGTGTAAGAGCAGGTTCTGTTTCTGCTCCTTTCCTCGTGCCTGAAGGGCATGGGGACAACAGCTTATCTGTGTCACCTTTGGTGGAAATCAGGTTGCTTGAAGGGAATCTTTGGAAGCTCTGAAACCTACTTGGCTGTGTTCAGGCTTGTCAAGTATCATGTATTATCTAGGAGAGTCTCTCACTTGCCCTATGCCTCATCCCAGACACTGGCAGCAAGGTGACCTGACCTCATTCTTGTTATGGGACCTCAGGGGCCAGTGTAGCTTACTGGGGAAAGCTACCATTTGTATCAGGATTGGGAAGTGCAGTGTGTGGAAAACAAAGTGCGTGTGCAAAAAAGGGCAACCTTATGTCCATAAGAGACTTGGTGGAAGAGCTCCTTTTCCAATGCTGCTTGTTAAACTGACTCATGAAATCTCATATACAGGGTTAGAAAAAACAGAAATCCATAGGTCCTCCAGCACTCTCCTCACCTCTTTTTTTTGGGTTTTTTGTTTGTTTGTTTTTGAGGCAGGGTGTGCTGGAGGAAGGAGTAAATGTTTCTGATCTTGTTGCACCACAACTGTCATTAGTTATGGTATGTTCAGAGACAAATAGGCTTCAGGTCAAGAAAGAGGCAGTGATTAGCAAACTTCTTCCCCTCTCCTCTCTGGCTTACTTAGACTATAGAACTTCTCCCCAGAATGGGGATTAAGTCATAGGTTTGATAAAGAAATCTAATCTTGTTATAAAGGATCTAAGCAAAGTGAATCCTCCTCTCACTTGGTAAACTGTTCAGTGTTTAATCATCCTTACCCCTAGGAAACTGCATCTTGTTTCAAGGTCAGGGTTATCACAATTCCACTCCAGCTACTGAATCCTTTCATGACTTTCTAGGAGGCAGGCTCGTCTGGGACCTGATCTGACTCTGTCCTGAGTGACCCAGCAAAAAGTGATAGGTACTTTTCTGTCACTCCAATTCACCAAAATGACCTCAGGACTGCTCTAAGGACCTCCCAAGCTGGCAGGAGTGAGACAGCTGGGAGGAGTGGCAGGACAAGCCAGGAGGGAGAGGAGAACGTTCCTCCATATCTGGGAGTTAGTAGTCATGCTTACAGGGGGGGTGGAGTGGTAGGTTTACCCCTCCTCATTCCCCCCAAGCTAGCTGAGTATGCTCTGTTCTCCTGCATCAGTCATCCTTACTCACTGGTGTCCAAAGGGAGAATTGCATTGATAGAAAGGGCTGGTTTTACATCAGAATGCAGTCAAGGGGAGCTGGGCTCCCCTCGTTATGCTATGTGACACTGAGCCTGTTGCTGCACACCCCCCGCTTCATTTTTGGGTTGGCTGGCAGCCAGGACTACCTGAGAAGCTTCTGCTGATGTACCAAACACCAGGTAAGCCTCTGAGATCTTAGGCGATGCTTCTAGACTGACCAAGCTGTTGTGAGCATGCCCTTATTCCTTCACAGAGGTGCTCTGTTTATTCTGCTTGGGGACCTAAAAGAAACTCTCCTGGCAGAAACTTCTTTTATATGGGCTTGTTTTGGCGCATTAAAGTGCATCTACATGAGGAGGTTTTGAATTGCCATCTGTAGCCCTGGAGTCCAAACCTCAGACGTTTTCTAACATAGCCCTAATCCTGGAAAAGAGTCAAACCTGCTGCCTATTGCTGGTCGAACAAATCCCTTATTATTCCAGCCAGAGCCTTCCAGGTCTCCTGGCCTGCCTTGACCCCATGATTCTCAAACCATTATTGCAACAGCAACCAGGGAAGATTCAGGCCAGCCATCCAAGAGCAGCCAAAGCAAATGAGGGGGACGCGATGTGTTATGGGGCCCCAGAACCCAAGGTCTGTGTGCAGCCTGCAGGGAGCCAGAGAGCAGGGTCTGGGGCTCTGGCCATCTCCTAGCACACCTGGAGCCAGAAGTTGGCTTTACATTACTGGAATCCAGCCGCAAGGGAGAACTCAGCGGTGGTAAATTTCTGGAGTCCGCTGCTGAGTAGTTTATTGGTGTCTTGGTTAACCACTTGTGGGATGAGCCAAGTATGTCTGTGAAACTGACTGCTCCAGAGCTGCCAGACTAAGTACCTGCTGTCTCAAGAGGAGAGAAAGCTGACTGGGGCAGAAAGGAAGAGCATATATTCCTGCCTGTAGTCCTGTTGGTTAGCATGACAGAAGTGAGAGGTGTGTTGGTATGAAATTAATGGTTTTTTTCCAAGTAAAGCATATAGTGCCACTAATGTCTTGCACAGCATTGGAGACAGAAAAATGCAATGTTCTCAGATGCCTTGAGAAGCTTTTCCACATAGGGTCTCGACTCAACTCCAGATGAAGATACTTGGGCCAACCCTACCAACATCTTAACTGAATAAAGTGCTGGCCCATTGGTGGGGGCTCTTCACATGGGCTACTAACAAATTCTCCTCTGCAGTCTTTGCAGTGTTATCTTTGAACCATCTAAAAAAAAATAGTTTTATAGAGGTAACTGGCACATATCTGCTTGTGGCTCAGTCTTTGGTTAAAAATTGGTAATGGGTGTGGACAGCCTTGTCATCCTGGATGTTCCTGTCTTCTCCTGGCACACCTTCACTACTGAATAATCTGCAGCCTTTCATCTGCACTGCAGAAAGGAAGTGTTGTGAAACTCCCTGTGCCATCTCCAAGCTGGCTCCTAGGTTAATGAAAAGGAGAGTGTCTTCATGTTCCTGTGTGTTGACTAAGTAAATCTAGAAATGCACTCCTTAATGATTTTTTTTTTTGGTGGATTACCCATTGAACCATAAGAAACATTGATAATAAGTCGTGCTAAAAAGGATCACCTACTGTGCTTGTTTTAAGAGATGAAAGGATTCTGTGGACAAAAGAATTAATACTGCTTAGAATACCACAATGTTTTGTACATAAAAAGCAAAAAATTTGCATTGTTCAGTAGATGAACTAAGATTGCAAGTTCATCATTACAATAATAAATAAAGGTAAAACTCTCAACCACCTGCTATTCAACTGAAATTGTCATTGAAGGTGTTCATGCTTGTCAGTGAAGGAGGGAGGTCACTCATGGACACAGGCAGATTGAACTGGGATGACCAAGGCAGTTATTAAGCAATGGCTTAATAGCTAGCTGTCCTCACCATTTCTTTCCTGGTGGTCATCATCCTACTGAAATGCTGGTGAAGCTGATTTTGAACTACCATGACTGGAACCCCAAACGAAGGTTTACTTTCACATGGCTTTCTGTAAACTACAGTGGTTTTGGGGCATTGTGTCAGGCTGCCCTAGTGGCAGGGCTAGCAATCTCTATGAGCATTAACTCCTCCAGCCATCTCACTTGTGCTGGAGATTAACTTAGTAATTGCCTGTTTTAATTTACAACAGCTGAAGATGTGGTCTTGCCTTGTTTGTTTTCTAAAGTCAAGTGTGGCTCTGCTAGGTAAATGCAATTTGGCCACTCGTGTAGGAGAACCGAATAATTAGATCTGATCTGTATTTAAATACATATCCAGCAATAACTTGGCCTCTGTTGTCTACTCCAATCTTGACTCTTTGTATGGAGACAACTGACATTAATAACTAGGGTTCAACCTGTGGTTGTTTAAACAAGATCCTGAGTGAGTTTTTTCATAATAGCTTCAGCTTTGTATTTTTCCCTCTAGAACCATTCAGTTATTGTCATCGTTCAGAAAATCATCATTGCTCTCAAGCAGTGTGTATGAAATACACACAGTGAATGCAACAAACCCACAGGCTTCTGTTCAGGTTGAGTTGCTGCTTGGTCCATTTTGCCAGGCCAGTTCCCTATCCCAATGCTGCATGGGGACATCTAATGGTTGAATAACAGACCACATGGAAACTCCCCATTGTATGTCTGGATTGATGTTTTTATTAGAATTAGTTTTCTCTCTTCTTTGCCAATTTTCACCTTGAAAAGTTGTCAGTTTTACTGAATAACTTGTTGAATTTACTCTTTTTTTTTTAGGAGCAAACTGTAATTATTAGGTGTAATTTTAATCTAGGTAGTAAAATTCTTTCTTCTAAGCAGAAGCAACACAAAGCAAACTAATGATACTCATCTGTCCAATTTAGCCAGAAAGATACAGGGATGACTTGACTGTGGCATAGAGATACTTCCAGGAAAGAAAGTATTGGGTGTTGAACTCTGCTCAGTCTAGCAGAGAAAGGCATAATGAGAAACAAGGGCTGGAAGCTGAATTTTGATTTTGTCGCTAAGATGCTTGGGGTTTTCTGTTTTGTTTTGTTGGATTTTTTTTTGTTTATTTTTTTGGTTTTGTGTTTTGTTTTTTTTTTTTTCTCTACCTTTTGGTCAGGGGTAGAATCCTGAAGGAAAAGACTGGATCTTTTCATTTTCAAATCAAGACAGTATGCATTTCTGCAAGATAAGCTTTTGTGAAACCTAAACTCCTACACTCAGCCCAGGACTGTAGTATGTGGTTTGATGGAGTATGTCATACAAGAGCCAGACTTAATCCTTTAATGGGCCTGTCTGGCTTTAATTTATGAAGAAATATTTGGTGTTCTTGGTGTGTTTACAAGACTCTTTTGACTGCACCCTTGATTGGCATAAAGCTTTGTAGTTCCTTTGACCACACTTTCTTGTCTGTTTGCTTCAGTGGAGCACTCTTATTAGCTGGGAATCTGTATTCTTGTGCTCACTTTAGGTTCTTCCTAGGCTCTACTCTGACACTTCAACTTCAACTGTTTTATTGCCCAGAAAGGATGAAAGCTATTGACATTAAAATGTGTTTGGGACATATAGTCCTTCTGCTTCTGCTTTGGTTCTTATATGTCCTATCTTTTCAAACTGGACATTGTATCCAGATGTTGGCCTACAGATGACTGTAGCTATTGAAGAAATTCCTATGTAGCTCATTAAGTTTTCTATCAGACCTTTATACCCTGAGGAATCCTTCAGATTAGCACACTTGCAAGTTACAAAATACATGTGGATGTTTTGCTATGGTTTGGGTAGGCAATCAGATGGCTGAACTACTCATTGGAAAGCAGAATAATTAATAAAGTTAAATCAAATCTAACCTAATCTAAAGGCGTAGCTGATTATGTTCTTATCAACATACTTTACTGATTTTTATCAGGTGGAAAGTTGTATCTTCAAAGATTAAAGGAAAGGAAAAGAAATCTTAATACCCAGTGATGAAAGTATTGGTGACATCAGTGCAATCTGCAGATCTGACACAATATTATTTTGTAAAATGAATTTGCTGGTGGGTCCTTTCCGTACTGTTTCACAGTGTTAGTGAACTTGCTCAGCTCTGTGAACATGTCTGAGGTTTTACTGCCAAACAGAGTATGATGTTGAGGAGTTCATCCACATCAGCGCTAATCTGGCTTTTGCAGGACTGTAAACAAATCTTCACACCAACAAGGAGCCAAACTGAGGTGTCAGGCTCCAGAGGGGTGCAGGAATCTGTCTAAGCAGATGAGGTTTTATGGTCAGGCCCTGCATTTAGCTATGATGTGGCAATAGGTAGCAAAGGCAGGGAATGGGGCAGGACTGTGGGATACCGATAGCAAGAAATCAGAACAGGAGCTCAAACTTAGGTGTCTGCCTGTCTGCCTTCCTAAAGCATTCATTACCATTGTGTGAGCTGGGATTCAAAATGAACGTGTGAATGCTGTGTATTACATCATATTAGAGGGTGGTGTCTCAAATAAAGGCCAAAGCCAAAGTTATTGATGGAAAAATGTATTCACTAGAAGTATACTAAAGGAGGAAGAAGGTTTTTCAGAGATATTTAAGGGTGATATAAATAATGACATTTATTTTGGCTTCCTGATTTGCCAGTGCAAGGAGAAATAAACAGCAGATTATTAAAACAAGGCAAGATTAAGAAAAAGATACAATACATCGTATTTTTTAAACATTTTCATTCTTGCATCCTATGGAAAGGAAAAAATCTGTTCACAGTGGGTGAAGGTTGTAACCATATACAGGCTGAGCTGGGTTTGTTGATGAAGAATGTTTGTCCAATTTTTAACCATGTGATTAACAGAGCTTAAGGTGGGAGCAAATCTTTCATTTTTATAATTACATTCAGAAATTAAAAGTCTTAAATGACAGAAAGTTAAGAACAATTTGAAATGCACTTTGTGCAATGTCTGATAATGATACTTTTTCTGCAGGGAGAATACTTTTATGATTAATATTTCAAACCTTGCATACATACTGGAACATATGACTAAAAGTACAAAGAACTTTTAAGTGTGTCAGGAAGCGGCTCTTGTAGCTAACATCTAGTAGTATCAATTTGAGGAAGTTAAAAAAAATAGGTACATTAGCGGCAACCAAGATACAGCTTTCTGGCTCAAGAAGGTTACAGACATATGCAGTCAAGTATGACATTTGTTGATTAATATGTATTTGTGAAATGTGAAGGTGGCAAAGTTGATTCAGTAGGCTTTGATGGGATGCCATTACATAGGTCTTTATATATGCCCCAGGTGTTTGTTCAGACTTCAACTTCAAACCTGACAGAGCTGAAGTCTGACGATGTGCCTTAGATAATTTTTTTTCCCTCTCACTTAATATTCTTGCATTCTTTTCTCCAAAAAATCTGTTCCATCTCCCTATTCTGCAACAGGTTTTGTAACTCAGTGGATTAACTTTCCTCTTTGAGACAACCCTTGATTTGTTTGACTGAGTGCTGCTCAAAAGTCTTGCTTTTATTTGAAATGTCTACAGTGGGCACCCATTTGAACTGAAATGGGAAAAGAAATTCAAGCATTCTCTCACAATTCGACTTTAAAGTGATACTTCATTTCCTGAGGCCAAAGGAAGTAGAAAAAAACTGTAGACTTTCCTGACTAAAATTTGTTTCTCAAATTCTGTGCTTTACAGATAAAAGACCCTTTGGTTCTCTTGTCTCTGCCACACAATATAAAATTTCCTTAAGAAATCCTATGCATTTTTTCCACCAGCCTCGCATTCTTTTCACCTTACACACTTTGGAATTAACGTGCAAAGACAGAGAACACTTATAAAAACTTGATTTGGCACCGTAAAAATGGCAAATCAACGAAAAGTAGGCAATAAATGTTTTCCTTATTCCAGAGCTATAAATAAGCCATGCTCATATCATTAGTATAAGTGATATAGTTGCCACCCGTATTTAGAGTTCCTGAAACACAAAAAGTTTTTCACCATCCCCCTTCATTTCAGAAAGCCAGCATGCTTTGCAGTGTTTATAAGCCCTGGATCAAGCTTTTGCTCACAGGCTTTTGAAACTCTTCCGGAACAACTTGTGCCAGTGGACATGTCGTGGTAGGATGAACACAATGCTCCAGCCAGAGCCAGCACTTGACATTACAGGGACCATAATCACTGTGGACTTTCTCTGTCAACAACATAGAGAAGGAGGAGTCTTGGGGAAGCAATTCTGATATTTTCCATCTCCATTGAATATAGAGAAAGTCTTCTGCCTGTGTGACATGGGATGAATCCAAACCCTGCTTCTTCTACAGGTCCAGGAATTACTCCTGTGTCTATTAACTGGCTGAGGAGTCCACAGAGTGGTAGGAAGGCTCTTTGTAAGCCAAGTCTTGAAAATAAAAATAAATACAAGTACTCTTGTGTATTTTACCTGATTTTCTAGATTTTAGGACAGGGGTTTTAACCTTGTTTTCAAAGAAAAGGAGGTTTATGTTATGATGCACTGTTTCAGTATGTCCATAAGTCTTATGTCTGGTACATTCTGAACCTGTTTGCTGAACCTGTATTTATGGCTCGTGTGTACTTGATCCCCTCTTGAGTCAACGAAGTTCTTCAGCTTAAATAGTTTTGTTTTTTTTTCTATTCCTGGCTCATACCCTATAGGAAAAAAAAATATTTCTCATTTGACAATATGGATTATGCTAGTAAATTTTCTTCCTATGCATTCCCATTTTATTTTGATTTGAGAATATATGGCTAGAATTGTACAGGTAACCCTCACAGTTTTGTGTGTTTTTTTAATCCCATTTCATTTTTTCTTGAAGTATCCCATAACAGTTTAGGATTACATTCTCCTTTTTCACGTTTGTAGCATGGTGATATAGTCCTCTGTGGAATGTATACATAATTTCTTCTGCATCTCATTCCTAAGCCCCTATTAATGATAAATATTAATGGTGGTAATTCCCAGATGTGGGACTTTTGTTAGTCCTTTTGCATTTGAGCCTATTTCTGTTGTGCAAGTTTCTCTTGTTCTCCTTTGTATGATAGTCTTTTGCCATGCAGTGTGAAGAGTGCCTCCCACCTCTGCAACATCAGTTGCTTGGTTAAAATATTCTGTCTTGAAGTCAATGACCTCCATCTTAATGTCTTCGTGTTTCTCAAATTCCCTGTTTACCTCATTTTCTTCTCCAAAAGTACTATGAAAGTGTACAAAAACTTAATGTTCGTTTCCCACTTTGTTCAGTTTAAATAAATTTTCTGGGTAGTAGCAAGATCCCAAATTGCAGCTACATACTAGATGTTGCCTGTTGCATTGGAGAGTATCATAGCACAATTGCACGTCTCTGTTGAACATACCGCTTTGACTAGATAGAGAATATCCGTTTAGCTAGACAAGGAATGATGAAAGAGAAGGACTTTGGAGCAATGATGCTTGTAGTCTCTGCATGGAAATGCAGACTTTTGCTGTTACAAATCTGACATGCCTCTCATTCCAGGACTTTATTCTGAGGTTGTGGTGGGTACCTCTACTGAGAGTTGTATGAACATATGCTTCATGAGTTCTGATCTAAAGACTAGGACTGCTTTGGGCTCACATTGTGCTGGGTGGACACGGCAACATCAATGTCTCAAAATTAGGTCTTTTTCTTTCCCTCCCTAGAAATTCTGTTCTTGTCATAGCACAACTGTGTGTAAACATACAATATGACTGATAATCGTTTGGTGGCTGTAGCACCCACCAACATATTCCTCCCACGTAAAGTACGTAAACATAACTTTGTCACTCTATCATGACAGTGTGCTACCACTACCTTATTGCAGATCCAGTTATCCCTCATCATATTTGTATGTAGTGTTCATTTGATTTCCTTCCCTTTCTTCTTCCCAGATTTTGCCCATTCCCAAGCATATTGCATGTACATACTTTGTCATTCCTTTGCTGTGGTTTTGTGATACCAACCTGATTAAAGCCTGAGACTACCATGGAGTTGTACAATGCTGAGAGCTAGTGAAATCTCTGGTGTGCTGCCAAAGCTTCTAGGTGTTACTGAGCTACAAAAGAAAAGAGATAATGATGGTGTGGGAGGGAAAAAAAATGTAGTGTGTGGACAAAACTTCCCTCTCTTTTATAGTAGCCTGAGTCTGTGTTAGGAGTAGGGAAATGTAGTGGGGTTTTCCATGTTCATGCAGGAAACAAACTGAAAAAAAGAGTAATGGATGAGTTTGTCTTAGATGGGAAAGTGCTGAATGGCTGCAAATATAGCCGGAGTTTAAATGAAGATGTTCCTGATGAACACACCACAGGATCAGCCGTACTGGGTGCATTAACCTCATTACCAGGGGGATGTTGCAAACATACTGAGCCTCTTCTAAAAGCAGTTCCACTTAATAGATAAACCATGTTATTGAAGAAGACGATAGCTTTTATCAGGGATGCAATCCAACTTCCTGCTGAACCTGGTAGCTTCCTTAAGAGAAATTACATGATCTGAAGTGTTGGGAACTGGGCTGTGTGTTCAGCATAGGAGAATGCCCTTCTCTCTCAAAGAACTCCAAACCCAAACCACACAAGAAGTGACAGTGTGGGACCATCTCTTCTATTGACATAGGCTTGTGATTTACATGCACTCAGTATCTTGGTTGTTTTGCATACTGCTCTATCTCAAGATAATATTCTTTCCCTTCTTTCTACTGTGATTCAGCCATTGTTTTTCCAGTTCTGTACTCACTTTCATTCCTGCAACTCCATATGACACAGATGGCCAGCACTGCTATAAAACTGATAGCAGTGAGATCAGGATCTAACTCCTGCAAACCTTTTCTGAGGTTAATATAGGTGTTAACCACAATTCTGGGAAGTCCTTGAAATAAAGTACACCATGGGTTTTTTAAGTCACCTTCCCGCCTTTTTTTTCAAAGAGTTTTGCGGCTGGCAGCCTTCTGTTAATCTGTTCTGTTTGAACTCCAGCAACATACAAGCCAACAAAAGCAATTAAAGTCTGTAGTAATGATCAACTCTGGGAAATGATCGGCATGGATTAAAGCAAATTTAAGGGGTAATTGCTTGGCAACAATTTCCATAACCCTGAGTGTTGAGTACAGGAGGGGACTTTGAAACCCTGCTAATTAAATCAGAAAACCTGCTTGTATAATACATATTGTTCCTTTAGCTTGATTGAACTGAAAAAAATATTCTTTTAAAAGAATCCAATATTTTGTTTGCAGGAGATTTTATCTATCTGAGATACTGCTACAACTTTATTGCCAAAATATGTGGGTACATCACACTCTTTGATGCATTCAGCCTTAGACAGGGAAGTGCTGCTTTCCTTGCTTTGCTAGTGTGAAGAGGATGATAAGGCACAAAGAGGCTTGGTCACACATCAAAATGGGCATAGGAAGTCTGTGGAAGAACATGATGTGACCCAGATAGCAAGTCCTGAAGATTTAACTTTCAAATCCTGTTTTTATTTATGTTTCTGAACTTCCTACAACTTTGCTTCTGGTAAGTATGGGTAAAAACGTGCGGTCACTATTCAACAGTAGTGTGATTTATTGCTCTCTTACGCAAAACCTAGTGTAGAACATCAAGAGAGTTGTTTGCAAGTGCCGCTAACATCATGCTGATAAACAAGGGCACGGTTTGTGCCTTGAGAAGGGAGACAAAGTTCATATTCAAACCAAAAGTAGGAAGTGTTACAAAAGTGAGGAGATTAATTCCTATATAGATAGCTCAATACCCTCCTCGTTCACAGTTGGGGCTCTTTGTGGACTTTGGGGCTTGTTCATGAGCAGATGTAGGTAGAATGGCCATTGCCTGCACCTACTCTTTTGCCTGGGACAGCTGGATGCATTGTGTATCTGTTTGTCCGTCATATAGATTAGGGCAACAGGAAAGTTTCAGGCAAATCATCTGTATGATAGACACAGTATCACAAGGGTGGAGGTTTTTTGATTGGTTGGTTTTTCTTCAGCTGCCTTATGCCTAAACTATAGAATAGAAGCAAATGATTTAATGTCTTAAACATATTCATACTCTGACAGCATGGATTTTATAGATACTGGGCCACTGGATATTTGCAAGAAACTTCTTGTGCTCTACTGGTTCATTTTTGAAGAGGTGATTTATGAGCAGTTAGGCTGGTAGTAGGCAAGCTGGCATGTCAGTATGTGTCATGTACCCTACACCACATTTTTAATAATGAATTTTCAGACAGATGAATCTTATTTAGGCATTGTATCCAATGTGACCTCTAAAGTGGATAGCATTTAAAGACTTGTACACACTGGCTCTCAAATGGTTACGCATGGATTAGAAGGGCCTCAACTGTGGATTTCAATACAGCTTTCCAATGGGGGAAAGATTCTGGTTAAATACAGATGTGAAAGTGAACTTTAGTATGTAGGGACTGCGATGAAGGTGTTCTGGTGCTGGAGAACTTAGAACACCTTGCAGATTAGGGTGAAGTCTGTCCTTTTTGGATCCCCACATCATGAACTTCTATTATAGCCAAGGGAGATCTAGTCAAAGCAGTTAATAGAACTCATAAAATGCAATTAAGAATGTAGGAAACTAAGGAGATTAATTATGTCACCATCTTCATTAATTTGCTTATCTAATTCTCTGCTGACTATGAAGACTTCTTCAGGTGACCTGCCTGTATACAGACACATACTTTGATAGATATTCATCAGGTTAAGTGAATTTCATCTCCAGAATACTTTTTTTTTCTGTCTGTGGATTTTTAAAATCTTTTTGCCTGTTCTATACATATTTCAATATCTGGGGTTATATTTAGGGATTTCTTGCTTTGGTCCCTCAGTGAATAACAACTTGTGTGGTTTTTTTTAAAAAACAAGCTTTTCCAAGCACTGTATTCAGCTCCCCCGGGAAAAACTGTTCTAGGAAACAAAATACACTCTACTCATTTCCATAATTACAAAATTAATAGCTTGTTTGAAGTTTTAAGTATGCCCATAGTTTTCCATAGCTGATAATGTATTAAACCCAAGAGATAAAGGTTGTCTGTGTGTGGAAACGTCCAATACATATTAGTTAGAAGCATTTTAAAAATACAAAGCTACTTGTAAACAGTAATCTCTCTAATATTACTACAAATAAATCTCCACAATATGAAAATAATTCCTGAGAGGTGTTTGGGTGGCATTTTGCACCCTGCTATGATTTCTTTATCTGTAGCTCCAAAAATGAATTGTTCATTGGCCTGGATGATCTGTCATGAAGTTTCTGATTGAGCCACCCACCCCCAAAGCTGAACAGGATTCTTGTGATAGCAGGAGTGGGAATTGTTTCTTGATGTTGTTATGGGTTGGAGTTTCACTGGTTGTATGCCAGCTGCAGGCTGTGTGCTAGGGAACAGCTAAAGGGTGATACACTTTCATATGGGGGAGTTTAGAAAGTAGGGAGAGAGATCAGACAGAAAAAGAAACCTAATTTTTGCTGGGGGCATGTGCAGATGAGAAATTTTCTTCCAAAATTAACTGATTGCCAGATTGTTTGAGTTAATTCATATATTAGATCAAGGTAACACAGACACTCCTGTAACATTTATTCTGGGACTGAGGGGGGTCTATGTTACCCTGTGGGAACAGCAGTTCTAGCTCATTTTATCTGCTAATGCTCTACTGCAGTTATTTTAGAAATAAAATCTTTAGTTAGGTGATACTGTACAAAGCATTTCTGGGATGTAGTGTCCCCCAGAAAACACTTTGCAGAGGACACATTACCTACAGTACAATTCCATATTACTCTTTGTAGGAGAACAAGGTTATGTTGATAATGTTCTGCTCTTTGTGCTTCCAACTGTATGTTGCCAATCTGCCCACCCCATGTCTGATGTTGGGTGCTTGTGGCTCCTGGATGAGCAAGCTCAGATCACACTTCAGACAACCAGGGGATTGTTTTTCATCTGATCAACAAGGCAAACTGTCTCACCTTGCAGCCTCAGGTCCTCTAGATCTGCTGGAGAAGGATGGCAGAAACACATTGTTACTGTTTGAGAGGAGGGGACCTGCAGTCTTCTGCAGTCAGAGAGGATTTGGTTTGATGTGCAATGTTGGCCTCAGATATTCAACTCCACATCTGTGTCTCAGACAGGACCTGAGGCCTATGATTTGTGAGGACCCTATAATTTCAAGTTCTCTTCTCATGGTGAGGGAAAAACCTGTGAAACCCAACCCTACCTACCTCATTTGGGAAAAAGAAAGGAGAAAGAGAGAGAGAAAGACCCAAACTCTGGACATTCTCATCCTTGGTCCTTAAAAAGGACAACTAAAGTTCTTTGTGTAGCCCTCTGGGAGTTAATGGGATCCAGACACACATAGGCAGAAAGCCTGTGATAGGAATCTGTGATTTCAAGGTGCTCTCAATCCTTCCTGAAACCACTGACTTCTGGGAAGATAAGATTGCTTAGCAAGTTCTGGCCCAAGGGAAATTTCATAGAAGTGCCATGGGCAAAGCAGCACAAAATTCCAAAGGAAGATGGTGCTTATTGCTTTGTAATGAAGCCAAATAGGAAAGAGGTGGAGAAACTGAGAAGGAATGGGTAGCGTTATCTCAAGTCTTTCATCCAAATACCTCTTTAAAATATACAGTTTAGAAATGCAATATATTTCCTTTGGTTTTATTTAGTCATAGACTCATAGACTCATAGAATCATAGAATAGTTTATGTTGGAAGGGACCTTAAACATCATCTAGTTCCAATCCTCATGCCATGGGCAGGGACACATCCTACTAGATCAGGCTGCACAAGGCCCCATCCAACCTAGCCCTGAACATTTCCAGGGATGGGGCATCCACAACATCCCTGGGCAACTTGTTCCAGTGTCTCATCACTCTCATAGTGAAGAAATTCTTCCTCGTGTGTGGTCTAAGTCTGCCCCTCTCCATTTTATACCCATTGCCCTGGTAATATCACTACAAGCCCTTGTAAAAAGTCCCTCCCCAGTTTTCTTGTAGGCCCCCTTCAGGTATTGGAACGTAGCTATAAGAGCTCCTCAAAGCCTTGTCTTCTCCAGACTGAACAAACCCAGCTCTCTCAGCCTGTCCTCATATGGGAAGTGCTCCAGCCCTCTGATCATCTTTGTAGCCCATCTCTGGACCCGTTCCAACAGCTCCATATCCTTCTTACATCGAAGATTCCAGAACTGGACACAGTATTCCAGATGAGGTCTCACAAAAGAGGAATAGAGGGGCAGAATCATGTCCCTCAACCTGCTGGCCATGCTTTTGATGCAGCCCAGGATGCGGTTGGCCATCTGAGCTGGGAGCGCACATTGCTGGCTCATGTCGAGCTTCTCATCGACCATCATCCCTTAGTCCTTCTCTGCAGGGCTGCTCTCAATCACATTATTCCCCATCCTGTATTGAATCTGGGGATTGCCTCTACCCAGGTGCAGGACCTTACACTTGGCTTTGTTGAACCTCATGAGATTCTCAGAGGCCCACTTCTCCAGTCTGTCCAAGTCCCTCTGGATGACATCCTACCCCTTTGGTGCGGCAACTACACCACTCAGCTTGATGTTATAGGTTAACTTGCTGAGGGGGCACTCAATCTCGCTGTCAATATCATTGATGAAGATATTAAACAGCACCAGTCTCAGTACGGACCCTCGAGGGACACCACTTGTCACGAATCTCCATCTGGACATTGAGCCATTGACCACTACTCTTTGAATATGACCATCCAACCAGTTTCTTATCCACCGAACTGTCCACTCATCAAATTCATATCTCTCCAATGTAGAGAGAAGGTTGTTGTGGGTGACCATGTCAAACGCTTTACAGAAGTCCAGATAGATCACATCTGTTTGTTTACCCGTGTCCACTGCTATGGTTACCTCATCACTAAGTTGGTCAGACAGGACTTGCCCCTGGTGAAGCTATGCTGGCTGCCGTTAATCACTTCTCCATCCTCCATGTGCTTTAGCATGTCATCTAGGAGGATCTGTTCCATGATTTTCCCAGGCACAGAGGTGAGGCAAAGTTGTGTTCCCTATCTCAGTTTTATTCTAGTATCTGTTTTCCTAGTATAAAATAGGAGTAGACATTCAGTCTAAGATTATTTTTTCTTGGCTTTGGTAGAATATGTTAAATTTATAGTTTTATCCCTGTCATTACTGCGGTAACATTTTCAACCTTAATCTAGGAATACTTTTCTGTTGGACAAGTAGATATGACAGACATAGATGGTTGATTTTGCACATCATTAAGAATTTCCTACCAATGTATACACCCTGTCAACATTTTGTTAATTTCTTGAATCAATTTGCTGTTCTAAGAAGTTTGGAAAGGTTATAATTAAGCATATAAAGAAGACAAATACTTTCAACCACATCTCACTGGAAATTTTGGTAGCTTTTCTTTCCTTGCTGTAATTAAACAGTCAATGAGTAACAAAGCCAAACTTACACTTCAGCCTCTCACTTCAGTAATTAAAAAATCTTGAGTGAATTTATCCATGTAAGATTAGAACCTCGTATCTTAAGAGTAGTATGAATATTCTCTGTACTCTAATCTTGTTTCAATATTTTGGTTAACATTTGGCAAGTGCTTTTATCTTTTCTGGGAAAGTCTATTTATATAAATGTTTTGATATTTTAAGGAATATCAGAATGCTTTTGTGTAGACTTCTGCTGTGCAATCAAAGATACACCATGAGGAATGAAAAATAGACATGGCAGCAAGTTTTGCTGTTTGAAAATTTTGGTGAAATAAAACTGTAAAATTTCTGTTGAAATGTTAAGTTTTCCCTGAAAGTTTTCTGCTGTTCCCTCTCAAACCCAACCCAGCCCACCCAACCCAAATCAAACCAAAGGAATAATTTTCCTTTACAGTTTTATGTTTTAAAAAATCAACACTTATTATGGAAATTAGAAACTTATTTCTTTTAAAACACTTTTGCAGTCAAGACTGTTTTCAGTGCAATTGTTTAACCTCTTCTACCAAAGTAGTTTAGCTTCATCGTAGTGAAAACACACCTAGACTAAATGAAATTCCATCACACCTAGAAATGGCAACATTTTTTCCTTCACTGGAAATGACAGCATCAAACCCAATCTGATGATATCAATTTTTGTTTCATGAGTAGCTATTAGTCATTTCAGAAATACCATTGAGTTAATCAGTTAAAATCCACACTTCCAGTTCTTTACTTGTGTGACTATGAACAGTAATAAGTCATAACCTCTTGCTTTAGCTTAGTCGGA